>NW_026871981.1:0-366425 GCF_033458585.1 Syngnathus typhle
AGCACTATATCGTGATGTATCGTGAATGAATCACAGCAGGCTTTAAGATATGAATTGTTATAAATCAGGATATTGTTCTATATCGATCGTAGAGCACTATACCGTGATGTATCGTGAATGAATCACAGCAGGCTTTAAGATATCGGCAAATATCGTATCGTGGTTCTTTGTATCGATATATCGTATCGTGACAAAACCCGCGATTTACACCCCTACTTATGAGGGGAAAAGAAACAATGGGCTTGAGGCCGCTGGCACGCGGGCACCTCAAACCTGCGCTTGGCACCCCACGAGCTGGACTTGTACTTTGCCTGCTTTGGACATGAACGGAGGGACTAAACAGTGACCTGATGATGAAGGGGCTGTTGACTTCCATCATGATGCGGCGTTCCGACAGGATGTGCTCCTGCTGCCTGGTGTCCAGAATGTGGCGCTTCTTCAACACTTTGAGGGCGAAGGAGCGCCCGGCGTCTCTCTTGAGCTGCACCTGACGGCGACGCGGCCACACGTCACCACGCGTCGGCACCACGGCCGCCGGCGCGGGGACCCACCCACCAGCTCCACGCGGCTGAAGCCACCCATGCCCAAGGTGCAGACCACGGCAAGGTCGTCGAGCGTCACGCCGGAGAAGAAGTCGTCCTCAGCCGGGCACCTGCGCACGTGCGTTAGTGCATCGTTGCCTCGACGTCAATAGAGAGTTCGTCGGCGATGTACACCACTTACTTGGCTTTGACGTGCTCGTCGTCTCCCTGCTGGCGGTCCACTTCCTCTAAGCCGCCGATCAGCTGCTTGAAGGACCTGCGGAACAAAGGAGAGTGCCGTGAGGCAGCATGAACCCGACTGAGGAGCGGCCTCACTCCTTCAGATGATGTGGAAAACACACAAGGACGCCAAAGACTCTGTTTTTTAGGACTCTAAATATTCTTTTGATTTTGCTTTGTGTCGAGCAAGTTTCTGCAAGTTTCTGCCGCATTTGCTTCCGTGAAGGCATGACAGTGGCTGCTGGGATAAACAATGACTACTCAGCCATGCACGATGTTTGCCTTGTCTGATGTGAAAGGATGGAACGTGGGAGGGGGGGGGGGGGGGGGGTTGTAGCCTTTGCATTGCCTGTCTGGAAGAGGGGAATAATGACAGCTGGAGGGAAATGTTCATCTCGGATTCCCAGCCCTGGCCACCCCGGCTTCAAACCAAACCACCAATGCTCACTCTCTGTCTACCACCAGACAGGTGACGGCGCCCTCTGCTGTCACGCTGGCCGTACGCACATCTTCCCTACGAGACAGGAAAGGCAGCACGTTAAATGGATGGCGGGAAGGCACGGGCGACGGCGACGTGAACGGCGTAGCGCGCTTTCACCCTTTCAGCGCTTGCTCGCCAAACCAGTCGCCTTTGGACAGCGTCTTCACCGGCACCTGCTGACCACTGGGGGCGGTCTGCTGCCACACCGTCACCTGCACATGCTCACAAGTGAGATTTTGCACGAAGGAAGCCAAAAGTCATACCTTGTGAGGCCGTGCAAAGTAAAAGTGAGCAGACTTTGCCCAATCCACTTTGGCAGCGCACCTTACGGGCAGGCACGGAACGAGTAGAAAAGCTCACCTGCCCTTCACTGATAATGAAGAAGGTGTCTCCCGTGGCGCCCTGCCGGATGATGTAGTCGCCATTGCTATAGTGAGTCTGATGTGCGCAGACACACACACACACACACGGGGGGTCAGATGACCAGAGAGTGACACGTGCAGGCGGGTCTGGACTCACCTCCTCCAGAACATCAGCCAGCTTGCTGAGAACGTCCTCTGGAAGGGCCTGGAAGGACGGAACGCTAGCGACAGGGAGACGCCACATCATTTGGACGTCAGGCTGCTGCCATGTCACGACGTCAAGGTTACCTGCGCAGGAAGTCCGTGTACTGGGAATGCTTGATGAGGCCGGTCCTCATCATAATGGTCTGAAAGCCCTGGCGATCAATGGCCCACAACTTGATGTCGGTCAGAGCTGCACACACGCACATGTGCATGCGCGCACACGCACGCACGCACACGCACACACACACGCTGGAAGATGACGCCTGGACTCCGGTCCTAGCTTCAGGGGGCGCTGTCGTGTGCACTGTGGTGTACCCGTCACTGTAGCCGTGCGCGTGCAGTTGTACAAGATGGCGAGCTCGCCAAAGACTTTGCCGGGGCCGATGGTGCACAGCTTTTTGCCTTCTTTGCTCACCTCCACCATGCCCTCTGTGGACGGACGCAAAAGGGAAAACGGGAGCCGTGACTCGGAAGCAAAAGCTGCAGTGACCCACCCTCCAGAACAAAGACGCTAGATCCGTCGTCGCCCTCCTGGATGACGCAGCAGCCTTTGTCCAGGCTGGTGGGCCGCATGCAGTCCAAGATGGTGAGGATCTGGAAACGGGGCGGACGTCAAAGCGTGAGCAAAACAGACGCCAAGTGGGGGGTGAGGGTGGAGGTGTGGTGGTGGTGGGGGGGGGGGGTCTTCTCACCTGTCCATGTTCCAGATGCTTCATGAAGTCATTGTCCATCAGCGCTCTCTGGATCAGCTCGCTGGACCTGCACGCAAACAAACCCTGGCTCCAATGGGGCAGGCACCTTTCTCAGGGCCGGCCTTCTCGGTCTCCCACGACCCCGACCGAGAGGCAGCCTCGGCTTGAGGTAGGAAGCGTCGCCTCTGCGCAACACACACTCCTCACGGCTCTTTTTTTTTTTCACAGCGGAAAGGAATGGTCCGAACCGCAGATGTAACGATTGAAAAGAGTCTGCAAAACACAGAACAAAAATAACATAAGCTCACTCTTTGCTCTTGCAGTAGCTGGTGAGCGTGACGTCGGTGAGTCGGGCAGGATCCAGAGCGCTGGGTTCTGCCGATATGGCCTGTCTCTTGGTGCGCTGAGGCTCATCGAGTGACGGTGCTGGCATTGCTGGAGCGCCACCTGCTGGATGCAACAAAAAAAGGTGAAGAAAATGTTAAAGAAAAACATAACCTCCGCCCGGGCGGACCTCAACAGTTCAGTGACTCAGGAGAACGTTTTGTCACACCTGCGTCGGGTGTCTGTGCAGCGGCAGTATCGTCGGTGCCCGGCATCAAACTACGATGACGGTCCAGCTCGGCCCGCAAATGGCCAATCAGGAGATCTTTGGCATCCAGTTCTGACTCCAGCTCCTCAATCAGCGCGTCTCGCTCCGTCAGCTCCTCAATCTTCCGCTGCAACGCCACCTGCAGGTCACGCAGCATGCCGCCGCCTCTCTTTGTTGCCGCCATCAGCCGAGTGCTCGTGCCCTACAAGAAAGAGACTCTTTGTTGCCGCCATCAGCCTAGTGCCCGTGCCCTACAAGGAAGAGACTCGTGTGCAGTCAGACGCGCGCGGACGTGGTTGCACAGGTCAATCCACGGTTTCCATACAAAGGAGCTGATGAGGAGAGCTTAAGTGTGGCTCGGAATAAAAGAACTTAGTGTAGGCGCAAAAATAATAATAATGCATTCAATTCATATAGTGTTTTTCAAGGATCCAAAGACGCTTCAATGCTCTGTCTGTTTGTTTTCATTCAGCCTGACCAATTCCGGCTTAAAAACAGCCCAGTTTGGTTCTAAATTGGACCAACCCAAGTACAGTGAAACCTTGGCTTACGAACATCTATGTATACTTGGCAACTTTTTGGGGTCTTGAGATGGTTTTCCCCCTCTGAGTCATTGTCTCCTTTTGTCCTCCCTCTATCGTTCACAGAGTCCTTTGACCATGTGTTGGTTGTTGGGTTTCACTTTCAAAGAGGACTAAGTAAAAAAAAAACGTTTTTTTTAAAGAGGACGAAACAAACGCCTGCCTTACCTCCTTGTTGTGACTTCAGCACGCTTCTGGAATGAGGATTTGGAAGAATGTTCTGTCGGCGCGTCCTCGGATGAGCTACTCACACGTGCATGCGCACAGGTGACTTTGACAGCTCCTCCTCAGAAAAAAGAGAAAAAAAAGAGCAAAGAATCTGCCACAAATCTTTGCGTTGAAGAAACCGAAGAACTGTGAGCGAAACATTTAGCTTGTGTCAGAAGTCATCAAAGATACAAAGCGTGTATGATTTGGCAAAGGATAAACATATCAACCCACCCCGAACTATAGGCCTGGGACTGAGGTCCGCCACAAGCTCACACAACTTCATAGTACATACATTTGTGGTCGGTCACTCAACCGCGCAGAAGAAATAAATATCCTCCGAACCCGATGGTCGACTTTTGTGCGCTGTCTGCTCTGCCGCTAGGGGGCGGCCGCGCGGGAGGGCGAGCAATGAGTGTGCTCCGATTACTCGGACGAAGAAGGCTTCCGCAGACAAATAACATGGCGGCGCCCGAGAGCGGCGAGCAAGCGAGCCAATTGGAATTGTATCCTTGGATTGCAGTGATGTTGAAGCGTCGAGAGTTCTCTTTGCAGTTTCAGCCAAACTAGCAATAAGGTTATCGCGTCTCCGACGTCTCTGGGCCTGATTCTCCGCGAGCGAGCTTGGCTTCTTTCCTGAGCGCTGACGTCGAGTCACTCGCACACGTTTCTTCATTGACTTCATTGAGAGGTAGAAAGCAGAGGGAAGAATCCCTTGTCAGCTCCTTCACTTCCCGGACGTTGAAGGGATGCTACCAAGCCGCGGTTGAAATGTCGGAAAAAAGTCGGTACCGATACCGCGGTCGGCAGTTTCACCTTTCAGACATTAAACACTGCGTCAATACTTCTCTTGAAACTTTCCTCTGACTGGGCTGTGATACATGATTCGGGTAGGCGGTTCCAGCTATTAACTACACGGGTAGAGAGAGTGGCGTCACCATGGATGCGTAACCTCCTCGGTTTGTATAGCTTCAAACTGTGACCACGTGTCGAAGTATCATTAATTAAGATGAAATACTCCCTCAGGTCTTCACCAAGTTCGCCTCGGAGAATGCGCCGGGTATATATCAGATCTCCTCGGTGACGACGGTAGGCCAGAGAGAAGAGATTCAACTGTTCCAGTCGATCTTCGTAGGAAAGCTGGTGAAGTTTTGCGACTGTTTTCGTACCGCGACGTTGAACTCGCTCCAGCATATCGGATTCGTACTTGGTCAATGGGAATACTGCAGGCAGTTTCCTTGACCCTCCCCTTTTCTAGCTCGCTGCAAGTTCCCTTCCAGTCGGCGCGCCAGGCCGCTGTGGCTCTGCGCTCGCTGAGTCCCGACCGCGAGCCCCGGCGAGGAGGCGTCCGCAAGCGGCTGACGCTCGCCGGGAGTGTGCTCAGCGCGTGAGGAGCCGTCGCCCGCACGCCCACCCGCCAGTGACCTCTTGTGACCTTTTCAGGAAGTGGCGTGCAGAGCAAGCTCGCGTCCTTCGCGTATCCGTCAACTCCTTCCTGGAGCACCTCGGCCTGGTCTTGGAGACCATGCGTGCCTTTCCCGCCGACGTCGGACAGGATCCTCACAGCGTTCTTGGTCGTCCACCTTCGATGGACACGCGAGGGCCCGCCTTCATGGAAAACTTCAGCGAGCCGATGCTGCGTTCTTGATTTAAAGTTTTTAGCGTTAAGCATGTTTATCCTTTTTTTTCCTAAGTTGATTTCATCGCGCGCTTGATTACTGGCGTCAGCTATTGCCCAAAATGTCGCCACGAGCTGCTGTAGACGCAAGGCAGCCAAGCCAGCGCTCCGTTGGTTTTGCTCTGACCATTGTGCTCGTCTGCGTTGGGGCAGGGTATTTTTGGTTCTTATTTAAATGTTTTTCCCCTGATCTCACGTGTGCTTCATGTGTAAATGTACGTATCATTTTGCTTTGAATAAAAACAGAAGTCGCCTGCCTTTTTCTTTTTTTTTCTGGTTTGCTTCCTTTGTTCAGTTTGTGTCAAAGTACAAATGAAATCGCAGGGGTGTGACGGACCTGCCGAACCGCAAAAGGTGACACCTGGCTTCACTTGAAGTGTCCTGCCGTTTCTTCCTTGGGTCCTTCCCCGTTTCCTTCCGTCCTGGATCAAAAGTCGTCGTCGTTGCAAATGTCCAAGTAGACGTCAAAGGCTTCTCGGTTGCAGTTTCCGTCGGGCGTGAAGACGTACTTGTGGAAGGTGCCGTCCACGCAGATGGCTGCCATAGAGAGCAAAGGAAATGTTAGAGGCAAAATGTGGCCGGTGCGCAGCAAATGACGACCCCTCCCTCGGACCGATGACGGAGTTGACGTTCTTGGATGTGTTCTTCCCGAAGGCGCAGATGCAGGCGCACTCGGCGGGCACGGTGAAGCTGGCCAGCGACCACTGGCTGTCCACGTACTGGCCGATGACGGGGCCCACCTTGCCCACGCGCGCCAACCTGGCAGGCGCACACGCACGTTGAAGAGGGAGTGGGCGAGGGAGCGGGGCGGCGGCCTTACGCGGAGCGGCGGTCTTACGCGGAGCGGCGGTTAAGTTTGGTGTCTTTCAGGGCGAAGATGTGGACCGTCCCTTTGTCACTGGATGCGCACAAGAAGGACGAGTCGTGACTGAAGTTGAGGCTGTGCAGGTGCGGGGAGGGGACATGGTCAGCGGTGAGCAAACCGACAATTAAAAAAAATAATAATAATAAGGGGGGGGCACGCTTACCAGTAGAGCGTGGCGGGGTCGGTGCCTCGCCGCAGCTCCACCAGTTTGTCGCGGCTGCTGGTGTCAAAGAGGCGTATGAGCGTCCCCTTGCGAGAGGCCGAGGCGGCCACGCTTCCCGGCTGGTTGAGCGCCAGGCAGGCGATCTCGCTCTGGTGCGCGTTGATGGTGAACGGCACCGACGACGTCCCGGGCTTGCTGTTGGACAGGTCCTGGAGGGCGGGAGCGGACTAATGACGGCGACGCAGGCTCTCCCGCGTACGCTTGGAAGTGTGAGGGGCAATTTACCGCCAGCTGCAGACTTCCGCATTTGTGTCCCGGGAAAACCAGCAGCTGCTTGTCCAGACTCGGACACAAGTCGCACAGACCTGGTGGAAAAGCAGACGCTAATAAAAGGAAGCCGCGCGACTGACTGGCCGAGCGCTCGCTGGCTCACTCGCTCACCTTTGGGGTTGTCGCGCGTATCAAACTCAAAGAGCTTGAGCGGCTTGTCGGGAAAGCTGTACACATAGATCCTGTTCTTCAACACCATGACGATCCTGGGAGGAGGCAGCCCGCCAATTTGTTTGCTTTCAACGTTTGCGCTCCTCTCGGCCAGTTTAGCGAGCCGCCGCCACTCACTTGTCGTGTCGCATCCGGACCGCCAGCACCGGCTTGGTGAAGGTGAACTCCAGGACCAGCTTGTCTTTGGCGTCTCGGGAATCGCACGCGTCATCCCAGATCAGCACTGAAAAGTCACACCGGTTGGCTTCATGGTCGTGCTCGCCCAATTCAAAAGGCACCCACCGGATATCTCAGAGAACTTGGGGCTGACTCCGCCCCCGACCACGGCCAGCAGGTTGGAGCGATGCAGCATGGAGCACGACGCCACGCTGCCCACCTGCTCGTGATCTGCAAAGCAGACGGCGGGCCACGTTAGCAGGCGCCCGGCCAGCGCCGAGCAGCAAGACGCTCACCCAAGTGGCCCTTCTCCATCAAAGGCTCCACATTGTAAATGCGCACACCAGACTCCATGGAGCAGCAGAAAACACCTAAAAGCAAAGCAACGACTGTCACATCTCCAATCCGGTCATGCATTTTCAACATGGCGTGTGGCGTTCAGGACTCTCGGCCTAAATTGTCAGTCTGTGGGAATGGCCCGTTGTCTACTTGGTTTCCAGTCCTTGCCCAAAGACAGCCGGGCTAGGCTACAGCGATACCTGTTCTGCGGATGGACGAGTAGGGGGCACACTGCAAACGATTTTGGAGCGATCTGGCAAAAAATGCCCGTCGCATGTTGATCAAATTTTCTTTGAAACATTGCTCGTGCCTGCAAAGACTGGCTGGAAGCGCGTTACGATTTATAGACCAGAAATAGACGTCTAAAATAGGTTGATTTTTAGATCTAAAATAGGTTGATATATAAGACCTAAAATAGACGCCTAAATTAGGTTGATTTATAGACCCTTAAGTTGATTTATAGACCTAAAGTAGACGCTTAAAATAGGTTTATTTTTAATCTAAAATAGGTTGATATATAGACCTAAAATAGACGATTTATAGACCAGAAATAGACGTCTAAAATAGGTTGATTTTTAGATCTAAAATAGGTTGATATATAGACCTAAAATAGACGCCTAAATTAGGTTGATTTATAGACCCTTAGGTTGATTTATAGACCTAAAGTAGACGTTTAAAATAGGTTTATTTATAGATCTAAAATAGGTTGATTTATAGACCAGAAATAGACGTCTAAAATAGGTTGATTTTTTAGATCTAAAATAGGTTGATATATAGACCTAAAATAGACGCCTAGATTAGGTTGATTTATAAACCCTTAGGTTGATTTATAGACCTAACGTAGACGTTTAAAATAGGTTTATCTATAGATCTAAAATAGGTTGATTTATAGACCAGAAATAGACGTCTAAAATAGGTTGATTTTTAGATCTAAAATAGGTTGATATATAGACCTAAAATAGACGCCTAAATTAGGTTGATTTGTAGACCCTTAGGTTGATTTATAGACCTAAAGTAGACGTTTAAAATAGATCTAAAATAGGTTGATTTATAGACCAGAAATAGACGTCTAAAATAGGTTGATTTTTTAGATCTAAAATAGGTTGATATATAGACCTAAAATAGACGCCTAGATTAGGTTGATTTATAGACCCTTAGGTTGATTTATAGACCTAACGTAGACGTTTAAAATAGGTTTATTTATAGATCTAAAATAGGTTGATTTATAGACCAGAAATAGACGTCTAAAATAGGTTGATTTTTAGATCTAAAATAGGTTGATATATAGACCTAAAATAGACGCCTAAATTAGGTTGATTTATAGACCCTTAGGTTGATTTATAGACCTAAAGTAGACGTTTAAAATAGGTTGATTTTTAGATCTAAAATAGGTTGATATATAGACCTAAAATAGACGCCTAAATTAGGTTGATTTATAGACCCTTAGGTTGATTTATAGACCTAAAGTAGACGTTTAAAATAGGTTTATTTATAGATCTAAAATAGGTTGATTTATAGACCTAAAATAAGTTGATTTATAGACCTAAAATAGTCAAAACTAAACTGTCGAGGTAGGGTCATTCAACAAAGTTTCCCAACCCTTATTAATTTGCAAAATCTTGATCTTGGCTCAATTTACTAGACGTTTAAAATAGGTTTATTTATAGATCTAAAATAGACCAGAAATAGACGTCTAAAATAGGTTGATTTTTAGATCTAAAATAGGTTGATATATAGACCTAAAATAGACGCCTAGATTAGGTTGATTTATAGACCATTAGGTTGATTTATAGACCTAAAGTAGACGTTTAAAATAGGTTTATTTTTAGATCTAAAATAGGTTGATATATAGACCTAAAATAGACGATTTATAGACCAGAAACAGACGTCTAAAATAGGTTGATTTTTAGATCTAAAATAGGTTGATATATAGACCTAAAATAGACGCCTAAATTAGGTTGATTTATAGACCCTTAGGTTGATTTATAGACCTAAAGTAGACGTTTAAAATAGGTTTATTTATAGATCTAAAATAGACCAGAAATAGACGTCTAAAATAGGTTGATTTTTAGATCTAAAATAGGTTGATATATAGACCTAAAATAGACGCCTAAATTAGGTTGATTTATAGACCCTTAGGTTGATTTATAGACCTAAAGTAGACGTTTAAAATAGATCTAAAATAGGTTGATTTATAGACCAGAAATAGACGTCTAAAATAGGTTGATTTTTAGATCTAAAATAGGTTGATATATAGACCTAAAATAGACGCCTAAATTAGGTTGATTTATAGACCCTTAGGTTGATTTATAGACCTAAAGTAGACGTTTAAAATAGGTTTAATTATAGATCTAAAATAGACCAGAAATAGACGTCTAAAATAGGTTGATTTTTAGATCTAAAATAGGTTGATATATAGACCTAAAATAGACGATTTATAGACCAGAAATAGACGTCTAAAATAGGTTGATTTTTAGATCTAAAATAGGTTGATATATAGACCTAAAATAGACTCCTAAATTAGGTTGATTTATAGACCCTTAGGTTGATTTATAGACCTAAAGGAGACGTTTAAAATAGATCTAAAATAGGTTGATTTATAGACCAGAAATAGACGTCTAGAATAGATTGATTTTTAGATCTAAAATAGGTTGATATATAGACCTAAAATAGACACCTAAATTAGGTTGATTTATAAACCCTTAGGTTGATTTATAGACCTAAAGTAGACGTTCAAAATAGGTTTATTTATAGATCTAAAATAGGTTGATTTATAGACCAGAAATAGACGTCTAAAATAGGTTGATTTTTTAGATCTAAAATAGGTTGATATATAGACCTAAAATAGACGCCTAGATTAGGTTGATTTATAGACCCTTAGGTTGATTTATAGACCTAACGTAGACGTTTAAAATAGGTTTATTTATAGATCTAAAATAGGTTGATTTATAGACCAGAAATAGACGTCTAAAATAGGTTGATTTTTAGATCTAAAATAGGTTGATATATAGACCTAAAATAGACGCCTAAATTAGGTTGATTGATAGACCCTTAGGTTGATTTATAGACCTAAAGTAGTCGTTTAAAATAGGTTTATTTATAGATCTAAAATAGACCAGAAATAGACGTCTAAAATAGGTTGATTTTTAGATCTAAAATAGGTTGATATATAGACCTAAAATAGACGCCTAAATTAGGTTGATTTATAGACCCTTAGGTTGATTTATAGACCTAAAGTAGACGTTTAAAATAGATCTAAAATAGGTTGATTTATAGACCAGAAATAGACGTCTAAAATAGGTTGATTTTTAGATCTAAAATAGGTTGATATATAGACCTAAAATAGACGCCTAAATTAGGTTGATTTATAGACCCTTAGGTTGATTTATAGACCTAAAGTAGACGTTTAAAATAGGTTTAATTATAGATCTAAAATAGACCAGAAATAGACGTCTAAAATAGGTTGATTTTTAGATCTAAAATAGGTTGATATATAGACCTAAAATAGACGATTTATAGACCAGAAATAGACGCCTAAAATAGGTTGATTTTTAGATCTAAAATAGGTTGATATATAGACCTAAAATAGACTCCTAAATTAGGTTGATTTATAGACCCTTAGGTTGATTTATAGACCTAAAGTAGACGTTTAAAATAGGTTTATTTATAGATCTAAAATAGGTTGATTTATAGACCAGAAATAGACGTCTAAAATAGGTTGATTTTTTAGATCTAAAATAGGTTGATAAATAGACCTAAAATAGACGCCTAGATTAGGTTGATTTATAGACCCTTAGGTTGATTTATAGACCTAACGTAGACGTTTAAAATAGGTTTATTTATAGATCTAAAATAGGTTGATTTATAGACCAGAAATAGACGTCTAAAATAGGTTGATTTTTCGATCTAAAATAGGTTGATATATAGACTTAAAATAGACGCCTAAATTAGGTTTATTTATAGATCTAAAATAGGTTGATTTATAGACCAGAAATAGACGTCCAAAATAGGTTGATTTTTAGATCTAAAATAGGTTGATATATAGACCTAAAATAGACACCTAAATTAGGTTGATTTATAGACTCTTAGGTTGATTTATAGACCTAAAGTAGACATTTAAAATAGGTTTATTTATAGATCTAAAATAGGTTGATTTATAGACCAGAAATAGACGTCTAAAATAGGTTGATTTTTTAGATCGAAAATAGGTTGATATATAGACCTAAAATAGACGCCTAGATTAGGTTGATTTATAGACCCTTAGGTTGATTTATAGACCTAACGTAGACGTTTAAAATAGGTTCATTTATAGATCTAAAATAGGTTGATTTATAGACCAGAAATAGACGTCTAAAATAGGTTGATTTTTCGATCTAAAATAGGTTGATATATAGACTTAAAATAGACGCCTAAATTAGGTTGATTTATAGACTCTTAGGTTGATTTATAGACCTAAAGTAGACGTTTAAAATAGGTTTAATTATAGATCTCAAATAGACCAGAAATAGACGTCTAAAATAGGTTGATTTTTAGATCTAAAATAGGTGTATATATAGACCTAAAATAAACGATTTATAGACCAGAAATAGACGTCTAAAATAGGTTGATTTTTAGATCTAAAATAGGTTGATATATAGACCTAAAATAGACGCCTAGATTAGGTTGATTTATAGACCCTTAGGTTGATTTATAGACCTACAGTAGACGTTTAAAATAGATCTAAAATAGGTTGATTTATAGACCAGAAATAGACGTCTAAAAAAGGTTTATTTTTAAACAAAAAATAGACGTCTAAAATAGGTTGATTTTTAAACCAAAAATAGACGTCTAAAATAGGTTGATTTTTAAACCGAAAATAGACGTCTAAAATAGGTTGATTTTTAAACCAAAAATAGACGTCTAAAATAGGTTGATTTTTAAACCAGAAATAGACGTCTAGAATAGATTGATTTTTAGATCTAAAATAGGTTGATATATAGACCTAAAATAGACACCTAAATTAGGTTGATTTATAGACCCTTAGGTTGATTTATAGACCTAAAGTAGATGTTTAAAATAGGTTCATTTATAGATCTAAAATAGGTTGATTTATAGACCAGAAATAGACGTCTAAAATCGGTTGATTTTTTAGATCTAAAATAGGTTGATATATAGACCTAAAATAGACGCCTAGATTAGGTTGATTTATAGACCCTTAGGTTGATTTATAGACCTAACGTAGACGTTTAAAATAGATTTATTTATAGATCTAAAATAGGTTGATTTATAGACCAGAAATAGACGTCTAAAATAGGTTGATTTTTAGATCTAAAATAGGTTGATATATAGACCTAAAATAGACGCCTAAATTAGGTGTATTTATAGACCCTTAGGTTGATTTATAGACCTAAAGTAGATGTTTAAAATAGATCTAAAATAGGTTGATTTATAGACCAGAAATAGACGTCTAAAATAGGTTGATTTTTAGATCTAAAATAGGTTGATATATAGACCTAAAATAGACGGCTAAATTAGGTTGATTTATAGACCTAAAGTAGACGTTTAAAATAGGTTTAATTATAGATCTCAAATAGACCAGAAATAGACGTCTAAAATAGGTTGATTTTTAGATCTAAAATAGCTTGATATATAGACCTAAAATAGACGATTTATAAACCAGAAATAGACGTCTAAAATAGGTTGATTTTTAGATCTAAAATAGGTTGATATATAGACCTAAAATAGACGCCTAAATTAGGTTGATTTATAGACCCTTAGGTTGATTTATAGACCTAAAGTAGACGTTTAAAATAGGTTTATTTTTAGATCTAAAATAGGTTGATATATAGACCTAAAATAGACGATTTATAGACCAGAAATAGACGTCTAAAATAGGTTGATTTTTAGATCTAAAATAGGTTGATATATAGACCTAAAATAGACGCCTAAATTAGGTTGATTTATAGACCCTTAGGTTGATTTATAGACCTAAAGTAGACGATTAAAATAGGTTTATTTATAGATCTAAAATAGACCAGAAATAGACGTCTATAATAGGTTGATTTTTAGATCTAAAATAGGTTGATATATAGACCTAAAATAGACGCCTAAATTAGGTTGATTTATAGACCTAAAGTAGACGTTTAAATAAGATCTAAAATAGGTTGATTTATAGACCAGAAATAGACGTCTAAAATAGGTTGATTTCTAGATCTAAAATAGGTTGATATATAGACCTAAAATAGACGCCTAAATTAGGTTGATTTATAGACCCTTAGGTTGATTTATAGACCTAAAGTTGACGTTTAAAATAGGTTTATTTATAGATCTAAAATAGACCAGAAATAGACGTCTAAAATAGGTTGATTTTTAGATCTAAAATAGGTTGATATATAGACCTAAAATAGACGCCTAAATTAGGTTGATTTATAGACCCTTAGGTTGATTTATAGACCTAAAGTAGACGTTTAAAATAGATCTGAAATAGGTTGATTTATAGACCAGAAATAGACGTCTAAAATAGGTTGATTTTTAGATCTAAAATAGGTTGGTATATAGACCTAAAATAGACGCCTAAATTAGGTTGATTTATAGACCCTTAAGTTGATTTATAGACCTAAAGTAGACGTTTAAAATAGGTTTAATTATAGATCTCAAATAGACCAGAAATAGACGTCTAAAATAGGTTGATTTTTAGATCTAAAATAGGTTGATATATAGACCTAAAATAGACGATTTATAGACCAGAAATAGACGTCTAAAATAGGTTGATTTTTAGATCTAAAATAGGTTGATATATAGACCTAAAATAGACGCCTAAATTAGGTTGATTTATAGACCCTTAGGTTGATTTATAGACCTAAAGTAGACGTTTAAAATAGGTTTATTTATAGATCTAAAATAGGTTGATTTATAGACCAGAAATAGACGTCTAAAATAGGTTGATTTTTTAGATCTAAAATAGGTTGATAAATAGACCTAAAATAGACGCCTAGATTAGGTTGATTTATAGACCCTTAGGTTGATTTATAGACCTAACGTAGACGTTTAAAATAGGTTTATTTATAGATCTATAATAGGTTGATTTATAGACCAGAAATAGACGTCTAAAATAGGTTGATTTTTAGATCTAAAATAGGTTGATATATAGACCTAAAATAGACGCCTAAATTAGGTTGATTTATAGACCCTTAGGTTGATTTATAGACCTAAAGTAGACGTTTAAAATGGGTTTATTTATAGATCTAAAATAGACCAGAAGTAGACGTCTAAAATAGGTTGATATATAGACCTAAAATAGACACCTAAATTAGGTTGATTTATAGACTCTTAGGTTGATTTATAGACCTAAAGTAGACGTTTAAAATAGGTTTATTTATAGATCTAAAATAGGTTGATTTATAGACTAGAAATAGACGTCTAAAATAGGTTGATTTTTTAGATCTAAAATAGTTTGATATATAGACCTAAAATAGACGCCTAGATTAGGTTGATTTATAGACCCTTAGGTTGATTTATAGACCTAACGTAGACGTTTAAAATAGGTTTATTTATAGATCTAAAATAGACCAGAAATAGACGTCTAAAATAGGTTGATTTTTAGATCTAAAATAGGTTGATATATAGACCTAAAATAGACGCCTAAATTAGGTTGATTTAGAGACCCTTAGGTTGATTTATAGACCTAAAGTAGACGTTTAAAATAGATCTAAAATAGGTTGATTTATAGACCAGAAATAGACGTCCAAAATAGGTTGATTTTTAGATCTAAAATAGGTTGATATATAGACCTAAAATAGACACCTAAATTAGGTTGATTTATAGACTCTTAGGTTGATTTATAGACCTAAAGTAGACGTTTAAAATAGGTTTATTTATAGATCTAAAATAGGTTGATTTATAGACCAGAAATAGACGTCTAAAATAGGTTGATTTTTTAGATCTAAAATAGGTTGATATATAGACCTAAAATAGACGCCTAGATTAGGTTGATTTATAGACCCTTAGGTTGATTTATAGACCTAACGTAGACGTTTAAAATAGGTTTATTTATAGATCTAAAATAGGTTGATTTATAGACCAGAAATAGACGTCTAAAATAGGTTGATTTTTAGATCTAAAATAGGTTGATATATAGACCTAAAATAGACGCCTAAATTAGGTTGATTTATAGACCCTTAGGTTGATTTATAGACCTAAAGTAGACGTTTAAAATAGGTTTATTTATAGATCTAAAATAGACCAGAAATAGACGTCTAAAATAGGTTTATTTATAGATCTAAAATAGGTTGATTTATAGACCAGAAATAGACGTCTAAAATAGGTTGATTTTTTAGATCTAAAATAGGTTGATATATAGACCTAAAATAGACGCCTAGATTAGGTTGATTTATAGACCCTTAGGTTGATTTATAGACCTAACGTAGACGTTTAAAATAGGGTTATTTATAGATCTAAAATAGACCAGAAATAGACGTCTAAAATAGGTTGATTTTTAGATCTAAAATAGATTAAAAGATTAAAGATTAAAGTCCCAATGATCGTCACACACACACCTGGGTGTGGTGAAATTTGTCCTCTGCATTTAACCCATCCCCGTGTGATTTTAATCCATCCCCTGGGGGAGAGGGGAGCAGTGAGCAGCAGCGGTGCCGCGCTCGGGAATCAGTTGGTGATCTAACCCCCCAATTCCAACCCTTAATGCTGAGTGCCAAGCAGGGAGGCAATGGGTCCCATTTTTATAGTCTTTGGTATGACCCGGCCGGGGTTTGAACCCACAACCTTCCAGTCTCAGGGCGGACACTCTACCACTAGGCTACTGAGCTGGTTATATATAGACCTAAAATAGACGCCTAAATTAGGTTGATTTATAGACCCTTAGGTTGATTTATAGACCTAAAGTAGACGTTTAAAATAGATCTAAAATAGGTTGATTTATAGACCAGAAATAGACGTCCAAAATAGGTTGATTTTTAGATCTAAAATAGGTTGATATATAGACCTAAAATAGACGGCTAAATTAGGTTGATTTATAGACTCTTAGGTTGATTTATAGACCTAAAGTAGACGTTTAAAATAGGTTTAATTATAGATCTCAAATAGACCAGAAATAGACGTCTAAAATAGGTTGATTTTTAGATCTAAAATAGGTTGATATATAGACCTAAAATAGACTCCTAAATTAGGTTGATTTATAGACCCTTAGGTTGATTTATAGACCTAAAGTAGACGTTTAAAATAGGTTTATTTTTAGATCTAAAATAGGTTGATATATAGACCTAAAATAGACGATTTATAGACCAGAAATAGACGTCTAAAATAGGTTGATTTTTAGATCTAAAATAGGTTGATATATAGACCTAAAATAGACGCCTAAATTAGGTTGATTTATAGACCCTTAGGTTGAATTATAGACCTAAAGTAGATGTTTAAAATAGGTTTATTTATAGATCTAAAATAGGTTGATTTATAGACCTAAAATAGGTTGATTTATAGACCTAAAATAGTCAAAACTAAACTGTCGAGGTAGGGTCATTCAACAAAGTTTCCCAACCCTTGTTAATTTGCAAAATCTTGATCTTGGCTCAATTTACTAGACGTCTAAATTAAAAACATTAAATATGATCATATTTTGGAATTTTGAAGTCTGAACAAGCCGTAAGTTGTATAAATAATGCACAGAAGTTGTTTGGGTTTAACAAGCATACTGATCCGTACATGTGAATTGGTTATTCCTGTACCACTGATAAAGATAAAAATAAGTTGATTTTCAGACCAAAAATAGACGTTTAGAAAAGGTTGATTTTTAAACCCAAAATTGACTAAACAAGGTTGATTTTTAAACCAAACATAGATGTATTAAATAGGTTGAATTTTAAACCAAAAATAGACGTCTAAAAAAGGTTGATTTTTAAACAAAAAATAGACGTCTAAAATAGGTTGATTTTTAAACAAAAAATAGACGACTAAAATAGGTTGATTTTTAAACTAAAAATAGACGTCTAAAAAAGGTTGATTTTTAAACCAAAAATAGACGTCTAAAATAGGTTGATTTTTTAGACAAAAATAGACGTCTAAAAAAGGTTGATTTTTAAACCAAAAATAGACGTCTAAAATAGGTTGATTTTTAAACCAGAAATAGACGTCTAAAATAGGTTGATTTTTAGATCTAAAATAGGTTGATATATAGACCTAAAATAGACACCTAAATTAGGTTGATTTATAGACCCTTAGGTTGATTTATAGACCTAAAGTAGACGTTTAAAATAGGTTTATTTATAGATCTAAAATAGGTTGATTTATAGACCAGAAATAGACGTCTAAAATAGGTTGATTTTTTAGATCTAAAATAGGTTGATATATTGACCTAAAATAGACGCCTAGATTAGGTTGATTTATAGACCCTTAGGTTGATTTATAGACCTAACGTAGACGTTTAAAATAGGTTTATTTATAGATCTAAAATAGACCAGAAATAGACGTCTAAAATAGGTTGATTTTTAGATCTAAAATAGGTTGATATATAGACCTAAAATAGACGCCTAAATTAGGTTGATTTAGAGACCCTTAGGTTGATTTATAGACCTAAAGTAGACGTTTAAAATAGATCTAAAATAGGTTGATTTATAGACCAGAAATAGACGTCCAAAATAGGTTGATTTTTAGATCTAAAATAGGTTGATATATAGACCGAAAATAGACACCTAAATTAGGTTGATTTATAGACTCTTAGGTTGATTTATAGACCTAAAGTAGACGTTTAAAATAGGTTTATTTATAGATCTAAAATAGGTTGATTTATAGACCAGAAATAGACGTCTAAAATAGGTTGATTTTTTAGATCTAAAATAGGTTGATATATAGACCTAAAATAGACGCCTAGATTAGGTTGATTTATAGACCCTTAGGTTGATTTATAGACCTAACGTAGACGTTTAAAATAGGTTTATTTATAGATCTAAAATAGGTTGATTTTTCGATCTAAAATAGGTTGATATATAGACTTAAAATAGACGCCTAAATTAGGTTGATTTATAGACTCTTAGGTTGATTTATAGACCTAAAGTAGACGTTTAAAATAGGTTTAATTATAGATCTCAAATAGACCAGAAATAGACGTCTAAAATAGGTTGATTTTTAGATCTAAAATAGGTGTATATATAGACCTAAAATAAACGATTTATAGACCAGAAATAGACGTCTAAAATAGGTTAATTTTTAGATCTAAAATAGGTTGATATATAGACCTAAAATAGACGCCTAAATTAGGTTGATTTATAGACCCTTAGGTTGATTTATAGACCTAAAGTAGACGTTTAAAATAGGTTTATTTTTAGATCTAAAATAGGTTGATATATAGACCTAAAATAGACGATTTATAGACCAGAAATAGACGTCTAAAATAGGTTGATTTTTAGATCTAAATTAGGTTGATATATAGACCTAAAATAGACGCCTAAATTAGGTTGATTTTTAGACCCTTAGGTTGATCTATAGACCTAAAGTAGACGTTTAAAATAGGTTTATTTATAGATCTAAAATGGACCAGAAATAGACGTCTAAAATAGGTTGATTTTTAGATCTAAAATAGGTTGATATATAGACCTAAAATAGACGCCTAAATTAGGTTGATTTATAGACCCTTAGGTTGATTTATAGACCTACAGTAGACGTTTAAAATAGATCTAAAATAGGTTGATTTATAGACCAGAAATAGACGTCTAAAAAAGGTTGATTTTTAAACAAAAAATAGACGTCTAAAATAGGTTGATTTTTAAACCAAAAATAGACGTCTAAAATAGGTTGATTTTTAAACCGAAAATAGACGTCTAAAATAGGTTGATTTTTAAACCAGAAATAGACGTCTAAAAAAGGTTGATTTTTAAACCAAAAATAGACGTCTAAAATAGGTTGATTTTTAAACCAGAAATAGACGTCTAGAATAGATTGATTTTTAGATCTAAAATAGGTTGATATATAGACCTAAAATAGACACCTAAATTAGGTTGATTTATAAACCCTTAGGTTGATTTATAGACCTAAAGTAGACGTTCAAAATAGGTTTATTTATAGATCTAAAATAGGTTGATTAATAGACCAGAAATAGACGTCTAAAATAGGTTGATTTTTTAGATCTAAAATAGGTTGATATATAGACCTAAAATAGACGCCTAGATTAGGTTGATTATAGACCCTTAGGTTGATTTATAGACCTAACGTAGACGTTTAAAATAGGTTTATTTATAGATCTAAAATAGGTTGATTTATAGACCAGAAATAGACGTCTAAAATAGGTTGATTTTTAGATCTAAAATAGGTTGATATATAGACCTAAAATAGACGCCTAAATTAGGTTGATTGATAGACCCTTAGGTTGATTTATAGACCTAAAGTAGTCGTTTAAAATAGGTTTATTTATAGATCTAAAATAGACCAGAAATAGACGTCTAAAATAGGTTGATTTTTAGATCTAAAATAGGTTGATATATAGACCTAAAATAGACGCCTAAATTAGGTTGATTTATAGACCCTTAGGTTGATTTATAGACCTAAAGTAGACGTTTAAAATAGATCTAAAATAGGTTGATTTATAGACCAGAAATAGCCGTCTAAAATAGGTTGATTTTTAGATCTAAAATAGGTTGATATATAGACCTAAAATAGACGCCTAAATTAGGTTGATTTATAGACCCTTAGGTTGATTTATAGACCTAAAGTAGACGTTTAAAATAGGTTTAATTATAGATCTAAAATAGACCAGAAATAGACGTCTAAAATAGGTTGATTTTTAGATCTAAAATAGGTTGATATATAGACCTAAAATAGACGATTTATAGACCAGAAATAGACGTCTAAAATAGGTTGATTTTTAGATCTAAAATAGGTTGATATATAGACCTAAAATAGACTCCTAAATTAGGTTGATTTATAGACCCTTAGGTTGATTTATAGACCTAAAGTAGACGTTTAAAATAGGTTCATTTTTAGATCTAAAATAGGTTGATATATAGACCTAAAATAGACGATTTATAGACCAGAAATAGACGTCTAAAATAGGTTGATTTTTAGATCTAAATTAGGTTGATATATAGACCTAAAATAGACGCCTAAATTAGGTTGATTTATAGACCCTTAGGTTGATTTATAGACCTAAAGTAGACGTTTAAAATAGGTTTATTTATAGATCTAAAATAGACCAGAAATAGACGTCTAAAATAGGTTGATTTTTAGATCTAAAATAGGTTGATATATAGACCTAAAATAGACGCCTAAATTAGGTTGATTTATAGACCCTTAGGTTGATTTATAGACCTACAGTAGACGTTTAAAATAGATCTAAAATAGGTTGATTTATAGACCAGAAATAGACGTCTAAAAAAGGTTGATTTTTAAACAAAAAATAGACGTCTAAAATAGGTTGATTTTTAAACCAAAAATAGACGTCTAAAATAGGTTGATTTTTAAACCGAAAATAGACATCTAAAATAGGTTGATTTTTAAACCAAAAATAGACGTCTAAAATAGGTTGATCTTTAAACCAGAAATAGACACCTAAATTAGGTTGATTTATAGACCCTTAGGTTGATTTATAGACCTAAAGTAGACGTTCAAAATAGGTTTATTTATAGATCTAAAATAGGTTGATTTATAGACCAGAAATAGACGTCTAAAATAGGTTGATTTTTTAGATCTAAAATAGGTTGATATATAGACCTAAAATAGACGCCTAGATTAGGTTGATTTATAGACCCTTAGGTTGATTTATAGACCTAACGTAGACGTTTAAAATAGGTTTATTTATAGATCTAAAATAGGTTGATTTATAGACCAGAAATAGACGTCTAAAATAGGTTGATTTTTAGATCTAAAATAGGTTGATATATAGACCTAAAATAGACGCCTAAATTAGGTTGATTTATAGACTCTTAGGTTGATTTATAGACCTAAAGTAGACGTTTAAAATAGGTTTATTTATAGATCTAAAATAGACCAGAAATAGACGTCTAAAATAGGTTGATTTTTAGATCTAAAATAGGTTGATATATAGACCTAAAATAGACGTCTAAATTAGGTTGATTTATAGACCCTTAGGTTGATTTATAGACCTAAAGTAGACGTTTAAAATAGATCTAAAATAGGTTGATATATAGACCTAAAATAGACGCCTAAATTAGGTTGATTTATAGACCCTTAGGTTGATTTATAGACCTAAAGTAGACGTTTAAAATAGGTTTATTTTTAGATCTAAAATAGGTTGATATATAGACCTAAAATAGACGATTTATAGACCAGAAATAGACGTCTAAAATAGGTTGATTTTTAGATCTAAATTAGGTTGATATATAGACCTAAAATAGACGCCTAAATTAGGTTGATTTATAGACCCTTAGGTTGATCTATAGACCTAAAGTAGACGTTTAAAATAGGTTTATTTATAGATCTAAAATAGACCAGAAATAGACGTCTAAAATAGGTTGATTTTTAGATCTAAAATAGGTTGATATATAGACCTAAAATAGACGCCTAAATTAGGTTGATTTATAGACCCTTAGGTTGATTTATAGACCTACAGTAGACGTTTAAAATAGATCTAAAATAGGTTGATTTATAGACCAGAAATAGACGTCTAAAAAAGGTTGATTTTTCAACAAAAAATAGACGTCTAAAATAGGTTGATTTTTAAACCAAAAATAGACGTCTAAAATAGGTTGATTTTTAAACCGAAAATAGACGTCTAAAATAGGTTGATTTTTAAACTAAAAATAGACGTCTAAAAAAGGTTGATTTTTAAACCAAAAATAGACGTCTAAAATAGGTTGATTTTTAAACCAGAAATAGACGTCTAGAATAGATTGATTTTTAGATCTAAAATAGGTTGATATATAGACCTAAAATAGACACCTAAATTAGGTTGATTTATAAACCCTTAGGTTGATTTATAGACCTAAAGTAGACGTTCAAAATAGGTTTATTTATAGATCTAAAATAGGTTGATTTATAGACCAGAAATAGACGTCTAAAATAGGTTGATTTTTTAGATCTAAAATAGGTTGATATATAGACCTAAAATAGACGCCTAGATTAGGTTGATTTATAGACCCTTAGGTTGATTTATAGACCTAACGTAGACGTTTAAAATAGGTTTATTTATAGATCTAAAATAGGTTGATTTATAGACCAGAAATAGACGTCTAAAATAGGTTGATTTTTAGATCTAAAATAGGTTGATATATAGACCTAAAATAGACGCCTAAATTAGGTTGATTGATAGACCCTTAGGTTGATTTATAGACCTAAATTAGTCGTTTAAAATAGGTTTATTTATAGATCTAAAATAGACCAGAAATAGACGTCTAAAATAGGTTGATTTTTAGATCTAAAATAGGTTGATATATAGACCTAAAATAGACGCCTAAATTAGGTTGATTTATAGACCCTTAGGTTGATTTATAGACCTAAAGTAGACGTTTAAAATAGATCTAAAATAGGTTGATTTATAGACCAGAAATAGACGACTAAAATAGGTTGATTTTTAGATCTAAAATAGGTTGATATATAGACCTAAAATAGACGCCTAAATTAGGTTGATTTATAGACCCTTAGGTTGATTTATAGACCTAAAGTAGACGTTTAAAATAGGTTTAATTATAGATCTAAAATAGACCAGAAATAGACGTCTAAAATAGGTTGATTTTTAGATCTAAAATAGGTTGATATATAGACCTAAAATAGACGATTTATAGACCAGAAATAGACGCCTAAAATAGGTTGATTTTTAGATCTAAAATAGGTTGATATATAGACCTAAAATAGACTCCTAAATTAGGTTGATTTATAGACCCTTAGGTTGATTTATAGACCTAAAGTAGACGTTTAAAATAGATCTAAAATAGGTTGATTTATAGACCAGAAATAGACGTCTAAAATAGGTTGATTTTTAGATCTAAAATAGGTTGATATATAGACCTAAAATAGACGCCTAAATTAGGTTGATTTATAGACCCTTAGGTTGATTTATAGACCTAAAGTAGACGTTTAAAATAGGTTTATTTATAGATCTAAAATAGGTTGATTTATAGACCAGAAATAGACGTCTAAAATAGGTTGATTTTTTAGATCTAAAATAGGTTGATATATAGACCTAAAATAGACGCCTAGATTAGGTTGATTTATAGACCCTTAGGTTGATTTATAGACCTAACGTAGACGTTTAAAATAGGTTTATTTATAGATCTAAAATAGGTTGATTTATAGACCAGAAATAGACGTCTAAAATGGGTTGATTTTTCGATCTAAAATAGGTTGATATATAGACTTAAAATAGACGCCTAAATTAGGTTGATTTATAGACTCTTAGGTTGATTTATAGACCTAAAGTAGACGTTTAAAATAGGTTTAATTATAGATCTCAAATAGACCAGAAATAGACGTCTAAAATAGGTTGATTTTTAGATCTAAAATAGGTGTATATATAGACCTAAAATAAACGATTTATAGACCAGAAATAGACGTCTAAAATAGGTTGATTTTTAGATCTAAAATAGGTTGATATATAGACCTAAAATAGACGCCTAAATTAGGTTGATTTATAGACCCTTAGGTTGATTTATAGACCTAAAGTAGACGTTTAAAATAGGTTTATTTTTAGATCTAAAATAGGTTGATATATAGACCTAAAATAGACGATTTATAGACCAGAAATAGACGTCTAAAATAGGTTGATTTTTAGATCTAAATTAGGTTGATATATAGACCTAAAATAGACGCCTAAATTAGGTTGATTTATAGACCCTTAGGTTGATTTATAGACCTAAAGTAGACGTTTAAAATAGATTTATTTATAGATCTAAAATAGACCAGAAATAGACGTCTAAAATAGGTTGATTTTTAGATCTAAAATAGGTTGATATATAGACCTAAAATAGACGCCTAAATTAGGTTGATTTATAGACCCTTAGGTTGATTTATAGACCTACAGTAGACGTTTAAAATAGATCTAAAATAGGTTGATTCATAGACCAGAAATAGACGTCTAAAAAAGGTTGATTTTTAAACAAAAAATAGACGTCTAAAATAGGTTGATTTTTAAACCAAAAATAGACGTCTAAAATAGGTTGATTTTTAAACCGAAAATAGACGTCTAAAATAGGTTGATTTTTAAACCAAAAATAGACGTCTAAAATAGGTCAATTTTTAAACCAGAAATAGACGTCTAGAATAGATTGATTTTTAGATCTAAAATAGGTTGATATATAGACCTAAAATAGACACCTAAATTAGGTTGATTTATAGACCCTTAGGTTGATTTATAGACCTAAAGTAGACGTTCAAAATAGGTTTATTTATAGATCTAAAATAGGTTGATTTATAGACCAGAAATAGACGTCTAAAATAGGTTGATTTTTTAGATCTAAAATAGGTTGATATATAGACCTAAAATAGACGCCTAGATTAGGTTGATTTATAGACCCTTAGGTTGATTTATAGACCTAACGTAGACGTTTAAAATAGGTTTATTTATAGATCTAAAATAGGTTTATTTATAGACCAGAAATAGACGTCTAAAATAGGTTGATTTTTAGATCTAAAATAGGTTGATATATAGACCTAAAATAGACGCCTAAATTAGGTTGATTTATAGACCCTTAGGTTGATTTATAGACCTAAAGTAGACGTTTAAAATAGGTTTATTTATAGATCTAAAATAGACCAGAAATAGACGTCTAAAATAGGTTGATTTTTAGATCTAAAATAGGTTGATATATAGACCTAAAATAGACGATTTATAGACCAGAAATAGACGTCTAAAATAGGTTGATTTTTAGATCTAAAATAGGTTGATATATAGACCTAAAATAGACTCCTAAATTAGGTTGATTTATAGACCCTTAGGTTGATTTATAGACCTAAAGTAGACGTTTAAAATAGATCTAAAATAGGTTGATATATAGACCTAAAATAGACACCTAAATTAGGTTGATTTATAGACTCTTAGGTTGATTTATAGACCTAAAGTAGACGTTTAAAATTGGTTTATTTATAGATCTAAAATAGGTTGATTTATAGACCAGAAATAGACGTCTAAAATAGGTTGATTTTTTAGATCTAAAATTGGTTGATATATAGACCTAAAATAGACGCCTAGATTAGGTTGATTTATAGACCCTTAGGTTGATTTATAGACCTAACATAGACGTTTAAAATAGGTTTATTTATAGATCTAAAATAGGTTGATTTATAGACCAGAAATAGACGTCTAAAATAGGTTGATTTTTCGATCTAAAATAGGTTGATATATAGACTTAAAATAGACGCCTAAATTAGGTTGATTTATAGACTCTTAGGTTGATTTATAGACCTAAAGTAGACCTTTAAAATAGGTTTAATTATAGATCTCAAATAGACCAGAAATAGACGTCTAAAATAGGTTGATTTTTAGATCTAAAATAGGTTGACATATAGACCTAAAATAAACGATTTATAGACCAGAAATAGACGTCTAAAATAGGTTGATTTTTAGATCTAAAATAGGTTGATATATAGACCTAAAATAGACGCCTAAATTAGGTTTATTTATAGACCCTTAGGTTGATTTATAGACCTAAAGTAGACGTTTAAAATAGGTTTATTTTTAGATCTAAAATAGGTTGATATATAGACCTAAAATAGACGATTTATAGACCAGAAATAGACGTCTAAAATAGGTTGATTTTTAGATCTAAATTAGGTTGATATATAGACCTAAAATAGACGCCTAAATTAGGTTGATTTATAGACCCTTAGGTTGATTTATAGACCTAAAGTAGACGTTTAAAATAGGTTTATTTATAGATCTAAAATAGACCAGAAATAGACGTCTAAAATAGGTTGATTTTTAGATCTAAAAAAGGTTGATATATAGACCTAAAATAGACGCCTAAATTAGGTTGATTTATAGACCCTTAGGTTGATTTATAGACCTACAGTAGACGTTTAAAATAGATCTAAAATAGGTTGATTTATAGACCAGAAATAGACGTCTAAAATAGGTTGATTTTTTGATCTAAAATAGGTTGATATATAGACCTAAAATAGACGCCTAAATTAGGTTGATTTATAGACCCTTAGGTTGATTTATAGACCTAAAGTAGACGTTTAAAATGGGTTTATTTATAGATCTAAAATAGACCAGAAGTAGACGTCTAAAATAGGTTGATTTTTAGATCTAAAATAGGTTGATATATAGACCTAAAATAGACACCTAAATTAGGTTGATTTATAGACCCTTAGGTTGATTTATAGACCTAAAGTAGACGTTTAAAATAGGTTTAATTATAGATCTAAAATAGACCAGAAATAGACGTCTAAAATAGGTTGATTTTTAGATCTAAAATAGGTTGATATATAGACCTAAAATAGACGATTTATAGACCAGAAATAGACGTCTAAAATAGGTTGATTTTTAGATCTAAAATAGGTTGATATATAGACCTAAAATAGACTCCTAAATTAGGTTGATTTATAGACCCTTAGGTTGATTTATAGACCTAAAGTAGACGTTTAAAATAGATCTAAAATAGGTTGATTTATAGACCAGAAATAGACGTCTAAAATAGGTTGATTTTTAGATCTAAAATAGGTTGATATATAGACCTAAAATAGACACCTAAATTAGGTTGATTTATAGACTCTTAGGTTGATTTATAGACCTAAGGTAGACGTTTAAAATAGGTTTATTTATAGATCTAAAATAGGTTGATTTATAGAACAGAAATAGACGTCTAAAATAGGTTGATTTTTTAGATCTAAAATAGGTTGATATATAGACCTAAAATAGACGCCTAGATTAGGTTGATTTATAGACCCTTAGGTTGATATATAGACCTAACGTAGACGTTTAAAATAGGTTTATTTATAGATCTAAAATAGGTTGATTTATAGACCAGAAATAGACGTCTAAAATAGGTTGATTTTTCGATCTAAAATAGGTTGATATATAGACTTAAAATAGACGCCTAAATTAGGTTGATTTATAGACTCTTAGGTTGATTTATAGACCTAAAGTAGATGTTTAAAATAGGTTTAATTATAGAGCTCAAATAGACCAGAAATAGACGTCTAAAATAGGTTGATTTTTAGATCTAAAATAGGTTGATATATAGACCTAAAATAAACGATTTATAGACCAGAAATAGACGTCTAAAATAGGTTGATTTTTAGATCTAAAATAGGTTGATATATAGACCTAAAATAGACGCCTAAATTAGGTTGATTTATAGACCCTTAGGTTGATTTATAGACCTAAAGTAGACGTTTAAAATAGGTTTATTTTTAGATCTAAAATAGGTTGATATATAGACCTAAAATAGACGATTTATAGACCAGAAATAGACGTCTAAAATAGGTCGATTTTTAGATCTAAATTAGGTTGATATATAGACCTAAAATAGACGATTTATAGACCAGAAATAAACGTCTAAAATAGGTTGATTTTTTTAGATCTAAAATAGGTTGATATATAGACCTAAAATAGACGCCTAGATTAGGTTGATTTATAGACCCTTAGGTTGATTTATAGACCTAACGTAGACGTTTAAAATAGGTTTATTTATAGATCTAAAATAGGTTGATTTATAGACCAGAAATAGACGTCTAAAATAGGTTGATTTTTAGATCTAAAATAGGTTGATATATAGACCTAAAATAGACACCTAAATTAGGTTGATTTATAGACTCTTAGGTTGATTTATAGACCTAAAGTAGACGTTTAAAATAGGTTTATTTATAGATCTAAAATAGACCAGAAATAGACGTCTAAAATAGGTTGATTTTTAGATCTAAAATAGGTTGATATATAGACCTAAAATAGACGCCTAAATTAGGTTGATTTATAGACCCTTAGGTTGATTTATAGACCTACAGTAGACGTTTAAAATAGATCTAAAATAGGTTGATTTATAGACCAGAAATAGACGTCTAAAAAAGGTTACTTTTTAAACAAAAAATAGACGTCTAAAATAGGTTGATTTTTAGATCTAAAATAGGTTGATATATAGACCTAAAATAGACACCTAAATTAGGTTGATTTATAGACTCTTAGGTTGATTTATAGACCTAAAGTAGACGTTTAAAATAGGTTTATTTATAGATCTAAAATAGGTTGATTTATAGACCAGAAATAGACGTCTAAAATAGGTTGATTTTTTAGATCTAAAATAGGTTGATATATAGACCTAAAATAGACGCCTAGATTAGGTTGATTTATAGACCCTTAGGTTGATTTATAGACCTAACGTAGATGTTTAAAATAGGTTTATTTATAGATCTAAAATAGGTTGATTTATAGACCAGAAATAGACGTCTAAAATAGGTTGATTTTTCGATCTAAAATAGGTTGATATATAGACTTAAAATAGACGCCTAAATTAGGTTGATTTATAGACTCTTAGGTTGATTTATAGACCTAAAGTAGACGTTTAAAATAGGTTTAATTCTAGATCTCAAATAGACCAGAAATAGACGTCTAAAAGGTTGATTTTTAGATCTAAAATAGGTGTATATATAGACCTAAAATAAACGATTTATAGACCAGAAATAGACGTCTAAAATAGGTTGATTTTTAGATCTAAAATAGGTTGATATATAGACCTAAAATAGACGCCTAAATTAGGTTGATTTATAGACCCTTAGGTTGATTTATAGACCTAAAGTAGACGTTTAAAATAGGTTTATTTTTAGATCTAAAATAGGTTGATATATAGACCTAAAATAGACGATTTAAAGACCAGAAATAGACGTCTAAAATAGGTTGATTTTTAGATCTAAATTAGGTTGATATATAGACCTAAAATAGACGCCTAAATTAGGTTGATTTATAGACCCTTAGGTTGATTTATAGACCTAAAGTAGACGTTTAAAATAGGTTTATTTATAGATCTAAAATAGACCAGAAATAGACGTCTAAAATAGGTTGATATATAGACCTAAAATAGACGCCTAAATTAGGTTGATTTATAGACCCTTAGGTTGATTTATAGACCTACAGTAGACGTTTAAAATAGATCTAAAATAGGTTGATTTATAGACCAGAAATAGACGTCTAAAAAAGGTTACTTTTTAAACAAAAAATAGACGTCTAAAATAGGTTGATTTTTAAACCGAAAATAGACGTCTAAAATAGGTTGATTTTTAAACCAAAAATAGACGTCTAAAAAAGGTTGATTTTTAAACCAAAAATAGACGTCTAAAATAGGTTGATTTTTAAACCAGAAATAGACGTCTAGAATAGATTGATTTTTAGATCTAAAATAGGTTGATATATAGACCTAAAATAGACACCTAAATTAGGTTGATTTATAGACCCTTAGGTTGATTTATAGACCTAAAGTAGACGTTCAAAATAGGTTTATTTATAGATCTAAAATAGGTTGATATATAGACCAGAAATAGACGTCTAAAATAGGTTGATTTTTTAGATCTAAAATAGGTTGATATATAGACCTAAAATAGACGCCTAGATTAGGTTGATTTATAGACCCTTAGGTTGATTTATAGACCTAACGTAGACGTTTAAAATAGGTTTATTTATAGATCTAAAATAGGTTGATTTATAGACCAGAAATAGACGTCTAAAATAGGTTGATTTTTAGATCTAAAACAGGTTGATATATAAACCTAAAATAGACGCCTAAATTAGGTTGATTTATAGACCCTTAGGTTGATTTATAGACCTAAAGTAGACGTTTAAAATAGGTTTATTTATAGATCGAAAATAGACCAGAAATAGACGTCTAAAATAGGTTGATATATAGACCTAAAATAGACGCCTAAATTAGGTTGATTTATAGACCCTTAGGTTGATTTATAGACCTAAAGTAGACGTTTAAAATAGATCTAAAATAGGTTGATTTATAGACCAGAAATAGACGTCTAAAATAGGTTGATTTTTAGATCTAAAATAGGTTGATATATAGACCTAAAATAGACGCCTAAATTAGGTTGATTTATAGACCCTTAGGTTGATTTATAGACCTAAAGTAGACGTTTAAAATAGGTTTAATTATAGATCTAAAATAGACCAGAAATAGACGTCTAAAATAGGTTGATTTTTAGATCTAAAATAGGTTGATATATAGACCTAAAATAGACGATTTATAGACCAGAAATAGACGTCTAAAATAGGTTGATTTTTAGATCTAAAATAGGTTGATATATAGACCTAAAATAGACTCCTAAATTAGGTTGATTTATAGACCCTTAGGTTGATTTATAGACCTAAAGTAGACGTTTAAAATAGATCTAAAATAGGTTGATATATAGACCTAAAATAGACACCTAAATTAGGTTGATTTATAGACTCTTAGGTTGATTTATAGACCTAAAGTAGACGTTTAAAATTGGTTTATTTATAGATCTAAAATAGGTTGATTTATAGACCAGAAATAGACGTCTAAAATAGGTTGATTTTTTTAGATCTAAAATAGGTTGATATATAGACCTAAAATAGACGCCTAGATTAGGTTGATTTATAGACCCTTAGGTTGATTTATAGACCTAACGTAGACGTTTAAAATAGGTTTATTTATAGATCTAAAATAGGTTGATTTATAGACCAGAAATAGACGTCTAAAATAGGTTGATTTTTAGATCTAAAACAGGTTGATATATAAACCTAAAATAGACGCCTAAATTAGGCTGATTTATAGACCCTTAGGTTGATTTATAGACCTAAAGTAGACGTTTAAAATAGGTTTATTTATAGATCTAAAATAGACCAGAAATAGACGTCTAAAATAGGTTGATTTTTAGATCTAAAATAGGTTGATTATATAGACCTAAAATAGACGCCTAAATTAGGTTGATTTATAGACCCTTAGGTTGATTTATAGACCTAAAGTAGACGTTTAAAATAGATCTAAAATAGGTTGATTTATAGACCAGAAATAGACGTCTAAAATAGGTTGATTTTTAGATCTAAAATAGGTTGATATATAGACCTAAAATAGACGCCTAAATTAGGTTGATTTATAGACCCTTAGGTTGATTTATAGACCTAAAGTAGACGTTTAAAATAGGTTTAATTATAGATCTAAAATAGACCAGAAATAGACGTCTAAAATAGGTTGATTTTTAGATCTAAAATAGGTTGATATATAGACCTAAAATAGACGATTTATAGACCAGAAATAGACGTCTAAAATAGGTTGATTTTTAGATCTAAAATAGGTTGATATATAGACCTAAAATAGACTCCTAAATTAGGTTGATTTATAGACCCTTAGGTTGATTTATAGACCTAAAGTAGACGTTTAAAATTGGTTTATTTATAGATCTAAAATAGGTTGATTTATAGACCAGAAATAGACGTCTAAAATAGGTTGATTTTTTAGATCTAAAATTGGTTGATATATAGACCTAAAATAGACGCCTAGATTAGGTTGATTTATAGACCCTTAGGTTGATTTATAGACCTAACATAGACGTTTAAAATAGGTTTATTTATAGATCTAAAATAGGTTGATTTATAGACCAGAAATAGACGTCTAAAATAGGTTGATTTTTCGATCTAAAATAGGTTGATATATAGACTTAAAATAGACGCCTAAATTAGGTTGATTTATAGACTCTTAGGTTGATTTATAGACCTAAAGTAGACGTTTAAAATAGGTTTAATTCTAGATCTCAAATAGACCAGAAATAGACGTCTAAAAGGTTGATTTTTAGATCTAAAATAGGTGTATATATAGACCTAAAATAAACGATTTATAGACCAGAAATAGACGTCTAAAATAGGTTGATTTTTAGATCTAAAATAGGTTGATATATAGACCTAAAATAGACGCCTAAATTAGGTTGATTTATAGACCCTTAGGTTGATTTATAGACCTAAAGTAGACGTTTAAAATAGGTTTATTTTTAGATCTAAAATAGGTTGATATATAGACCTAAAATAGACGATTTAAAGACCAGAAATAGACGTCTAAAATAGGTTGATTTTTAGATCTAAATTAGGTTGATATATAGACCTAAAATAGACGCCTAAATTAGGTTGATTTATAGACCCTTAGGTTGATTTATAGACCTAAAGTAGACGTTTAAAATAGGTTTATTTATAGATCTAAAATAGACCAGAAATAGACGTCTAAAATAGGTTGATTTTTAGATCTAAAAAAGGTTGATATATAGACCTAAAATAGACGCCTAAATTAGGTTGATTTATAGACCCTTAGGTTGATTTATAGACCTACAGTAGACGTTTAAAATAGATCTAAAATAGGTTGATTTATAGACCAGAAATAGACGTCTAAAATAGGTTGATTTTTTGATCTAAAATAGGTTGATATATAGACCTAAAATAGACGCCTAAATTAGGTTGATTTATAGACCCTTAGGTTGATTTATAGACTTAAGTAGACGTTTAAAATGGGTTTATTTATAGATCTAAAATAGACCAGAAGTAGACGTCTAAAATAGGTTGATTTTTAGATCTAAAATAGGTTGATATATAGACCTAAAATAGACACCTAAATTAGGTTGATTTATAGACTCTTAGGTTGATTTATAGACCTAAAGTAGACGTTTAAAATAGGTTTATTTATAGATCTAAAATAGACCAGAAATAGACGTCTAAAATAGGTTGATTTTTTAGATCTAAAATAGGTTGATATATAGACCTAAAATAGACGATTTATAGACCAGAAATAGACGTCTAAAATAGGTTGATTTATAGACCCTTAGGTTGATTTATAGACCTAAAGTAGACGTTTAAAATAGGTTTATTTTTAGCTCTAAAATAGGTTGATATATAGACCTAAAATAGACGATTTATAGACCAGAAATAGACGTTTAAAATAGGTTGATTTTTAGATCTAAAATAGGTTGATATATAGACCTAAAATAGACGCCTAAATTAGGTTGATTTATAGACCCTTAGGTTGATTTATAGGCCTAAAGTAGACGTTTAAAATAGATCTAAAATAGGTTGATTTATAGACCAGAAATAGACGTCTAAAAAAGGTTGATTTTTAAACCAAAAATAGACGTCTAAAATAGGTTGATTTTTAAACCAAAAATAGACGTCTAAAATAGGTTAATTTTTAAACCAGAAATAGACTTCTAGAATAGATTGATTTTTAGATCTAAAATAGGTTGATATATAGACCTAAAATAGACACCTAAATTAGGTTGATTTATAGACCCTTAGGTTGATTTATAGACCTAAAGTAGACGTTCAAAATAGGTTTATTTATAGATCTAAAATAGGTTGATTTATAGACCAGAAATAGACGTCTAAAATAGGTTGATTTTTTAGATCTAAAATAGGTTGATATATAGACCTAAAATAGACGCCTAGATTAGGTTGATTTATAGACCCTTAGGTTGATTTATAGACCTAACGTAGACGTTTAAAATAGGTTTATTTATAGATCTAAAATAGGTTGATTTATAGACCAGAAATAGACGTCTAAAATAGGTTGATTTTTAGATCTAAAATAGGTTGATATATAGACCTAAAATAGACGCCTAAATTAGGTTGATTTATAGACCCTTAGGTTGATTTATAGACCTAAAGTAGACGTTTAAAATAGGTTTATTTATAGATCTAAAATAGACCAGAAATAGACGTCTAAAATAGGTTGATTTTTAGATCTAAAATAGGTTGATATATAGACCTAAAATAGACGCCTAAATTAGGTTGATTTATAGACCCTTAGGTTGATTTATAGACCTAAAGTAGACGTTTAAAATAGATCTAAAATAGGTTGATTTATAGACCAGAAATAGACGTCTAAAATAGGTTGATTTTTAGATCTAAAATAGGTTGATATATAGACCTAAAATAGACGCCTAAATTAGGTTGATTTATAGACCCTTAGGTTGATTTATAGACCTAAAGTAGACGTTTAAAATAGGTTTAATTATAGATCTAAAATAGACCAGAAATAGACGTCTAAAATAGGTTGATTTTTAGATCTAAAATAGGTTGATATATAGACCTAAAATAGACGATTTATAGACCAGAAATAGACGTCTAAAATAGGTTGATTTTTAGATCTAAAATAGGTTGATATATAGACCTAAAATAGACTCCTAAATTAGGTTGATTTATAGACCCTTAGGTTGATTTATAGACCTAAAGTAGACGTTTAAAATAGATCTAAAATAGGTTGATTTATAGACCAGAAATAGACGTCTAAAATAGGTTGATTTTTAGATCTAAAATAGGTTGATATATAGACCTAAAATAGACACCTAAATTAGCTTGATTTATAGACTCTTAGGTTGATTTATAGACCTAAAGTAGACGTTTAAAATAGGTTTATTTATAGATCTAAAATAGGTTGATTTATAGACCAGAAATAGACGTCTAAAATAGGTTGATTTTTTAGATCTAAAATAGGTTGATATATAGACCTAAAATAGACGCCTAGATTAGGTTGATTTATAGACCCTAAGGTTGATTTATAGACCTAACGTAGACGTTTAAAATAGGTTTATTTATAGATCTAAAATAGGTTGATTTATAGACCAGAAATAGACGTCTAAAATAGGTTGATTTTTCGATCTAAAATAGGTTGACATATAGACTTAAAATAGACGCCTAAATTAGGTTGATTTATAGACTCTTAGGTTGATTTATAGACCTAAAGTAGACGTTTAAAATAGGTTTATTTATAGATCTAAAATAGACCAGAAATAGACGTCTAAAATAGGTTGATTTTTAGATCTAAAATAGGTTGATATATAGACCTAAAATAGACGCCTAAATTAGGTTGATTTATAGACCCTTAGGTTGATTTATAGACCTAAAGTAGACGTTTAAAATAGATCTAAAATAGGTTGATTTATAGACCAGAAATAGACGTCTAAAATAGGTTGATTTTTAGATCTAAAATAGGTTGATATATAGACCTAAAATAGACGCCTAAATTAGGTTGATTTATAGACCCTTAGGTTGATTTATAGACCTAAAGTAGACGTTTAAAATAGGTTTAATTATAGATCTAAAATAGACCAGAAATAGACGTCTAAAATAGGTTGATTTTTAGATCTAAAATAGGTTGATATATAGACCTAAAATAGACGATTTATAGACCAGAAATAGACGTCTAAAATAGGTTGATTTTTAGATCTAAAATAGGTTGATATATAGACCTAAAATAGACTCCTAAATTAGGTTGATTTATAGACCCTTAGGTTGATTTATAGACCTAAAGTAGACGTTTAAAATAGATCTAAAATAGGTTGATATATAGACCTAAAATAGACACCTAAATTAGGTTGATTTATAGACTCTTAGGTTGATTTATAGACCTAAAGTAGACGTTTAAAATTGGTTTATTTATAGATCTAAAATAGGTTGATTTATAGACCAGAAATAGACGTCTAAAATAGGTTGATTTTTTAGATCTAAAATTGGTTGATATATAGACCTAAAATAGACGCCTAGATTAGGTTGATTTATAGACCCTTAGGTTGATTTATAGACCTAACATAGACGTTTAAAATAGGTTTATTTATAGATCTAAAATAGGTTGATTTATAGACCAGAAATAGACGTCTAAAATAGGTTGATTTTTCGATCTAAAATAGGTTGATATATAGACTTAAAATAGACGCCTAAATTAGGTTGATTTATAGACTCTTAGGTTGATTTATAGACCTAAAGTAGACCTTTAAAATAGGTTTAATTATAGATCTCAAATAGACCAGAAATAGACGTCTAAAATAGGTTGATTTTTAGATCTAAAATAGGTTGATATATAGACCTAAAATAAACGATTTATAGACCAGAAATAGACGTCTAAAATAGGTTGATTTTTAGATCTAAAATAGGTTGATATATAGACCTAAAATAGACGCCTAAATTAGGTTTATTTATAGACCCTTAGGTTGATTTATAGACCTAAAGTAGACGTTTAAAATAGGTTTATTTTTAGATCTAAAATAGGTTGATATATAGACCTAAAATAGACGATTTATAGACCAGAAATAGACGTCTAAAATAGGTTGATTTTTAGATCTAAATTAGGTTGATATATAGACCTAAAATAGACGCCTAAATTAGGTTGATTTATAGACCCTTAGGTTGATTTATAGACCTAAAGTAGACGTTTAAAATAGGTTTATTTATAGATCTAAAATAGACCAGAAATAGACGTCTAAAATAGGTTGATTTTTAGATCTAAAAAAGGTTGATATATAGACCTAAAATAGACGCCTAAATTAGGTTGATTTATAGACCCTTAGGTTGATTTATAGACCTACAGTAGACGTTTAAAATAGATCTAAAATAGGTTGATTTATAGACCAGAAATAGACGTCTAAAATAGGTTGATTTTTTGATCTAAAATAGGTTGATATATAGACCTAAAATAGACGCCTAAATTAGGTTGATTTATAGACCCTTAGGTTGATTTATAGACCTAAAGTAGACGTTTAAAATGGGTTTATTTATAGATCTAAAATAGACCAGAAGTAGACGTCTAAAATAGGTTGATTTTTAGATCTAAAATAGGTTGATATATAGACCTAAAATAGACACCTAAATTAGGTTGATTTATAGACTCTTAGGTTGATTTATAGACCTAAAGTAGACGTTTAAAATAGGTTTATTTATAGATCTAAATTAGACCAGAAATAGACGTCTAAAATAGGTTGATTTTTTAGATCTAAAATAGGTTGATATATAGACCTAAAATAGACGATTTATAGACCAGAAATAGACGTCTAAAATAGGTTGATTTATAGACCCTTAGGTTGATTTATAGACCTAAAGTAGACGTTTAAAATAGGTTTATTTTTAGCTCTAAAATAGGTTGATACATAGACCTAAAATAGACGATTTATAGACCAGAAATAGACGTTTAAAATAGGTTGATTTTTAGATCTAAAATAGGTTGATATATAGACCTAAAATAGACGCCTAAATTAGGTTGATTTATAGACCCTTAGGTTGATTTATAGGCCTAAAGTAGACGTTTAAAATAGATCTAAAATAGGTTGATTTATAGACCAGAAATAGACGTCTAAAAAAGGTTGATTTTTAAACCAAAAATAGACGTCTAAAATAGGTTGATTTTTAAACCAAAAATAGACGTCTAAAATAGGTTAATTTTTAAACCAGAAATAGACTTCTAGAATAGATTGATTTTTAGATCTAAAATAGGTTGATATATAGACCTAAAATAGACACCTAAATTAGGTTGATTTATAGACCCTTAGGTTGATTTATAGACCTAAAGTAGACGTTCAAAATAGGTTTATTTATAGATCTAAAATAGGTTGATTTATAGACCAGAAATAGACGTCTAAAATAGGTTGATTTTTTAGATCTAAAATAGGTTGATATATAGACCTAAAATAGACGCCTAGATTAGGTTGATTTATAGACCCTTAGGTTGATTTATAGACCTAACGTAGACGTTTAAAATAGGTTCATTTATAGATCTAAAATAGGTTGATTTATAGACCAGAAATAGACGTCTAAAATAGGTCGATTTTTAGATCTAAAATAGGTTGATATATAGACCTAAAATAGACGCCTAAATTAGGTTGATTTATAGACCCTTAGGTTGATTTATAGACCTAAAGTAGACGTTTAAAATAGGTTTAATTATAGATCTCAAATAGACCAGAAATAGACGTCTAAAATAGGTTGATTTTTAGATCTAAAATAGGTTGATATATAGACCTAAAATAGACGATTTATAGACCAGAAATAAACGTCTAAAATAGGTTGATTTTTTAGATCTAAAATAGGTTGATATATAGAACTAAAATAGACGCCTAGATTAGGTTGATTTATAGACCCTTAGGTTGATTTATAGACCTAACGTAGACGTTTAAAATAGGTTTATTTATAGATCTAAAATAGGTTGATTTATAGACCAGAAATAGACGTCTAAAATAGGTTGATTTTTAGATCTAAAATAGGTTGATATATAGACCTAAAATAGACGCCTAAATTAGGTTGATTTATAGACCCTTAGGTTGATTTATAGACCTAAAGTAGACGTTTAAAATAGGTTTATTTATAGATCTAAAATAGACCAGAAATAGACGTCTAAAATAGGTTGATTTTTAGATCTAAAATAGGTTGATATATAGACCTAAAATAGACGCCTAAATTAGGTTGATTTATAGACCCTTAGGTTGATTTATAGACCTAAAGTAGACGTTTAAAATAGATCTAAAATAGCTTGATTTATAGACCAGAAATAGACGTCTAAAATAGGTTGATTTTTAGATCTAAAATAGGTTGATATATAGACCTAAAATAGACGCCTAAATTAGGTTGATTTATAGACCTAAAGTAGACGTTTAAAATAGGTTTATTTATAGATCTAAAATAGACCAGAAATAGACGTCTAAAATAGGTTGATTTTTAGATCTAAAATAGGTTGATATATAGACCTAAAATAGACGCCTAAATTAGGTTGATTTATAGACCCTTAGGTTGATTTATAGACCTAAAGTAGACGTTTAAAATAGATCTAAAATAGGTTGATTTATAGACCAGAAATAGACGTCTAAAATAGGTTGATTTTTAGATCTAAAATAGGTTGATATATAGACCTAAAATAGACGCCTAAATTAGGTTGATTTATAGACCCTTAGGTTGATTTATAGACCTAAAGTAGACGTTTAAAATAGATCTAAAATAGGTTGATATATAGACCTAAAATAGACGCCTAAATTAGGTTGATTTATAGACCCTTAGGTTGATTTATAGACCTAAAGTAGACGTTTAAAATAGGTTTATTTTTAGATCTAAAATAGGTTGATATATAGACCTAAAATAGACGATTTATAGACCAGAAATAGACGTCTAAAATAGGTTGATTTTTAGATCTAAAATAGGTTGATATATAGACCTAAAATAGACTCCTAAATTAGGTTGATTTATAGACCCTTAGGTTTATTTATAGACCTAAAGTAGACGTTTAAAATAGATCTAAAATAGGTTGATTTATAGACCAGAAATAGACGTCTAAAATAGGTTGATTTTTAGATCTAAAATAGGTTGATATATAGACCTAAAATAGACACCTAAATTAGGTTGATTTATAGACTCTTAGGTTGATTTATAGACCTAAAGTAGACGTTTAAAATAGGTTTATTTATAGATCTAAAATAGGTTGATTTATAGACCAGAAATAGACGTCTAAAATAGGTTGATTTTTTAGATCTAAAATAGGTTGATATATAGACCTAAAATAGACGCCTAGATTAGGTTGATTTATAGACCCTTAGGTTGATTTATAGACCTAACGTAGACGTTTAAAATAGGTTCATTTATAGATCTAAAATAGGTTGATTTATAGACCAGAAATAGACGTCTAAAATAGGTTGATTTTTCGATCTAAAATAGGTTGATATATAGACTTAAAATAGACGCCTAAATTAGGTTGATTTATAGACTCTTAGGTTGATTTATAGACCTAAAGTAGACGTTTAAAATAGGTTTAATTATAGATCTCAAATAGACCAGAAATAGACGTCTAAAATAGGTTGATTTTTAGATCTAAAATAGGTGTATATATAGACCTAAAATAAACGATTTATAGACCAGAAATAGACGTCTAAAATAGGTTGATTTTTAGATCTAAAATAGGTTGATATATAGACCTAAAATAGACGCCTAGATTAGGTTGATTTATAGACCCTTAGGTTGATTTATAGACCTACAGTAGACGTTTAAAATAGGTTTATTTTTAGATCTAAAATAAATAGATAGATAATAGATAAAAAAATTAACCTATTTTAAACGTCTACTTTAGGTCTATAAATCAACCTAAGGGTCTATAAATCAACCTAATTTAGACGTCTATTTCTGGTTTAAAAATTAACCTATTTTAGACGTCTATTTTAGGTCTATAAATCAACCTATTTTAGGTCTATAAATCAACCTATTTTAGATCTATAAATAACCTATTTTAAACGTCTACTTTAGGTCTATAAATCAACCTAAGGGTCTATAAATCAACCTAATTTAGGCGTCTATTTTAGGTCTATATATCAACCTATTTTAGATCTAAAAATCAACCTATTTTAGACGTCTATTTCTGGTCTATAAATCGTCTATTTTAGGTCTATATATCAACCTATTTTAGATCTAAAAATAAACCTAATTTAAACGTCTACTTTAGGTCTATAAATCAACCTAAGGGTCTATAAATCAACCTAATTTAGGCGTCTATTTTAGGTCTATATATCAAACTATTTTAGACGTCTATTTCTGGTCTATAAATCGTCTATTTTAGGTCTATATCAACCTATTTTAGATCTAAAAATCAACCTATTTTAGACGTCTATTTCTGGTCTATTTGAGATCTATAATTAAACCTATTTTAAACGTCTACTTTAGGTCTATAAATAAACCTAAGTGTCTATAAATCAACCTAATTTAGGCGTCTATTTTAGGTCTATATATCAACCTATTTTAGATCTATAAATCAACCTATTTTAGACGTCTATTTCTAGTCTATAAATCAACCTATTTTAGATCTATTTTAAACGTCTACTTTAGGTCTATAAATCAACCTAAGGGTCTATAAATCAACCTAATTTAGGCGTCTATTTTAGGTCTATATATCAACCTATTTTAGATCTAAAAATCAACCTATTTTAGACGTCTATTTCTGGTCTATTTTAGATCTATAAATAAACCTATTTTAAACGTCTACTTTAGGTCTATAAATCAACCTAAGGGTATATAAATCAACCTAATTTAGGCGTCTATTTTAGGTCTATATATCAACCTATTTTAGACGTCTATTTCTGGTCTATAAATCAACCTATTTTAGATCTATTTTAAACGTCTACTTTAGGTCTATAAATCAACCTAAGGGTCTATAAATCAACCTAATTTAGGCGTCTATTTTAGGTCTATATATCAACCTATTTTAGATCTAAAAATCAACCTATTTTAGACGTCTATTTCTGGTCTATAAATCAACCTATTTTAGATCTATAAATAAACCTATTTTAAACGTCTACGTTAGGTCTATAAATCAACCTAAGGGTCTATAAATCAACCTAATCTAGGTGTCTATTTTAGGTCTATATATCAACCTATTTTAGATCTAAAAAATCAACCTATTTTAGACGTCTATTTCTGGTCTATAAATCAACCTATTTTAGATCTATTTTAAACGTCTACTTTAGGTATATAAATCAACCTAAGGGTCTATAAATCAACCTAATTTAGGCGTCTATTTTAGGTCTATATATCAACCTATTTTAGATCTGAAAATCAACCTATTTTAGACGTCTATTTCTGGTCTATAAATCAACCTATTTTAGATCTATTTTAAACGTCTACTTTAGGTCTATAAATCAACCTAAGGGTCTATAAATCAACCTAATTTAGGCGTCTATTTTAGGTCTATATATCAACCTATTTTAGATCTAAAAATCAACCTATTTTAGACGTCTATTTCTGGTCTATAAATCAACCTATTTTAGATCTATTTTAAACGTCTACTTTAGGTCTATAAATCAACCTAAGGGTCTATAAATCAACCTAATTTAGGCGTCTATTTTAGGTCTATATATCAACCTATTTTAGATCTAAAAATCAACCTATTTTAGACGTCTTTTTCTGGTCTATTTTAGATCTATAAATAAACCTATTTTAAACGTCTACTTTAGGTCTATAAATCAACCTAAGGGTCTATAAATCAACCTAATTTAGGCGTCTATTTTAGGTCTATATATCAACCTATTTTACATCTAAAAATCAACCTATTTTAGACGTCTATTTCTGGTCTATAAATCAACCTATTTTAGATCTATAAATAAACCTATTTTAAACGTCTACGTTAGGTCTATAAATCAACCTAAGGGTCTATAAATCAACCTAATCTAGGCGTCTATTTTAGGTCTATATATCAACCTATTTTAGATCTAAAAAATCAACCTATTTTAGACGTCTATTTCTGGTCTATTTTAGATCTATAAATAAACCTATTTTAAACGTCTAGTAAATTGAGCCAAGATCAAGATTTTGCAAATTAATAAGGGTTGGGAAACTTTGTTGAATGACCCTACCTCGACAGTTTAGTTTTGACTATTTTAGGTCTATAAATCAACTTATTTTAGGTCTATAAATAAACCTATTTTAAACGTCTACTTTAGGTCTATAAATCAACCTAAGGGTCTATAAATCAACCTAATTTAGGCGTCTATTTTAGGTCTATATATATACCTATTTTAGATCTAAAAATCAACCTATTTTAGACGTCTATTTCTGGTCTATAAATCGTCTATTTTAGGTCTATATATAAACCTATTTTAGATCTAAAAATAAACCTATTTTAAACGTCTACTTTAGGTCTATAAATCAACCTAAGGGTCTATAATTCAACCTAATTTAGGTTTCTATTTTAGGTCTATAAATCAACATATTTTAGATCTAAAAATAAACCTATTTTAAACGTCTACTTTAGGTCTATAAATCAACCTAAGGGTCTATAAATCAACCTAATTTAGGCGTCTATTTTAGGTCTATATATCAACCTATTTTAGATCTAAAAATCAACCTATTTTAGACGTCTATTTCTGGTCTATAGATCGTCTATTTTAGGTCTATATATCAACCTATTTTAGATCTAAAAATCAACCTATTTTAGACGTCTATTTCTGGTCTATTTGAGATCTATAATTAAACCTATTTTAAACGTCTACTTTAGGTCTATAAATCAACCTAAGGGTCTATAAATCAACCTAATTTAGGCGTCTATTTTAGGTCCATATATCAACCTATTTTAGATCTAAAAATCAACCTATTTTAGACGTCTATTTCTGGTCTATAAATCAACCTATTTTAGATCTATAAATGAACCTATTTTAAATGTCTACGTTAGGTCTATAAATCAACCTAAGGGTCTATAAATCAACCTAATCTAGGCGTCTATTTTAGGTCTATATATCAACCTATTTTAGATCTAAAAAATCAACCTATTTTAGATCTATAAATAAACCTATTTTGAACGTCTACTTTAGGTCTATAAATCAACCTAAGGGTCTATAAATCAACCTAATTTAGGTGTCTATTTTAGGTCTATATATCAACCTATTTTAGATCTAAAAATCAATCTATTCTAGACGTCTATTTCTGGTTTAAAAATTAACCTATTTTAGACGTCTATTTTTGGTTTAAAAATCAACCTATTTTAGACGTCTATTTTTAGTTTAAAAATCAACCTATTTTAGACGTCTATTTTTGGTTTAAAAATCAACCTATTTTAGACGTCTATTTTTGGTTTAAAAATCAACCTATTTTAGACGTCTATTTTTGGTTTAAAAATCAACCTATTTTAGACGTCTATTTTTGGTTTAAAAATCAACCTTGTTTAGTCAATTTTTGGTTTAACAATCAACCTTTTTAAGTCAATTTTTGGTTTAACAATCAACCTTTTTTAAACGTCTAGTTTTTGGTCTGAAAATAAACTTAATTTTATCTTTATCAGTGGTACAGGAATAACCAATCCACATGTACGGATCAATATGCTTGTTAAACCCAAACAACTTCTGTGCATTATTTATACAACTTACGGCTTGTTCAGACTTCAAAATTCCAACATATGATCATATTTAATGTTTAACTATTTTAAACCTATTTTAAACGTCTACTTTAGGTCTATAAATCAACCTAAGGGTCTATAAATCAACCTAATTTAGGCGTCTATTTTAGGTCTATATATCAACCTATTTTAGATCTAAAAATCAACCTATTTTAGACGTCTATTTCTGGTCTATAAATCAACCTATTTTAGATCTATAAATAAACCTATTTTAAACGTCTACGTTAGGTCTATAAATCAACCTAAGGGTCTATAAATCAACCTAATCTAGGCGTCTATTTTAGGTCTATATATCAACCTATTTTAGATCTAAAAAAATCAACCTATTTTAGACGTCTATTTCTGGTCTATAAATCAACCTATTTTAGATCTATAAATAAACCTATTTTAAACGTCTACTTTAGGTCTATAAATCAACCTAAGGATCTATAAATCAACCTAATTCAGGTGTCCATTTTATGTCTATATATCAACCTATTTTAGATCTAAAAATCAACCTATTTTAGACGTCTATTTCTGGTTTAAAAGTCAACCTATTTTAGACGTCTAGATTTGGTTTAAAAATCAACCTATTTTAGACGCCACTTTTGGTTTAAAAATCAACCTTGTTTCGTCAATTTTTGGTTTAAAAATCAACCTTTTTTTAAACGTCTATTTTTGGTCTGAAAATCAACTTAATTATATCTTTATCAGTGGTACAGGAATAACCAATTCACATGTACGGATCAATATGCTTGTTAAACCCAAACAACTTCTGTGCATTATTTATACAATTTACGGCTTGTTCAGACTTCAAAATTCCAAAATATGATCATATTTAATGTTTAACTATTTTAAACTTATTTTAAACGTCTACTTTAGGTCTATAAACCAACCTAAGGGGCTATAAATCAACCTAATTTAGGCGTCTATTTTAGGTCTATATATCAACCTATTTTAGATCTAAAAATCAACCTATTTTAGACGTCTATTTCTGGTCTATAAATCAACCTATTTTAGATCTAAAAACCAACCTATTTTAGACGTCTACGTTAGGTCTATAAATACACCTAAGGGTCTATAAATCAACCTAATCTAGGCGTCTATTTTAGGTCTATATATCAACCTATTTTAGATCTAAAAAATCAACCTATTTTAGACGTCTATTTCTGGTCTATAAGTCAACCTATTTTAGATCTATAAATAAACCTATTTTAAACGTCTACTATAGGTCTATAAATCAACCTAAGGGTCTATAAATCAACCTAATTTAGGTGTCTATTTTAGGTCTATATATCAACCTATTTTAGATCTAAAAATCAACCTATTTTAGACGTCTATTTCTGGTTTAAAAATTAACCTATTTTAGACGTCTAGTTTTGGTTTAAAAATCAACCTTTTTTACACGTCTATTTTTGGTTTAAAAATCAACCTATTTAAGACGTCTATTTTTGGTTTAAAAATCAACCTATTTTAGACGTCTATTTTTGGTCTAAAAATCAACCTTTTTTAGACGTCTATTTTTGGTTTAAAAATCAACCTTTTTTAGACGTCTATTTTTGGTTTAAAAATCAACCTTTTTTAGACGTCTATTTTGGTTTAAAAATCAACTATTTTAGATGTCTATTTTTGGTTTAAAAATCAACCTTTTTCAGACGTCTATTTTTGGTTTAAAAATCAACCTTTTTTAGACGTCTATTTCTGGTCTATAAATCAACCTATTTTAGATCTATTTTAAACGTCTACTTTAGGTCTATAAATCAACCTAAGGGTCTGTAAATCAACTTAATTTAGGCGTCTATTTTAGGTCTATATATCAACCTATTTTAGATCTGTAAATCAACCTATTTTAGACGTCTATTTCTAGTCTATAAATCAACCTATTTTAGATCTATTTTAAACGTCTACTTTAGGTCTATAAATCAACCTAAGGGTCTATAAATCAACCTAATTTAGGCGTCTGTTTTACGTCTATATATCAACCTATTTTAGATCTAAAAATAAACCTATTTTAAACGTCTACTTTAGGTCTATAAATCAACCTAAGGGTCTATAATTCAACCTAATTTAGGCGTCTATTTTAGGTCTATATATCAACCTATTTTAGATCTAAAAATCAACCTATTTTAGATGTCTATTTCTGGTCTATAAATCGTCTATTTTAGGTCTATATATCAACCTATTTTAGATCTAAAAATAAACCTATTTTAAACATCTACTTTAGGTCTATAAATCAACCTAAGGGTCTATAAATCAACCTAATTTAGGCGTCTATTTTAGGTCTATATATCAACCTATTTTAGATCTAAAAATCAACCTATTTTAGACGTCTATTTCTGGTCTATAAATCGTCTATTTTAGGTCTATATATCAACCTATTTTAGATCTAAAAATCAACCTATTTTAGACGTCTATTTCTGGTCTATTTGAGATCTATAATTAAACCTATTTTAAACGTCTACTTTAGGTCTATAAATCAACCTAAGGGTCTATAAATCAACCTAATTTAGGCGTCTATTTTAGGTCTATATATCAACCTATTTTAGATCTAAAAATCAACCTATTTTAGACGTCTATTTCTGGTCTATTTTAGATCTATAAATAAACCTATTTTAAACGTCTACTTTAGGTCTATAAATCAACCTAAGGGTCTATAAATCAACCTAATTTAGGCGTCTATTTTAGGTCTATATATCAACCTATTTTAGATCTAAAAATCAACCTATTTTAGACGTCTATTTCTGGTCTATAAATCGTCTATTTTAGGTCTATATATCAACCTATTTTAGATCTAAAAATAAACCTATTTTAAACGTCTACTTTAGGTCTATAAATCAACCTAATGGTCTATAAATCAACCTAATTTAGGTGTCTATTTTAGGTCTATATATCAACCTATTTTAGATCTAAAAATCAACCTATTTTAGACGTCTATTTCTGGTCTATAAATCAACCTATTTTAGATCTATAAATAAACCTATTTTAAACGTCTACGTTAGGTCTATAAATCAACCTAAGGGTCTATAAATCAACCTAATCTAGGGGTCTATTTTAGGTCTATATATCAACCTATTTTAGATCTAAAAAATCAACCTATTTTAGACGTCTATTTCTGGTCTATAAATCAACCTATTTTAGATCTATAAATAAACCTATTTTAAACGTCTACTTTAGGTCTATAAATCAACCTAAGGGTCTATAAATCAACCTAATTTAGGTGTCTATTTTAGGTCTATATATCAACCTATTTTAGATCTAAAAATCAACCTATTTTAGACGTCTATTTCTGGTCTATTTTAGATCTATAAATAAACCTATTTTAAACGTCTAGTAAATTGAGCCAAGATCAAGATTTTGCAAATTAATAAGGGTTGGGAAACTTTGTTGATTGACCCTACCTCGACAGTTTAGTTTTGACTATTTTAGGTCTATAAATCAACTTATTTTAGGTCTATAAATCAACCTATTTTAGATCTATAAATAAACCTATTTTAAACGTCTACTTTAGGTCTATAAATCAACCTAAGGGTCTATAAATCAACCTAATCTAGGCGTCTATTTTAGGTCTATATATCAACCTATTTTAGATCTAAAAATCAACCTATTTTAAACGTCTACTTTAGGTCTATAAATCAACCTAAGGGTCTATAAATCAACCTAATTTAGGCGTCTATTTTAGGTCTATATATCAACCTATTTTAGATCTAAAAATCAACCTATTTTAGACGTCTATTTCTGGTCTATAAATCAACCTATTTTAGATCTATAAATAAACCTATTTTAAACGTCTACGTTAGGTCTATAAATCAACCTAAGGGTCTATAAATCAACCTAATCTAGGCGTCTATTTTAGGTCTATATATCAACCTATTTTAGATCTAAAAAATCAACCTATTTTAGACGTCTATTTCTGGTCTATAAATCAACCTATTTTAGATCTATTTTAAACGTCTACTTTAGGTCTATAAATCAACCTAAGGGTCTATAAATCAACCTAATTTAGGCGTCTATTTTAGGTCTATATATCAACCTATTTTAGATCTAAAAATCATCCTATTTTAGACGTCTATTTCTGGTCTATAAATCAACCTATTTTAGATCTATAAATAAACCTATTTTAAACGTCTACGTTAGGTCTATAAATCAACCTAATCTAGGCGTCTATTTTAGGTCTATATATCAACCTATTTTAGATCTAAAAAAATCAACCTATTTTAGACGTCTATTTATGGTCTATAAATCAACCTATTTTAGATCTATAAATAAACCTATTTTAAACGTCTACTTTAGGTCTATAAATCAACCTAAGGTTCTATAAATCAACCTAATTCAGGTGTCCATTTTAGGTCTATATAGAAACCTATTTTAGATCTAAAAATCAACCTATTTTAGACGTCTATTTCTGGTTTAAAAATCAACCTATTTTAGACGTCTAGATTTGGTTTAAAAATCAACCTTTTTTAGACGTCTATTTTTGGTTTAAAAATCAACCTATTTTAGACGTCAATTTTTGTTTAAAAATCAACCTATTTTAGACGTCTATTTTTGGTTTAAAAATCAACCTTGTTTAGTCAATTTTTGGTTTAAAAATCAACCTTTTTTAAACGTCTATTATTGGTCTGAAAATCAACTTAATTTTATCTTTATCAGTGGTACAGGAATAACCAATTCACATGTACGGATCAATATGCTTGTTAAACCCAAACAACTTCTGTGCATTATTTATACAACTTACGGCTTGTTCAGACTTCAAAATTCCAAAATATGATCATATTTAATGTTTAACTATTTTAAACCTATTTTAAACGTCTACTTTAGGTCTGTAAATCAACCTAAGGGGCTATAAATCAACCTAATTTAGGCGTCTATTTTAGGTCTATATATCAACCTATTTTAGATCTAAAAATCAACCTATTTTAGACGTCTATTTCTGGTCTATAAATCAACCTATTTTAGATCTAAAAATCAACCTATTTTAGACGTCTACGTTAGGTCTATAAATCAACCTAAGGGTCTATAAATCAACCTAATCTAGGCGTCTATTTTAGGTCTATATATCAACCTATTTTAGATCTAAAAAATCAACCTATTTTAGACGTCTATTTCTGGTCTATAAATCAACCTATTTTAGATCTATAAATAAACCTATTTTAAACGTCTACTATAGGTCTATAAATCAACCTAAGGGTCTATAAATCAACCTAATTTAGGTGTCTATTTTAGGTCTATATATCAACCTATTTTAGATCTAAAAATCAACCTATTTTAGACGTCTAGTTTTGGTTTAAAAATCAACCTATTTAAGACGTCTATTTTTGGTTTAAAAATCAACCTATTTTAGACGTCTATTTTTGGTTTAAAAATCAACCTTTTTTAGACGTCTATTTTTGGTCTAAAAATCAACCTATTTTAGACGTCTATTTTTGGTTTAAAAATCAACCTTTTTTAGACGTCTATTTTTGGTTTAAAAATCAACCTTTTTTAGACGTCTATTTTTGGTTTAAAAATCAACCTATTTTAGACGTCTATTTTTGGTTTAAAAATCAACCTTTTTCAGACGTCTATTTTTGGTTTAAAAATCAACCTTGTTTAGTCAATTTTTGGTTTAACAATCAACCTTTTTTAAACGTCTATTTTTGGTCTGAAAATCAACTTAATTTTATCTTTATCAGTGGTACAGGAATAACCAATACACATGTACGGATCAATATGCTTGTTAAACCCAAACAACTTCTGTGCATTATTTATACAACTTACGGCTTGTTCAGACTTCAAAATTCCAAAATATGATCATATTTAATGTTTAACTATTTTAAACCTATTTTAAACGTCTACTTTAGGTCTATAAATCAACCTAAGGGTCTATAAATCAACCTAATTTAGGCGTCTATTTTAGGTCTATATATCAACCTATTTTAGATCTAAAAATCAACCTATTTTAGACGTCTATTTCTGGTCTATAAATCAACCTATTTTAGATCTATAAAGAAACCTATTTTAAACGTCTACATTAGGTCTATAAATCAACCTAAGGGTCTATAAATCAACCTAATCTAGGCGTCTATTTTAGGTCTATATATCAACCTATTTTAGATCTAAAAAAATCAACCTATTTTAGATCTATAAATGAACCTATTTTAAACGTCTACTTTAGGTCTATAAATCAACCTAAGGGTCTATAAATCAACCTAATTCAGGTGTCCATTTTAGGTCTATATATCAACCTATTTTAGATCTAAAAATCAACCTATTTTAGACGTCTATTTCTGGTCTATAAATCAACCTATTTTAGATCTATAAATAAACCTATTTTAAACGTCTACGTTAGGTCTATAAATCAACCTAAGGGTCTATAAATCAACCTAATCTAGGCGTCTATTTTAGGTCTATATATCAACCTATTTTAGATCTAAAAAATCAACCTATTTTAGACGTCTATTTCTGGTCTATGAATCGTCTATTTTAGGTCTATATATCAACCTATTTTAGATCTAAAAATAAACCTATTTTAGACATCTATTTGAGATCTATAATTAAACCTATTTTAAACGTCTACTTTAGGTCTATAAATCAACCTAAGGGTCTATAAATCAACCTAATTTAGGCGTCTATTTTAGGTCTATATATCAACCTATTTTAGATCTAAAAATCAACCTATTTTAGACGTCTATTTCTGGTCTATAAATCAACCTATTTTAGATCTATTTTAAACGTCTACTTAAGGTCTATAAATCAACCTAATTTAGGCGTCTATTTTAGGTCTATATATCAACTTATTTTAGATCTAAAAATCAACCTATTTTAGACGTCTATTTCTGGTTTATAAATCGTCTATTTTAGGTCTATATATCAACCTATTTTAGATCTAAAAATAAACCTATTTTAAACGTCTACTTTAGGTCTATAAATCAACCTAAGGGTCTATAATTCAACCTAATTTAGGCGTCTATTTTAGGTCTATATATCAACCTATTTTAGATCTAAAAATCAACCTATTTTAGACGTCTATTTCTGGTCTATAAATCGTCTATTTTAGGTCTTTATATCAACCTATTTTAGATCTAAAAATCAACCTATTTTAGACGTCTATTTCTGGTCTATTTGAGATCTATAATTAAACCTATTTTAAACGTCTACTTTAGGTCTATAAATCAACCTAAGGGTCTATAAATCAACCTAATTTAGGCGTCTATTTTAGGTCTATATATCAACCTATTTTAGATCTAAAAAATCAACCTATTTTAGACGTCTATTTCTGGTCTATAAATCAACCTATTTTAGATCTATAAATGAACCTATTTTAAACGTCTACTTTAGGTCTATAAATCAACCTAAGGGTCTATAAATCAACCTAATTTAGGCGTCTATTTTAGGTCTATATATCAACCTATTTTAGATCTAAAAATCAACCTATTTTAGACGTCTATTTCTGGTCTATTTTAGATCTATAAATAAACCTATTTTAAACGTCTACTTTAGGTCTATAAATCAACCTAAGGGTCTATAAATCAACCTAATTTAGGCGTCTATTTTAGGTCTATATATCAACCTATTTTAGATCTAAAAATCAACCTATTTTAGACGTCTATTTCTGGTCTATAAATCGTCTATTTTAGGTCTATATATCAACCTATTTTAGATCTAAAAATAAACCTATTTTAAACGTCTACTTTAGGTCTATAAATCAACCTAATGGTCTATAAATCAACCTAATTTAGGTGTCTATTTTAGGTCTATATATCAACCTATTTTAGATCTAAAAATCAACCTATTTTAGACGTCTATTTCTGGTCTATAAATCAACCTATTTTAGATCTATAAATAAACCTATTTTAAACGTCTACGTTAGGTCTATAAATCAACCTAAGGGTCTATAAATCAACCTAATCTAGGGGTCTATTTTAGGTCTATATATCAACCTATTTTAGATCTAAAAAATCAACCTATTTTAGACGTCTATTTCTGGTCTATAAATCAACCTATTTTAGATCTATAAATAAACCTATTTTAAACGTCTACTTTAGGTCTATAAATCAACCTAAGGGTCTATAAATCAACCTAATTTAGGTGTCTATTTTAGGTCTATATATCAACCTATTTTAGATCTAAAAATCAACCTATTTTAGACGTCTATTTCTGGTCTATTTTAGATCTATAAATAAACCTATTTTAAACGTCTAGTAAATTGAGCCAAGATCAAGATTTTGCAAATTAATAAGGGTTGGGAAACTTTGTTGATTGACCCTACCTCGACAGTTTAGTTTTGACTATTTTAGGTCTATAAATCAACTTATTTTAGGTCTATAAATCAACCTATTTTAGATCTATAAATAAACCTATTTTAAACGTCTACTTTAGGTCTATAAATCAACCTAAGGGTCTATAAATCAACCTAATCTAGGCGTCTATTTTAGGTCTATATATCAACCTATTTTAGATCTAAAAATCAACCTATTTTAAACGTCTACTTTAGGTCTATAAATCAACCTAAGGGTCTATAAATCAACCTAATTTAGGCGTCTATTTTAGGTCTATATATCAACCTATTTTAGATCTAAAAATCAACCTATTTTAGACGTCTATTTCTGGTCTATAAATCAACCTATTTTAGATCTATAAATAAACCTATTTTAAACGTCTACGTTAGGTCTATAAATCAACCTAAGGGTCTATAAATCAACCTAATCTAGGCGTCTATTTTAGGTCTATATATCAACCTATTTTAGATCTAAAAAATCAACCTATTTTAGACGTCTATTTCTGGTCTATAAATCAACCTATTTTAGATCTATTTTAAACGTCTACTTTAGGTCTATAAATCAACCTAAGGGTCTATAAATCAACCTAATTTAGGCGTCTATTTTAGGTCTATATATCAACCTATTTTAGATCTAAAAATCATCCTATTTTAGACGTCTATTTCTGGTCTATAAATCAACCTATTTTAGATCTATAAATAAACCTATTTTAAACGTCTACGTTAGGTCTATAAATCAACCTAATCTAGGCGTCTATTTTAGGTCTATATATCAACCTATTTTAGATCTAAAAAAATCAACCTATTTTAGACGTCTATTTATGGTCTATAAATCAACCTATTTTAGATCTATAAATAAACCTATTTTAAACGTCTACTTTAGGTCTATAAATCAACCTAAGGTTCTATAAATCAACCTAATTCAGGTGTCCATTTTAGGTCTATATAGAAACCTATTTTAGATCTAAAAATCAACCTATTTTAGACGTCTATTTCTGGTTTAAAAATCAACCTATTTTAGACGTCTAGATTTGGTTTAAAAATCAACCTTTTTTAGACGTCTATTTTTGGTTTAAAAATCAACCTATTTTAGACGTCTATTTTTGTTTAAAAATCAACTTATTTTAGACGTCTATTTTTGGTTTAAAAATCAACCTTGTTTAGTCAATTTTTGGTTTAAAAATCAACCTTTTTTAAACGTCTATTATTGGTCTGAAAATCAACTTAATTTTATCTTTATCAGTGGTACAGGAATAACCAATTCACATGTACGGATCAATATGCTTGTTAAACCCAAACAACTTCTGTGCATTATTTATACAACTTACGGCTTGTTCAGACTTCAAAATTCCAAAATATGATCATATTTAATGTTTAACTATTTTAAACCTATTTTAAACGTCTACTTTAGGTCTATAAATCAACCTAAGGGTCTATAAATCAACCTAATTTAGGCGTCTATTTTAGGTCTATATATCAACCTATTTTAGATCTAAAAATCAACCTATTTTAGACGTCTATTTCTGGTCTATAAATCAACCTATTTTAGATCTATAAAGAAACCTATTTTAAACGTCTACATTAGGTCTATAAATCAACCTAAGGGTCTATAAATCAACCTAATCTAGGCGTCTATTTTAGGTCTATATATCAACCTATTTTAGATCTAATAAAATCAACCTATTTTAGATCTATAAATGAACCTATTTTAAACGTCTACTTTAGGTCTATAAATCAACCTAAGGGTCTATAAATCAACCTAATTCAGGTGTCCATTTTAGGTCTATATATCAACCTATTTTAGATCTAAAAATCAACCTATTTTAGACGTCTATTTCTGGTCTATAAATCAACCTATTTTAGATCTATAAATAAACCTATTTTAAACGTCTACGTTAGGTCTATAAATCAACCTAAGGGTCTATAAATCAACCTAATCTAGGCGTCTATTTTAGGTCTATATATCAACCTATTTTAGATCTAAAAAATCAACCTATTTTAGACGTCTATTTCTGGTCTATGAATCGTCTATTTTAGGTCTATATATCAACCTATTTTAGATCTAAAAATAAACCTATTTTAGACATCTATTTGAGATCTATAATTAAACCTATTTTAAACGTCTACTTTAGGTCTATAAATCAACCTAAGGGTCTATAAATCAACCTAATTTAGGCGTCTATTTTAGGTCTATATATCAACCTATTTTAGATCTAAAAATCAACCTATTTTAGACGTCTATTTCTGGTCTATAAATCAACCTATTTTAGATCTATTTTAAACGTCTACTTAAGGTCTATAAATCAACCTAATTTAGGCGTCTATTTTAGGTCTATATATCAACTTATTTTAGATCTAAAAATCAACCTATTTTAGACGTCTATTTCTGGTTTATAAATCGTCTATTTTAGGTCTATATATCAACCTATTTTAGATCTAAAAATAAACCTATTTTAAACGTCTACTTTAGGTCTATAAATCAACCTAAGGGTCTATAATTCAACCTAATTTAGGCGTCTATTTTAGGTCTATATATCAACCTATTTTAGATCTAAAAATCAACCTATTTTAGACGTCTATTTCTGGTCTATAAATCGTCTATTTTAGGTCTATATATCAACCTATTTTAGATCTAAAAATCAACCTATTTAAGACGTCTATTTCTGGTCTATTTTAGATCTATAATTAAACCTATTTTAAACGTCTACTTTAGGTCTATAAATCAACCTAATTTAGGCGTCTATTTTAGGTCTATATATCAACCTATTTTAGATCTAAAAATCAACCTATTTTAGACGTCTATTTCTGGTCTATAAATCAAGCTATTTTAGATCTATTTTAAACGTCTACTTTAGGTCTATAAATCAACCTAAGGGTCTATAAATCAACCTAATTTAGGCGTCTATTTTAGGTCTATATATCAACCTATTTTAGATCTAAAAATCAACCTATTTTAGACGTCTATTTCTGGTCTATTTTAGATCTATAAATAAACCTATTTTAAACGGCTACTTTAGGTCTATAAATCAACCTAATTTAGGCGTCTATTTTAGGTCTATATATCAACCTATTTTAGATCTAAAAATCAACCTATTTTAGACGTCTATTTCTGGTCTATAAATCAAGCTATTTTAGATCTATTTTAAACGTCTACTTTAGGTCTATAAATCAACCTAAGGGTCTATAAATCAACCTAATTTAGGCGTCTATTTTAGGTCTATATATCAACCTATTTTAGATCTAAAAATCAACCTATTTTAGACGTCTATTTCTGGTCTATTTTAGATCTATAAATAAACCTATTTTAAACGTCTACTTTAGGTCTATAAATCAACCTAAGGGTCTATAAATCAACCTAATTTAGGCGTCTATTTTAGGTCTATATATCAACCTATTTTAGATCTAAAAATCAACCTATTTTAGACGTCTATTTCTGGTCTATAAATCAACCTATTTTAGATCTATAAATAAACCTATTTTAAACGTCTACGTTAGGTCTATAAATCAACCTAAGGGTCTATAAATCAACCTAATCTAGGCGTCTATTTTAGTTCTATATATCAACCTATTTTAGATCTAAAAAATCAACCTATTTTAGACGTTTATTTCTGGTCTATAAATCGTCTATTTTAGGTCTATATATCAACCTATTTTAGATCTAAAAATCAACCTATTTTAGACGTCTATTTCTGGTCTATTTGAGATCTATAATTAAACCTATTTTAAACGTCTACTTTAGGTCTATAAATCAACCTAAGGGTCTATAAATCAACCTAATTTAGGCGTCTATTTTAGGTCTATATATCAACCTATTTTAGATCTAAAAATCGACCTATTTTAGACGTCTATTTCTGGTCTATAAATCAACCTATTTTAGATCTATAAATGAACCTATTTTAAACGTCTACGTTAGGTCTATAAATCAACCTAAGGGTCTATAAATCAACCTAATCTAGGCGTCTATTTTAGGTCTATATATCAACCTATTTTAGATCTAAAAAATCAACCTATTTTAGACGTCTATTTCTGGTCTATAAATCAACCTATTTTAGATCTATAAATAAACCTATTTTGAACGTCTACTTTAGGTCTATAAATCAACCTAAGGGTCTATAAATCAACCTAATTTAGGTGTCTATTTTAGGTCTATATATCAACCTATTTTAGATCTAAAAATCAATCTATTCTAGAAGTCTATTTCTGGTTTAAAAATTAACCTATTTTAGACGTCTATTTTTGGTTTAAAAATCAACCTATTTTAGACGTCTATTTTTGGTTTAAAAATCAACCTTTTTTAGACGTCTATTTCTGGTCTATAAATCAACCTATTTTAGATCTATTTTAAACGTCTACTTTAGGCCTATAAATCAACCTAAGGGTCTATAAATCAACCTAATTTAGGCGTCTATTTTAGGTCTATATATCAACCTATTTTAGATCTAAAAATCAACCTATTTTAAACGTCTATTTCTGGTCTATAAATCGTCTATTTTAGGTCTATGTATCAACCTATTTTAGAGCTAAAAATAAACCTATTTTAAACGTCTACTTTAGGTCTATAAATCAACCTAAGGGTCTATAAATCAACCTATTTTAGACGTCTATTTCTGGTCTATAAATCGTCTATTTTAGGTCTATATATCAACCTATTTTAGATCTAAAAAATCAACCTATTTTAGACGTCTATTTCTGGTCTAATTTAGATCTATAAATAAACCTATTTTAAACGTCTACTTTAGGTCTATAAATCAACCTAAGAGTCTATAAATCAACCTAATTTAGGTGTCTATTTTAGGTCTATATATCAACCTATTTTAGATCTAAAAATCAACCTATTTTAGACGTCTACTTCTGGTCTATTTTAGATCTATAAATAAACCCATTTTAAACGTCTACTTTAGGTCTATAAATCAACCTAAGGGTCTATAAATCAACCTAATTTAGGCGTCTATTTTAGGTCTATATATCAACCTATTTTAGATCAAAAAATCAACCTATTTTAGACGTCTATTTCTGGTCTATAAATCAACCTATTTTAGATCTATTTTAAACGTCTACTGTAGGTCTATAAATCAACCTAAGGGTCTATAAATCAACCTAATTTAGGCGTCTATTTTAGGTCTATATATCAACCTTTTTTAGATCTAAAAATCAACCTATTTTAGACGTCTATTTCTGGTCTATTTTAGATCTATAAATAAACCTATTTTAAACGTCTACTTTAGGTCTATAAATCAACCTAAGGGTCTATAAATCAACCTAATTTAGGCGTCTATTTTAGGTCTATATATCAACCTAATTTAGATCTAAAAATCAACCTATTTTAGACGTCTATTTCTGGTCTATAAATCGTCTATTTTAGGTCTATATATCAACCTATTTTAGATCTAAAAATAAACCTATTTTAAACGTCTACTTTAGGTCTATAAATCAACCTAAGGGTCTATAAATAAACCTAATTTAGGCGTCTATTTTAGGTCTATATATCAACCTATTTTAGATCTAAAAATCAACCTATTTTAGACGTCTATTTCTGGTCTATAAATCGTTTATTTTAGGTCTATATATCAACCTATTTTAGATCTAAAAATCAACCTATTTTAGACGTCTATTTCTGGTCTATTTGAGATCTATAATTAAACCTATTTTAAAGGTCTACTTTAGGTCTATAAATCAACCTAAGAGTCTATAAATCAACCTAATTTAGGCGTCTATTTTAAGTCTATATATCAACCTATTTTAGATCGAAAAATCAACCTATTTTAGACGTCTATTTCTGGTCTATAAATCAACCTATTTTAGATCTATAAATAAACCTATTTTAAACGTCTATGTTAGGTCTATAAATCAACCTAAGGGTCTATAAATCAACCTAATCTAGGCGTCTATTTTAGGTCTATATATCAACCAATTTTAGATCTAAAAAATCAACCTATTTTAGACGTCTATTTCTGGTCTATAAATCAACCTATTTTAGATCTATAAATAAACCAATTTTAAACGTCTACTTTAGGTCTATAAATCAACCTAAGAGTCTATAAATCAACCTAATTTAGGTGTCTATTTTAGGTCTATATATCAACCTATTTTAGATCTATTTTAAACGTCTACTTTAGGTCTATAAATCAACCTAAGGGTCTATAAATCAACCTAATTTAGGAGTCTATTTTAGGTCTATATATCAACCTATTTTAGATCTAAAAATCAACCTATTTTAGACGTCTATTTCTGGTCTATAAATCGTCTATTTTAGGTCTATATATCAACCTATTTTAGATCTAAAAATCAACCTATTTTAGACGTCTATTTCTGGTCTATTTTAGATCTATAATTAAACCTATTTTAAACGTCTACTTTAGGTCTATAAATCAACCTAAGGGTCTATAAATCAACCTAATTTAGGCGTCTATTTTAGGTCTATATATCAACCTATTTTAGATCTAAAAATCAACCTATTTTAGACGTCTATTTCTGGTCTATAAATCAACCTATTTTAGATCTATTTTAAACGTCTACTTTAGGTCTATAAATCAACCTAAGGGTCTATAAATCAACCTAATTTAGGCGTCTATTTTAGGTCTATATATCAACCTATTTTAGATCTAAAAATCAACCTATTTTAGACGTCTATTTCTGGTCTATTTTAGATCTATAAATAAACCTATTTTAAACGTCTACTTTAGGTCTATAAATCAACCTAAGAGTCTATAAATCAACCTAATTTAGGCGTCTATTTTAAGTCTATATGTCAACCTATTTTAGATCGAAAAATCAACCTATTTTAGACGTCTATTTCTGGTCTATAAATCAACCTATTTTAGATCTATAAATAAACCTATTTTAAACGTCTACGTTAGGTCTATAAATCAACCTTAGGGTCTATAAATCAACCTAATCTAGGCGTCTATTTTAGGTCTATATATCAACCTATTTTAGATCTAAAAAATCAACCTATTTTAGACGTCTATTTCTGGTCTATAAATCAACCTATTTTAGATCTATAAATAAACCTATTTTAAACGTCTACTTTAGGTCTATAAATCAACCTAAGAGTCTATAAATCAAGCTAATTTAGGTGTCTATTTTAGGTCTATATATCAACCTATTTTAGATCTAAAAATCAACCTATTTTAGACGTCTATTTCTGGTCTATAAATCAACCTATTTTAGATCTATTTTAAACGTCTACTTTAGGTCTATAAATCAACCTAAGGGTCTATAAATCAACCTAATTTAGGAGTCTATTTTAGGTCTATATATCAACCTATTTTAGATCTAAAAATCAACCTATTTTAGACGTCTATTTCTGGTCTATAAATCGTCTATTTTAGGTCTATATATCAACCTATTTTAGATCTAAAAATCAACCTATTTTAGACGTCTATTTCTGGTCTATTGTAGATCTATAATTAAACCTATTTTAAACGTCTACTTTAGGTCTATAAATCAACCTAAGGGTCTATAAATCAACCTAATTTAGGCGTCTATTTTAGGTCTATATATCAACCTATTTTAGATCTAAAAATCAACCTATTTTAGACGTCTATTTCTGGTCTATAAATCAACCTATTTTAGATCTATTTTAAACGTCTACTTTAGGTCTATAAATCAACCTAAGGGTCTATAAATCAACCTAATTTAGGCGTCTATTTTAGGTCTATATATCAACCTATTTTAGATCTAAAAATCAACCTATTTTAGACGTCTATTTCTGGTCTATTTTAGATCTATAAATAAACCTATTTTAAACGTCTACTTTAGGTCTATAAATCAACCTAAGGGTCTATAAATCAACCTAATTTAGGCGTCTATTTTAGGTCTATATATCAACCTATTTTAGATCTAAAAATCAACCTATTTTAGACGTCTATTTCTGGTCTATAAATCAACCTATTTTAGATCTATAAATAAACCTATTTTAAACGTCTACGTTAGGTCTATAAATCAACCTAAGGGTCTATAAATCAACCTAATCTAGGCGTCTATTTTAGGTCTATATATCAACCTATTTTAGATCTAAAAAATCAACCTATTTTAGACGTCTATTTCTGGTCTATAAATCAACCTATTTTAGATCTATAAATAAACCTATTTTGAACGTCTACTTTAGGTCTATAAATCAACCTAAGGGTCTATAAATCAACCTAATTTAGGTGTCTATTTTAGGTCTATATATCAACCTATTTTAGATCTAAAAATCAATCTATTCTAGAAGTCTATTTCTGGTTTAAAAATTAACCTATTTTAGACGTCTATTTTTGGTTTAAAAATCAACCTATTTTAGACGTCTATTTTTGGTTTAAAAATCAACCTTTTTTAGACGTCTATTTCTGGTCTATAAATCAACCTATTTTAGATCTATTTTAAACGTCTACTTTAGGCCTATAAATCAACCTAAGGGTCTATAAATCAACCTAATTTAGGCGTCTATTTTAGGTCTATATATCAACCTATTTTAGATCTAAAAATCAACCTATTTTAAACGTCTATTTCTGGTCTATAAATCGTCTATTTTAGGTCTATATATCAACCTATTTTAGAGCTAAAAATAAACCTATTTTAAACGTCTACTTTAGGTCTATAAATCAACCTAAGGGTCTATAAATCAACCTATTTTAGACGTCTATTTCTGGTCTATAAATCGTCTATTTTAGGTCTATATATCAACCTATTTTAGATCTAAAAAATCAACCTATTTTAGACGTCTATTTCTGGTCTATTTTAGATCTATAAATAAACCTATTTTAAACGTCTACTTTAGGTCTATAAATCAACCTAAGAGTCTATAAATCAACCTAATTTAGGTGTCTATTTTAGGTCTATATATCAACCTATTTTAGATCTAAAATCAACCTATTTTAGACGTCTACTTCTGGTCTATTTTAGATCTATAAATAAACCCATTTTAAACGTCTACTTTAGGTCTATAAATCAACCTAAGGGTCTATAAATCAACCTAATTTAGGCGTCTATTTTAGGTCTATATATCAACCTATTTTAGATCAAAAAATCAACCTATTTTAGACGTCTATTTCTGGTCTATAAATCAACCTATTTTAGATCTATTTTAAACGTCTACTGTAGGTCTATAAATCAACCTAAGGGTCTATAAATCAACCTAATTTAGGCGTCTATTTTAGGTCTATATATCAACCTTTTTTAGATCTAAAAATCAACCTATTTTAGACGTCTATTTCTGGTCTATTTTAGATCTATAAATAAACCTATTTTAAACGTCTACTTTAGGTCTATAAATCAACCTAAGGGTCTATAAATCAACCTAATTTAGGCGTCTATTTTAGGTCTATATATCAACCTAATTTAGATCTAAAAATCAACCTATTTTAGACGTCTATTTCTGGTCTTTAAATCGTCTATTTTAGGTCTATATATCAACCTATTTTAGATCTAAAAATAAACCTATTTTAAACGTCTACTTTAGGTCTATAAATCAACCTAAGGGTCTATAAATCAACCTAATTTAGGCGTCTATTTTAGGTCTATATATCAACCTATTTTAGATCTAAAAATCAACCTATTTTAGACGTCTATTTCTGGTCTATAAATCGTTTATTTTAGGTCTATATATACACCTATTTTAGATCTAAAAATCAACCTTTTAGACGTCTATTTCTGGTCTATTTGAGATCTAGAATTAAACCTATTTTAAACGTCTACTTTAGGTCTATAAATCAACCTAAGAGTCTATAAATCAACCTAATTTAGGCGTCTATTTTAAGTCTATATATCAACCTATTTTAGATCGAAAAATCAACCTATTTTAGACGTCTATTTCTGGTCTATAAATCAACCTATTTTAGATCTATAAATAAACCTATTTTAAACGTCTATGTTAGGTCTATAAATCAACCTAAGGGTCTATAAATCAACCTAATCTAGGCGTCTATTTTAGGTCTATATATCAACCAATTTTAGATCTAAAAAATCAACCTATTTTAGACGTCTATTTCTGGTCTATAAATCAACCTATTTTAGATCTATAAATAAACCAATTTTAAACGTCTACTTTAGGTCTATAAATCAACCTAAGGGTCTATAAATCAACCTAATTTAGGAGTCTATTTTAGGTCTATATATCAACCTATTTTAGATCTAAAAATCAACCTATTTTAGACGTCTATTTCTGGTCTATAAATCGTCTATTTTAGGTCTATATATCAACCTATTTTAGATCTAAAAATCAACCTATTTTAGACGTCTATTTCTGGTCTATTTTAGATCTATAATTAAACCTATTTTAAACGTCTACTTTAGGTCTATAAATCAACCTAAGGGTCTATAAATCAACCTAATTTAGGCGTCTATTTTAGGTCTATATATCAACCTATTTTAGATCTAAAAATCAACCTATTTTAGACGTCTATTTCTGGTCTATAAATCAACCTATTTTAGATCTATTTTAAACGTCTACTTTAGGTCTATAAATCAACCTAAGGGTCTATAAATCAACCTAATTTAGGCGTCTATTTTAGGTCTATATAATCAACCTATTTTAGATCTAAAAATCAACCTATTTTAGACGTCTATTTCTGGTCTATTTTAGATCTATAAATAAACCTATTTTAAACGTCTACTTTAGGTCTATAAATCAACCTAAGGGTCTATAAATCAGCCTAATTTAGGCGTCTATTTTAGGTTTATATATCAACCTGTTTTAGATCTAAAAATCAACCTATTTTAGACGTCTATTTCTGGTCTATAAATCAACCTATTTTAGATCTATAAATAAACCTATTTTAAACGTCTACGTTAGGTCTATAAATCAACCTAAGGGTCTATAAATCAACCTAATCTAGGCGTCTATTTTAGGTCTATATATCAACCTATTTTAGATCTAAAAAAATCAACCTATTTTAGACGTCTATTTCTGGTCTATAAATCAACCTATTTTAGATCTATAAATAAACCAATTTTAAACGTCTACTTTAGGTCTATAAATCAACCTAAGAGTCTATAAATCAACCTAATTTAGGTGTCTATTTTAGGTCTATATATCAACCTATTTTAGATCTATTTTAAACGTCTACTTTAGGTCTATAAATCAACCTAAGGGTCTATAAATCAACCTAATTTAGGAGTCTATTTTAGGTCTATATATCAACCTATTTTAGATCTAAAAATCAACCTATTTTAGACGTCTATTTCTGGTCTATAAATCGTCTATTTTAGGTCTATATATCAACCTATTTTAGATCTAAAAATCAACCTATTTTAGACGTCTATTTCTGGTCTATTTTAGATCTATAATTAAACCTATTTTAAACGTCTACTTTAGGTCTATAAATCAACCTAAGGGTCTATAAATCAACCTAATTTAGGCGTCTATTTTAGGTCTATATATCAACCTATTTTAGATCTAAAAATCAACCTATTTTAGACGTCTATTTCTGGTCTATAAATCAACCTATTTTAGATCTATTTTAAACGTCTACTTTAGGTCTATAAATCAACCTAAGGGTCTATAAATCAACCTAATTTAGGCGTCTATTTTAGGTCTATATATCAACCTATTTTAGACGTCTATTTCTGGTCTATTTTCGATCTATAAATAAACCTATTTTAAACGTCTACTTTAGGTCTATAAATCAACCTAAGGGTCTATAAATCAACCTAATTTAGGCGTCTATTTTAGGTTTATATATCAACCTGTTTTAGATCTAAAAATCAACCTATTTTAGACGTCTATTTCTGGTCTATAAATCAACCTATTTTAGATCTATAAATAAACCTATTTTAAACGTCTACGTTAGGTCTATAAATCAACCTAAGGGTCTATAAATCAACCTAATCTAGGCGTCTATTTTAGGTCTATATATCAACCTATTTTAGATCTAAAAAATCAACCTATTTTAGACGTCTATTTCTGGTCTATAAATCAACCTATTTTAGATCTATAAATAAACCTATTTTGAACGTCTACTTTAGGTCTATAAATCAACCTAAGGGTCTATAAATCAACCTAATTTAGGTGTCTATTTTAGGTCTATATATCAACCTATTTTAGATCTAAAAATCAATCTATTCTAGACGTCTATTTCTGGTTTAAAAATCAACCTATTTTAGACGTCTATTTTTGGTTTAAAAATCAACCTTTTTTAGACGTCTATTTTTGGTTTAAAAATCAACCTATTTTAGACGTCTATTTTCGGTTTAAAAATCAACCTATTTTAGACGTCTATTTTTTGTTTAAAAAGTAACCTTTTTTAGACGTCTATTTCTGGTCTATAAATCAACCTATTTTAGATCTATTTTAAACGTCTACTGTAGGTCTATAAATCAACCTAAGGGTCTATAAATCAACCTAATTTAGGCGTCTATTTTAGGTCTATATATCAACCTATTTTAGACGTCTATTTCTGGTCTATTTTAGATCTATAAATAAACCTATTTTAAACGTCTACTTTAGGTCTATAAATCAACCTAAGGGTCTATAAATCAACCTAATTTAGGCGTCTATTTTAGGTCTATATATCAACCTAATTTAGATCTAAAAATCAACCTATTTTAGACGTCTATTTCTGGTCTTTAAATCGTCTATTTTAGGTCTATATATCAACCTATTTTAGATCTAAAAATAAACCTATTTTAAACGTCTACTTTAGGTCTATAAATCAACCTAAGGGTCTATAAATCAACCTAATTTAGGCGTCTATTTTAGGTCTATATATCAACCTATTTTAGATCTAAAAATCAACCTATTTTAGACGTCTATTTCTGGTCTATAAATCGTTTATTTTAGGTCTATATATACACCTATTTTAGATCTAAAAATCAACCTTTTAGACGTCTATTTCTGGTCTATTTGAGATCTAGAATTAAACCTATTTTAAACGTCTACTTTAGGTCTATAAATCAACCTAAGAGTCTATAAATCAACCTAATTTAGGCGTCTATTTTAAGTCTATATATCAGTGCTTCTCAAATAGTGGGGCGCGCCCCCCTTGGGGGGCGCGGTGCTATTCCTGGGGGGGCGCGTGTGACCCTGGGGAACAGGCTTTTTTTTTGGCAGTACTAGAATAAAGTGTAATTGCGCGTTTACTACAGCAGGGGGCAGTGGCGCTCTCATTGTTACTTCTGTCACGTTTGCGACAGTGCAACATTTTACGACTTACAAGACAAGTTAGGATAGTCACGGTGGGGAGGGGGGGCGCGAATAGTTTTCTTCTTGCTAGGGGGGGGCGTAACAGAAAATAATTGAGAAGCACTGCTATATATCAACCTATTTTAGATCGAAAAATCAACCTATTTTAGACGTCTATTTCTGGTCTATAAATCAACCTATTTTAGATCTATAAATAAACCTATTTTAAACATCTACGTTAGGTCTATAAATCAACCTAAGGGTCTATAAATCAACCTAATCTAGGCGTCTATTTTAGGTCTATATATCAACCTATTTTAGATCTAAAAAATCAACCTATTTTAGACGTCTATTTCTGGTCTATAAATCAACCTATTTTAGATCTATAAATAAACCTATTTTAAACGTCTACTTTAGGTCTATAAATCAACCTAAGAGTCTATAAATCAACCTAATTTAGGTGTCTATTTTAGGTCTATATATCAACCTATTTTAGATCTAAAAATCAACCTATTTTAGACGTCTATTTTTTGTTTAAAAAGTAACCTTTTTTAGACGTCTATTTCTGGTCTATAAATCAACCTATTTTAGATCTATTTTAAACGTCTACTGTAGGTCTATAAATCAACCTAAGGGTCTATAAATCAACCTAATTTAGGCGTCTATTTTAGGTCTATATATCAACCTATTTTAGATCTAAAAATCAACCTATTTTAGACGTCTATTTCTGGTCTATTTTAGATCTATAAATAAACCTATTTTAAACGTCTACTTTAGGTCTATAAATCAACCTAAGAGTCTATAAATCAACCTAATTTAGGTGTCTATTTTAGGTCTATATATCAACCTATTTTAGATCTAAAAATCAACCTATTTTAGACGTCTATTTCTGGTCTATAAATCAACCTATTTTAGATCTATAAATAAACCTATTTTAAACGTCTACGTTAGGTCTATAAATCAACCTAAGGGTCTATAAATCAACCTAATCTAGGCGTCTATTTTAGGTCTATATATCAACCTATTTTAGATCTAAAAAAATCAACCTATTTTAGACGTTTATTTCTGGTCTATAAATCGTCTATTTTAGGTCTATATATCAACCTAATTTAGATCTAAAAATCGACCTATTTTAGACGTCTATTTCTGGTCTATAAATCGTCTATTTTAGGTCTATATATCAACCTATTTTAGATCTAAAAATAAACCTATTTTAAACGTCTACTTTAGGTCTATAAATCAACCTAAGGGTCTATAAATCAACCTAATTTAGGCGTCTATTTTAGGTCTATATATCAACCTATTTTAGATCTAAAAATCAACCTATTTTAGACGTCTATTTCTGGTCTATAAATCGTTTATTTTAGGTCTATATATCAACCTATTTTAGATCTAAAAATCAACCTATTTTAGACGTCTATTTCTGGTCTATTTGAGCTCTATAATTAAACCTATTTTAAACATCTACTTTAGGTCTATAAATCAACCTAAGAGTCTATAAATCAACCTAATTTAGGCGTCTATTTTAAGTCTATATATCAACCTATTTTAGATCGAAAAATCAACCTATTTTAGACGTCTATTTCTGGTCTATAAATCAACCTATTTTAGATCTATAAATAAACCTATTTTAAACGTCTACGTTAGGTCTATATATCAACCTAAGGGTCTATAAATCAACCTAATCTAGGCGTCTATTTTAGGTCTATATATCAACCTATTTTAGATCTAAAAAATCAACCTATTTTAGACGTCTATTTCTGGTCTATAAATCAACCTATTTTAGATCTATAAATAAACCTATTTTAAACGTCTACCTTAGGTCTATAAATCAACCTAAGAGTCTATAAATCAACCTAATTTAGGTGTCTATTTTAGGTCTATATATCAACCTATTTTAGATCTAAAAATCAACCTATTTTAGACGTCTATTTCTGGTCTATAAATCAACCTATTTTAGATCTATTTTAAACGTCTACTTTAGGTCTATAAATCAACCTAAGGGTCTATAAATCAACCTAATTTAGGAGTCTATTTTAGGTCTATATATCAACCTATTTTAGATCTAAAAATCAACCTATTTTAGACGTCTATTTCTGGTCTATAAATCGTCTATTTTAGGTCTATATTTCAACCTATTTTAGATCTAAAAATCAACCTATTTTAGACGTCTATTTCTGGTCTATTTTAGATCTATAATTAAACCTATTTTAAACGTCTACTTTAGGTCTATAAATCAACCTAAGGGTCTATAAATCAACCTAATTTAGGTGTCTATTTTAGGTCCATATATCAACCTATTTTAGATCTAAAAATCAACCTATTTTAGACGTCTACTTCTGGTCTATTTTAGATCTATAAATAAACCCATTTTAAACGTCTACTTTAGGTCTATAAATCAACCTAAGGGTCTATAAATCAACCTAATTTAGGCGTCTATTTTAGGTCTATATATCAACCTATTTTAGATCAAAAAATCAACCTATTTTAGACGTCTATTTCTGGTCTATAAATCAACCTATTTTAGATCTATTTTAAACGTCTACTGTAGGTCTATAAATCAACCTAAGGGTCTATAAATCAACCTAATTTAGGCGTCTATTTTAGGTCTATATATCAACCTTTTTTAGATCTAAAAATCAACCTATTTTAGACGTCTATTTCTGGTCTATTTTAGATCTATAAATAAACCTATTTTAAACGTCTACTTTAGGTCTATAAATCAACCTAAGGGTCTATAAATCAACCTAATTTAGGCGTCTATTTTAGGTCTATATATCAACCTAATTTAGATCTAAAAATCAACCTATTTTAGACGTCTATTTCTGGTCTATAAATCGTCTATTTTAGGTCTATATATCAACCTATTTTAGATCTAAAAATAAACCTATTTTAAACGTCTACTTTAGGTCTATAAATCAACCTAAGGGTCTATAAATAAACCTAATTTAGGCGTCTATTTTAGGTCTATATATCAACCTATTTTAGATCTAAAAATCAACCTATTTTAGACGTCTATTTCTGGTCTATAAATCGTTTATTTTAGGTCTATATATCAACCTATTTTAGATCTAAAAATCAACCTATTTTAGACGTCTATTTCTGGTCTATTTGAGATCTATAATTAAACCTATTTTAAAGGTCTACTTTAGGTCTATAAATCAACCTAAGAGTCTATAAATCAACCTAATTTAGGCGTCTATTTTAAGTCTATATATCAACCTATTTTAGATCGAAAAATCAACCTATTTTAGACGTCTATTTCTGGTCTATAAATCAACCTATTTTAGATCTATAAATAAACCTATTTTAAACGTCTATGTTAGGTCTATAAATCAACCTAAGGGTCTATAAATCAACCTAATCTAGGCGTCTATTTTAGGTCTATATATCAACCAATTTTAGATCTAAAAAATCAACCTATTTTAGACGTCTATTTCTGGTCTATAAATCAACCTATTTTAGATCTATAAATAAACCAATTTTAAACGTCTACTTTAGGTCTATAAATCAACCTAAGAGTCTATAAATCAACCTAATTTAGGTGTCTATTTTAGGTCTATATATCAACCTATTTTAGATCTATTTTAAACGTCTACTTTAGGTCTATAAATCAACCTAAGGGTCTATAAATCAACCTAATTTAGGAGTCTATTTTAGGTCTATATATCAACCTATTTTAGATCTAAAAATCAACCTATTTTAGACGTCTATTTCTGGTCTATAAATCGTCTATTTTAGGTCTATATATCAACCTATTTTAGATCTAAAAATCAACCTATTTTAGACGTCTATTTCTGGTCTATTTTAGATCTATAAATAAACCTATTTTAAACGTCTACTTTAGGTCTATAAATCAACCTAAGGGTCTATAAATCAACCTAATTTAGGCGTCTATTTTAGGTCTATATATCAACCTATTTTAGATCTAAAAATCAACCTATTTTAGACGTCTATTTCTGGTCTATAAATAAACCTATTTTAGATCTATAAATAAACCTATTTTAAACGTCTACGTTAGGTCTATAAATCAACCTAAGGGTCTATAAATCAACCTAATCTAGGCGTCTATTTTAGGTCTATATATCAACCTATTTTAGATCTAAAAAATCAACCTATTTTAGACGTCTATTTCTGGTCTATAAATCAACCTATTTTAGATCTATAAATAAACCTATTTTGAACGTCTACTTTAGGTCTATAAATCAACCTAAGGGTCTATAAATCAACCTAATTTAGGTGTCTATTTTAGGTCTATATATCAACCTATTTTAGATCTAAAAATCAATCTATTCTAGACGTCTATTTCTGGTTTAAAAATTGACCTATTTTAGACGTCTATTTTTGGTTTAAAAATCAACCTATTTTAGACGTCTATTTTCGGTTTAAAAATCAACCTATTTTAGACGTCTATTTTTGGTTTAAAAATCAACCTATTTTAGACGTCTATTTTTTGTTTAAAAATCAACCTTTTTTAGACGTCTATTTCTGGTCTATGAATCAACCTATTTTAGATCTATTTTAAACGTCTACTGTAGGTCTATAAATCAACCTAAGGGTCTATAAATCAACCTAATTTAGGCGTCTATTTTAGGTCTATATATCAACCTATTTTAGATCTAAAAATCAACCTATTTTAGACGTCTATTTCTGGTCTATTTTAGATCTATAAATAAATCTATTTTAAACGTCTACTTTAGGTCTATAAATCAACCTAAGGGTCTATAAATCAACCTAATTTAGGCGTCTATTTTAGGTCTATATATCAACCTAATTTAGATCTAAAAATCAACCTATTTTAGACGTCTATTTCTGGTCTATAAATCGTCTATTTTAGGTCTATATATCAACCTATTTTAGATCTAAAAATAAACCTATTTTAAACGTCTACTTTAGGTCTATAAATCAACCTAAGGGTCTATAAATCAACCTAATTTAGGCGTCTATTTTAGGTCTATATATCAACCTATTTTAGATCTAAAAATCAACCTATTTTAGACGTCTATTTCTGGTCTATAAATCGTTTATTTTAGGTCTATATATACACCTATTTTAGATCTAAAAATCAACCTATTTTAGACGTCTATTTCTGGTCTATTTGAGATCTATAATTAAACCTATTTTAAACGTCTACTTTAGGTCTATAAATCAACCTAAGAGTCTATAAATCAACCTAATTTAGGCGTCTATTTTAAGTCTATATATCAACCTATTTTAGATCGAAAAATCAACCCATTTTAGACGTCTATTTCTGGTCTATAAATCAACCTATTTTAGATCTATAAATAAACCTATTTTAAACGTCTACGTTAGGTCTATAAATCAACCTAAGGGTCTATAAATCAACCTAATCTAGGCGTCTATTTTAGGTCTATATATCAACCTATTTTAGATCTAAAAAATCAACCTATTTTAGACGTCTATTTCTGGTCTATAAATCAACCTATTTTAGATCTATAAATAAACCTATTTTAAACGTCTACTTTAGGTCTATAAATCAACCTAAGGGTCTATAAATCAACCTAATTTAGGCGTCTATTTTAGGTCTATATATCAACCTATTTTAGATCTAAAAATCAACCTATTTTAGACGTCTATTTCTGGTCTATAAATCAACCTATTTTAGATCTATTTTAAACGTCTACTTTAGGTCTATAAATCAACCTAAGGGTCTATAAATCAACCTAATTTAGGAGTCTATTTTAGGTCTATATATCAACCTATTTTAGATCTAAAAATCAACCTATTTTAGGCGTCTATTTCTGGTCTATAAATCGTCTATTTTAGGTCTATATATCAACCTATTTTAGATCTAAAAATCAACCTATTTTAGACGTCTATTTCTGGTCTATTTTAGATCTATAATTAAACCTATTTTAAACGTCTACTTTAGGTCTATAAATCAACCTAAGGGTCTATAAATCAACCTAATTTAGGCGTCTATTTTAGGTCTATATATCAACCTATTTTAGATCTAAAAATCAACCTATTTTAGACGTCTATTTCTGGTCTATAAATCAACCTATTTTAGATCTATTTTAAACGTCTACTTTAGGTCTATAAATCAACCTAAGGGTCTATAAATCAACCTAATTTAGGCGTCTATTTTAGGTCTATATATCAACCTATTTTAGATCTAAAAATCAACCTATTTTAGACGTCTATTTCTGGTCTATTTTAGATCTATAAATAAACCTATTTTAAACGACTAATTTAGGTCTATAAATCAACCTAAGGGTCTATCAATCAACCTAATTTAGGCGTCTATTTTAGGTCTATATATCAACCTATTTTAGATCTAAAAATCAACCTATTTTAGACGTCTATTTCTGGTCTATAAATCAACCTATTTTAGATCTATAAATAAACCTATTTTAAACGTCTACGTTAGGTCTATAAATCAACCTAAGGGTCTATAAATCAACCTAATCTAGGCGTCTATTTTAGGTCTATATATCAACCTATTTTAGATCTAAAAAATCAACCTATTTTAGACGTCTATTTCTGGTCTATAAATCAACCTATTTTAGATCTATAAATAAACCTATTTTGAACGTCTACTTTAGGTCTATAAATCAACCTAAGGGTTTATAAATCAACCTAATTTAGGTGTCTATTTTAGGTCTATATATCAACCTATTTTAGATCTAAAAATCAATCTATTCTAGACGTCTATTTCTGGTTTAAAAATCAACCTATTTTAGACGTCTATTTTTGGTTTAAAAATCAACCTTTTTTAGACGTCTATTTTTAGTTTAAAAATCAACCTATTTTAGACGTCTATTTTCGGTTTAAAAATCAACCTATTTTAGACGTCTATTTTTGGTTTAAAAATCAACCTATTTTAGACGTCTATTTTTTGTTGAAAAATCAACCTTTTTTAGACGTCTATTTCTGGTCTATAAATCAACCTATTTTAGATCTATTTTAAACGTCTACTGTAGGTCTATAAATCAACCTAAGGGTCTATAAATCAACCTAATTTAGGCGTCTATTTTAGGTCTATATATCAACCTATTTTAGATCTAAAAATCAACCTATTTTAGACGTCTATTTCTGGTCTATTTTAGATCTATAAATAAACCTATTTTAAACGTCTACTTTAGGTCTATAGATCAACCTAAGGGTCTATAAATCAACCTAATTTAGGCGTCTATTTTAGGTCTATATATCAACCTAATTTAGATCTAAAAATCAACCTATTTTAGACGTCTATTTCTGGTCTATAAATCGTCTATTTTAGGTCTATATATCAACCTATTTTAGATCTAAAAATAAACCTATTTTAAACGTCTACTTTAGGTCTATAAATCAACCTAAGGGTCTATAAATCAACCTAATTTAGGCGTCTATTTTAGGTCTATATATCAACCTATTTTAGATCTATTTTAAACGTCTACTTTAGGTCTATAAATCAACCTAAGGGTCTATAAATCAACCTAATTTAGACGTCTATTTTAGGTCTATATATCAACCTATTTTAGATCTAAAAATCAACCTATTTTAGACGTCTATTTCTGGTCTATTTTAGATCTATAAATAAACCTATTTTAAACGTCTACTTTAGGTCTATAAATCAACCTAAGAGTCTATAAATCAACCTAATTTAGGCGTCTATTTTAGGTCTATATATCAACCTATTTTAGATCTAAAAATCAACCTATTTTAGACGTCTATTTCTGGTCTATAAATCAACCTATTTTAGATCTATAAATAAACCTATTTTAAACGTCTACGTTAGGTCTATAAATCAACCTAAGGGTCTATAAATCAACCTAATCTAGGCGTCTATTTTAGGTCTATATATCAACCTATTTTAGATCTAAAAAATCAACCTATTTTAGACGTCTATTTCTGGTCTATAAATCAACCTATTTTAGATCTATAAATAAACCTATTTTGAACGTCTACTTTAGGTCTATAAATCAACCTAAGGGTCTATAAATCAACCTAATTTAGGTGTCTATTTCTGGTTTAAAGATCAACCTATTTTAGACGTCTATTTTTGGTTTAAAAATCAACCTATTTTAGCTATTTTAGATCTATAAATAAACCTATTTTGAAACGTCTACTTTAGGTCTATAAATCAACCTAAGGTCTATAAATCAACCTAATTAGGTGTCTATTTCTGGTTTAAAGAATCAACCTATTTTAGACGTCTATCTTTGGTTTAAAATCAACCTATTTTTAGATGTCTAATTTTCGGTTTAAAAATCAACTATTTTAGACGTCTATTTTAGGTTAAAATCAACCTATTTTAGACGTCTATTTTTGATTAAAAATCAACCTTTTTTAGACGTTCTATTTCTGGTCTATAAATCAACCTATTTTTAGATCTATTTTAAACGTCTACTTCTAGGTCTATAAATCAACCTAAGGGTCTATAAATCAACCTAATTTAGGCGTCTATTTTAGGTCTATATATCAACCTATTTTAGATCTAAAATCAACCTATTTTAGACGCTAAGTTCTGGGCTATAAATCGTCTAAGGTTAGGTCTATATATCAACCTATTTTAGATCTAAAAATGTAACTCTATAATAAACGTAAACTTTTAAGGTCTATAAATAACCTAAGGGTCTATAATCAACCTAATTTAGGAGTCTATTTTAGGTCTATATATCAACCTATTTTAGATCTAAAAATCAACCTATTTTAGACGTCTATTTCTGGTCTATAAATCGTCTATTTTAGGTCTATATATCAACCTATTTTAGATCTAAAAATCAACCTATTTTAGACGTCTATTTCTGGTCTATTTTAGATCTATAATTAAACCTATTTTAAACGTCTACTTTAGGTCTATAAATCAACCTAAGGGTCTATAAATCAACCTAATTTAGGCGTCTATTTTAGGTCTATATATCAACCTATTTTAGATCTAAAAATCAACCTATTTTAGACGGCTATTTCTGGTCTATAAATCAACCTATTTTAGATCTATTTTAAACGTCTACTTTAGGTCTATAAATCAACCTAAGGGTCTATAAATCAACCTAATTTAGGCGTCTATTTTAGGTCTATATATCAACCTATTTTAGATCTAAAAATCAACCTATTTTAGACGTCTATTTCTGGTCTATTTTAGATCTATAAATAAACCTATTTTAAACGACTACTTTAGGTCTATAAATCAACCTAAGGGTCTATCAATCAACCTAATTTAGGCGTCTATTTTAGGTCTATATATCAACCTATTTTAGATCTAAAAATCAACCTATTTTAGACGTCTATTTCTGGTCTATAAATCAACCTATTTTAGATCTATAAATAAACCTATTTTAAACGTCTACGTTAGGTCTATAAATCAACCTAAGGGTCTATAATCAACCTAATCTAGGCGTCTATTTTAGGTCTATATATCAACCTATTTTAGATCTAAAAAATCAACCTATTTTAGACGTCTATTTCTGGTCTATTAATCAACCTATTTTAGATCTATAAATAAACCTATTTTGAACGTCTACTTTAGGTCTATAAATCAACCTAAGGGTTTATAAATCAACCTAATTTAGGTGTCTATTTTAGGTCTATATATCAACCTATTTTAGATCTAAAAATCAATCTATTCTAGACGTCTATTTCTGGTTTAAAAATCAACCTATTTTAGACGTCTATTTTTGGTTTAAAAATCAACCTTTTTTAGACGTCTATTTCTGGTTTAAAAATCAACCTATTTTAGACGTCTATTTTCGGTTTAAAAATCAACCTATTTTAGACGTCTATTTTTGGTTTAAAAATCAACCTATTTTAGACGTCTATTTTTTGTTTAAAAATCAACCTTTTTTAGACGTCTATTTCTGGTCTATAAATCAACCTATTTTAGATCTATTTTAAACGTCTACTGTAGGTCTATAAATCAACCTAAGGGTCTATAAATCAACCTAATTTAGGCGTCTATTTTAGGTCTATATATCAACCTATTTTAGATCTAAAAATCAACCTATTTTAGACGTCTATTTCTGGTCCATTTTAGATCTATAAATAAACCTATTTTAAACGTCTACTTTAGGTCTATAGATCAACCTAAGGGTCTAAAAATCAACCTAATTTAGGCGTCTATTTTAGGTCTATATATCAACCTAATTTAGATCTAAAAATCAACCTATTTTAGACGTCTATTTCTGGTCTATAAATCGTCTATTTTAGGTCTATATATCAACCTATTTTAGATCTAAAAATAAACCTATTTTAAACGTCTACTTTAGGTCTATAAATCAACCTAAGGGTCTATAAATCAACCTAATTTAGGCGTCTATTTTAGGTCTATATATCAACCTATTTTAGATCTAAAAATTAACCTATTTTAGACGTCTATTTCTGGTCTATAAATCGTTTATTTTAGGTCTATATATACACCTATTTTAGATCTAAAAATCAACCTATTTTAGACGTCTATTTCTGGTCTATTTGAGATCTATAATTAAACCTATTTTAAACGTCTACTTTAGGTCTATAAATCAACCTAAGAGTCTATAAATCAACCTAATTTAGGCGTCTATTTTAAGTCTATATATCAACCTATTTTAGATCGAAAAATCAACCTATTTTAGATCTATAAATAAACCTATTTTAAACGTCTACGTTAGGTCTATAAATCAACCTAAGGGTCTATAAATCAACCTAATCTAGGCGTCTATTTTAGGTCTATATATCAACCTATTTTAGATCTAAAAAATCAACCTATTTTAGACGTCTATTTCTGGTCTATAAATCAACCTATTTTAGATCTATAAATAAACCTATTTTAAACGTCTACTTTAGGTCTATAAATCAACCTAAGAGTCTATAAATCAACCTAATTTAGGTGTCTATTTTCGGTCTATATATCAACCTATTTTAGATCTAAAAATCAACCTATTTTGGACGTCTATTTCTGGTCTATAAATCAACCTATTTTAGATCTATTTTAAACGTCTACTTTAGGTCTATAAATCAACCTAAGGGTCTCTAAATCAACCTAATTTAGGCGTCTATTTTAGGTCTATATATCAACCTATTTTAGATCTAAAAATCAACCTATTTTAGACGTCTATTTCTGGTCTATTTTAGATCTATAAATAAACCTATTTTAAACGTCTACGTTAGGTCTATAAATCAACCTAAGGGTCTATAAATCAACCTAATCTAGGCGTCTATTTTAGGTCAATATATCAACCTATTTTAGATCTAAAAAATCAACCTATTTTAGACGTCTATTTCTGGTCTATAAATCAACCTATTTTAGATCTATAAATAAACCTATTTTAAACGTCTACTTTAGGTCTATAAATCAACCTAAGGGTCTATAAATCAACCTAATTTAGGTGTCTATTTTAGGTCTATATATCAACCTATTTTAGATCTAAAAATCAACCTATTTTAGACGTCTATTTCTGGTTTAAAAATCAACCTATTTTAGACGTCTATTTTTGGTTTAAAAATCAACCTTTTTTAGACGTCTATTTTTGTCTAAAAAATCAACCTATTTTAGACGTCTATTTTTGGTTTAAAAATCAACCTTTTTTAGACGTCTATTTTTAGTTTAAAAATCAACCTATTTTAGTCGTCTATTTTTTGTTTAAAAATCAACCTATTTTAGACGTCTATTTTTTGTTTAAAAATCAACCTTTTTTAGACGTCTATTTTTGGTTTAAAATTCAACCTATTTAATACATCTATGTTTGGTTTAAAAATCAACCTTGTTTAGTCAATTTTGGGTTTAAAAATCAACCTTTTCTAAACGTCTATTTTTGGTCTGAAAATCAACTTATTTTTATCTTTATCAGTGGTACAGGAATAACCAATTCACATGTACGGATCAGTATGCTTGTTAAACCCAAACAACTTCTGTGCATTATTTATACAACTTACGGCTTGTTCAGACTTCAAAATTCCAAAATATGATCATATTTAATGTTTTTAATTTAGACGTCTAGTAAATTGAGCCAAGATCAAGATTTTGCAAATTAACAAGGGTTGGGAAACTTTGTTGAATGACCCTACCTCGACAGTTTAGTTTTGACTATTTTAGGTCTATAAATCAACCTATTTTAGGTCTATAAATCAACCTATTTTAGATCTATAAATAAACCTATTTTAAACGTCTACTTTAGGTCTATAAATCAACCTAAGGGTCTATAAATCAACCTAATTTAGGAGTCTATTTTAGGTCTATATATCAACCTATTTTAGATCTAAAAATCAACCTATTTTAGACGTCTATTTCTGGTCTATTTGAGATCTATAATTAAACCTATTTTAAACGTCTACTTTAGGTCTATAAATCAACCTAAGAGTCTATAAATCAACCTAATTTAGCCGTCTATTTTAGGTCTATATATCAACCTATTTTAGATCTAAAAATCAACCTATTTTGGACGTCTATTTCTGGTCTATAAATCAACCTATTTTAGATCTATTTTAAACGTCTACTTTAGGTCTATAAATCAACCTAAGGGTCTATAAATCAACCTAATTTAGGCGTCTATTTTAGGTCTATATATAACCAGCTCAGTAGCCTAGTGGTAGAGTGTCCGCCCTGAGACTGGAAGGTTGTGGGTTCAAACCCCGGCCGGGTCATACCAAAGACTATAAAAATGGGACCCATTGCCTCCCTGCTTGGCACTCAGCATTAAGGGTTGGAATTGGGGGGTTAGATCACCAACTGATTCCCGAGCGCGGCACCGCTGCTGCTCACTGCTCCCCTCTCCCCCAGGGGATGGATTAAAATCACACGGGGATGGGTTAAATGCAGAGGACAAATTTCACCACACCCAGGTGTGTGTGTGACGATCATTGGGACTTTAATCTTTAATCTTTTAATCTATTTTAGATCTAAAAATCAACCTATTTTAGACGTCTATTTCTGGTCTATTTTAGATCTATAAATAACCCTATTTTAAACGTCTACGTTAGGTCTATAAATCAACCTAAGGGTCTATAAATCAACCTAATCTAGGCGTCTATTTTAGGTCTATATATCAACCTATTTTAGATCTAAAAAATCAACCTATTTTAGACGTCTATTTCTGGTCTATAAATCAACCTATTTTAGATCTATAAATAAACCTATTTTAGACGTCTATTTCTGGTCTATTTTAGATCTATAAATAAACCTATTTTAAACGTCTACTTTAGGTCTATAAATCAACCTAAGGGTCTATAAATCAACCTAATTTAGGCGTCTATTTTAGGTCTATATATCAACCTATTTTAGATCTAAAAATCAACCTATTTTAGACGTCTATTTCTGGTCTATAAATCAACCTATTTTAGATCTATAAATAAACCTATTTTAAACGTCTACGTTAGGTCTATAAATCAACCTAAGGGTCTATAAATCAACCTAATCTAGGCGTCTATTTTAGGTCTATATATCAACCTATTTTAGATCTAAAAAATCAACCTATTTTAGACGTCTATTTCTGGTCTATAAATCAACCTATTTTAGATCTATAAATAAACCTATTTTAAACGTCTACTTTAGGTCTATAAATCAACCTAAGAGTCTATAAATCAACCTAATTTAGGTGTCTATTTTAGGTCTATATATCAACCTATTTTAGATCTAAAAATCAACCTATTTTGGACGTCTATTTCTGGTCTATAAATCAACCTATTTTAGATCTATTTTAAACGTCTACTTTAGGTCTATAAATCAACCTAAGGGTCTCTAAATCAACCTAATTTAGGCGTCTATTTTAGGTCTATATATCAACCTATTTTAGATCTAAAAATCAACCTATTTTAGACGTCTATTTCTGGTCTATTTTAGATCTATAAATAAACCTATTTTAAACGTCTACGTTAGGTCTATAAATCAACCTAAGGGTCTATAAATCAACCTAATCTAGGCGTCTATTTTAGGTCTATATATCAAACTATTTTAGATCTAAAAAATCAACCTATTTTAGACGTCTATTTCTAGTCTATAAATCAACCTATTTTAGATCTATAAATAAACCTATTTTAAACGTCTACTTTAGGTCTATAAATCAACCTAAGAGTCTATAAATCAACCTAATTTAGGTGTCTATTTTAGGTCTATATATCAACCTATTTTAGACGTCTACTTCTGGTCTATTTTAGATCTATAAATAAACCCATTTTAAACGTCTACTTTAGGTCTATAAATCAACCTAAGGGTCTATAAATCAACCTAATTTAGGCGTCTATTTTAGGTCTATATATCAACCTATTTTAGATCTAAAAATCAACCTATTTTAGACGTCTATTTCTGGTCTATAAATCAACCTATTATAGATCTATAAATAAACCTATTTTAAACGTCTACGTTAGGTCTATAAATCAACCTAAGGGTCTATAAATCAACCTAATCTAGGCGTCTATTTTAGGTCTATTTATCAACCTATTTTAGATCTAAAAAATCAACCTATTTTAGACGTCTATTTCTGGTCTATAAATCAACCTATTTTAGATCTATAAATAAACCTATTTTAAACGTCTACTTTAGGTCTATAAATCAACCTAAGGGTCTATAAATCAACCTAATTTAGGCGTCTATTTTAGGTCTATATATCAACCTATTTTAGATCTAAAAATCAACCTATTTTAGACGTCTATTTCTGGTCTATAAATCGTCTATTTTAGGTCTATATATCAACCTATTTTAGATCTAAAAATCAACCTATTTTAGACGTCTATTTCTGGTCTATTTGAGATCTATAATTAAACCTATTTTAAACGTCTACTTTAGGTCTATAAATCAACTTAAGGGTCTATAAATCAACCTAATTTAGGCGTCTATTTTAGGTCTATATACCAACCTATTTTAGATCTAAAAATCAACCTATTTTAGACGTCTATTTCTGGTCTATAAATCAACCTATTTCAGATCTATTTTAAACGTCTACTTTAGGTCTATAAATCAACCTAAGGGTCTATAAATCAACCTAATTTAGGCGTCTATTTTAGGTCTATATATCAACCTATTTTAGATCTAAAAATCAACCTATTTTAGACGTCTATTTCTGGTCTATTTTAGATCTATAAATAAACCTATTTTAAACGTCAACTTTAGGTCTATAAATCAACCTAAGGGTCTATAAATCAACCTAATTTAGGCGTCTATTTTAGGTCTATATATCAACCTATTTTAGATCTAGAAATCAACCTATTTTAGACGTCTATTTCTGGTCTATAAATCAACCTATTTTAGATCTTATTTAAACGTCTACTTTAGGTCTATAAATCAACCTAATTTAGGCGTCTATTTTAGGTCTATATATCAACCTATTTTAGATCTAAAAATCAACCTATTATAGACGTCTATTTCTGGTCTATTTTAGATCTATAAATAAACCTATTTTAATCGTCTACTTTAGGTCTATAAATCAACCTAAGGGTCTATAAATCAACCTAATTTAGGCGTCTATTTTAGGTCTATATATCAACCTATTTTAGATCTAAAAATCAACCTATTTTAGACGTCTATTTCTGGTCTATAAATCGTCTATTTTAGGTCTATATATCAACCTATTTTAGATCTAAAAATAAACCTATTTTAAACGTCTACTTTAGGTCTATAAATCAACCTAAGGGTCTATAAATCAACCTAATTTAGGCGTCTATTTTAGGTCTATATATCAACCTATTTTAGATCTAAAAATCAACCTATTTTAGACGTCTATTTCTGGTTTATAAATCGTCTATTTTAGGTCTATATATCAAGCTATTTTAGATCTAAAAATCAACCTATTTTAGACGTCTATTTCTGGTCTATTTGAGATCTATAATTAAACCTATTTTAAACGTCTACTTTAGGTCTATAAATCAACCTAATTTAGCCGTCTATTTTAGGTCTATATATCAACCTATTTTAGATCTAAAAATCAACCTATTTTAGACGTCTATTTCTGGTCTATAAATCAACCTATTTTAGATCTATTTTAAACATCTACTTTAGGTCTATAAATCAACCTAAGGGTCTATAAATACACCTAATTTAGGCGTCTATTTTAGGTCTATATATCAACCTATTTTAGATCTAAAAATCAACCTATTTTAGACGTCTATTTCTGGTCTATAAATCAACCTATTTTAGATCTATAAATAAATCTATTTTAAACGTCTACGTTAGGTCTATAAATCAACCTAAGGGTCTATAAATCAACCTAATCTAGGCGTCTATTTTAGGTCTATATATCAACCTATTTTAGATCTAAAAAATCAACCGATTTTAGACGTCTATTTCTGGTCTATAAATCAACCTATTTTAGATCTATAAATGAACCTATTTTAAACATCTACTTTAGGTCTATAAATCAACCTAAGGGTCTATAAATCAACCTAATTTAGGTGTCTATTTTAGGTCTATATATCAACCTATTTTAGATCTAAAAATCAATCTATTCTAGACGTCTATTTCTGGTTTAAAAATCAACCTATTTTAGACGTCTATTTTTGGTTTAAAAATCAACCTATTTTAGACGTCTATTTTCGGTTTAAAAATCAACCTATTTTAGACGTCTATTTTTGGTTTAAAAATCAACCTATTTTAGACGTCTATTTTTTGTTTAAAAATAAACCTTTTTTAGACGTCTATTTCTGGTCTATAAATCAACCTATTTTAGATCTATTTTAAACGTCTACTGTAGGTCTATAAATCAACCTAAGGGTCTATAAATCAACCTAATCTAGGCGTCTATTTTAGGTCTATATATCAACCTATTTTAGATCTAAAAATCAACCTATTTTAGACGTCTATTTCTGGTCTATAAATCGTTTATTTTAGGTCTATATATACACCTATTTTAGATCTAAAAATCAACCTATTTTAGACGTCTATTTCTGGTCTATTTGAGATCTATAATTAAACCTATTTTAAACGTCTACTTTAGGTCTATAAATCAACCTAAGAGTCTATAAATCAACCTAATTTAGGCGTCTATTTTAAGTCTATATATCAACCTATTTTAGATCGAAAAATCAACCTATTTTAGACGTCTATTTCTGGTCTATAAATCAACCTATTTTAGATCTATAAATGAACCTATTTTAAACGTCTACGTTAGGTCTATAAATCAACCTAAGGGTCTATAAATCAACCTAATCTAGGCGTCTATTTTAGGTCTATATATCAACCTATTTTCGATCTAAAAAATCAACCTATTTTAGACGTCTATTTCTGGTCTATAAATCAACCTATTTTAGATCTATAAATAAACCTATTTTAAATGTCTACTTTAGGTCTATAAATCAACCTAAGAGTCTATAAATCAACCTAATTTAGGTGTCTATTTTAGGTCTATATATCAACCTATTTTAGATCTAAAAATCAACCTATTTTGGACGTCTATTTCTGGTCTATAAATCAACCTATTTTAGATCTATAAATAAACCTAATTTAGGCGTCTATTTTAAGTCTATATATCAACCTATTTTAGATCGAAAAATCAACCTATTTTAGACGTCTATTTCTGGTCTATAAATCAACCTATTTTAGATCTATAAATAAACCTATTTTAAACGTCTACGTTAGGTCTATAAATCAACCTAAGGGTCTATAAATCAACCTAATCTAGGCGTCTATTTTAGGTCTATTTATCAACCTATTTTAGATCTAAAAAATCAACCTATTTTAGACGTCTATTTCTGGTCTATAAATCAACCTATTTTAGATCTATAAATAAACCTATTTTAAACGTCTACTTTAGGTCTATAAATCAACCTAAGGGTCTATAAATCAACCTAATTTAGGAGTCTATTTTAGGTCTATATATCAACCTATTTTAGATCTAAAAATCAACCTATTTTAGGCGTCTATTTCTGGTCTATAAATCGTCTATTTTAGGTCTATATATCAACCTATTTTAGATCTAAAAATCAACCTATTTTAGACGTCTATTTCTGGTCTATTTTAGATCTATAATTAAACCTATTTTAAACGTCTACTTTAGGTCTATAAATCAACCTAAGGGTCTATAAATCAACCTAATTTAGGCGTCTATTTTAGGTCTATATATCAACCTATTTTAGATCTAAAAATCAACCTATTTTAGACGTCTATTTCTGGTCTATAAATCAACCTATTTTAGATCTATTTTAAACGTCTACTTTAGGTCTATAAATCAACCTAAGGGTCTATAAATCAACCTAATTTAGGAGTCTATTTTAGGTCTATATATCAACCTATTTTAGATCTAAAAATCAACCTATTTTAGGCGTCTATTTCTGGTCTATAAATCGTCTATTTTAGGTCTATATATCAACCTATTTTAGATCTAAAAATCAACCTATTTTAGACGTCTATTTCTGGTCTATTTTAGATCTATAATTAAACCTATTTTAAACGTCTACTTTAGGTCTATAAATCAACCTAAGGGTCTATAAATCAACCTAATTTAGGCGTCTATTTTAGGTCTATATATCAACCTATTTTAGATCTAAAAATCAACCTATTTTAGACGTCTATTTCTGGTCTATAAATCAACCTATTTTAGATCTATTTAAACGTCTACTTTAGGTCTATAAATCAACCTAAGGGTCTATAAATCAACCTAATTTAGGCGTCTATTTTAGGTCTATATATCAACCTAATTTAGATCTAAAAATCAACCTATTTTAGACGTCTATTTCTGGTCTATAAATCGTCTATTTTAGGTCTATATATCAACCTATTTTAGATCTAAAAATAAACCTATTTTAAACGTCTACTTTAGGTCTATAAATCAACCTAAGGGTCTATAATTCAACCTAATTTAGGCGTCTATTTTAGGTCTATATATCAACCTATTTTAGATCTATTTTAAACGTCTACTTTAGGTCTATAAATCAACCTAAGGGTCTATAAATCAACCTAATTTAGGCGTCTATTTTAGGTCTATATATCAACCTATTTTAGATCTAAAAATCAACCTATTTTAGACGTCTATTTCTGGTCTATTTTAGATCTATAAATAAACCTATTTTAAACGTCTACTTTAGGTCTATAACTCAACCTAAGAGTCTATAAATCAACCTAATTTAGGCGTCTATTTTAGGTCTATATATCAACCTATTTTAGATCTAAAAATCAACCTATTTTAGACGTCTATTTCTGGTCTATAAATCAACCTATTTTAGATCTATAAATAAACCTATTTTAAACGTCTACGTTAGGTCTATAAATCAACCTAAGGGTCTATAAATCAACCTAATCTAGGCGTCTATTTTAGGTCTATATATCAACCTATTTTAGATCTAAAAAATCAACCTATTTTAGACGTCTATTTCTGGTCTATAAATCAACCTATTTTAGATCTATAAATAAACCTATTTTAAACGTCTACTTTAGGTCTATAAATCAACCTAAGAGTCTATAAATCAACCTAATTTAGGTGTCTATTTTAGGTCTATATATCAACCTATTTTAGATCTAAAAATCAACCTATTTTGGACGTCTATTTCTGGTCTATAAATCAACCTATTTTAGATCTATTTTAAACGTCTACTTTAGGTCTGTAAATCAACCTAAGGGTCTCTAAATCAACCTAATTTAGGCGTCTATTTTAGGTCTATATATCAACCTATTTTAGATCTAAAAATCAACCTATTTTAGACGTCTATTTCTGGTCTATTTTAGATCTATAAATAAACCTATTTTAAACGTCTACGTTAGGTCTATAAATCAACCTAAGGGTCTATAAATCAACCTAATCTAGGCGTCTATTTTAGGTCTATATATCAACCTATTTTAGATCTAAAAAATCAACCTATTTTAGACGTCTATTTCTGGTCTATAAATCAACCTATTTTAGATCTATAAATAAACCTATTTTAAACGTCTACTTTAGGTCTATAAATCAACCTAAGGGTCTATAAATCAACCTAATCTAGGCGTCTATTTTAGGTCTATATATCAACCTATTTTAGATCTAAAAAATCAACCTATTTTAGACGTCTATTTCTGGTCTATAAATCAACCTATTTTAGATCTATAAATAAACCTATTTTAAACGTCTACTTTAGGTCTATAAATCAACCTAAGAGTCTATAAATCAACCTAATTTAGGTGTCTATTTTAGGTCTATATATCAACCTATTTTAGATCTAAAAATCAACCTATTTTGGACGTCTATTTCTGGTCTATAAATCAACCTATTTTAGATCTATTTTAAACGTCTACTTTAGGTCTGTAAATCAACCTAAGGGTCTCTAAATCAACCTAATTTAGGCGTCTATTTTAGGTCTATATATCAACCTATTTTAGATCTAAAAATCAACCTATTTTAGACGTCTATTTCTGGTCTATTTTAGATCTATAAATAAACCTATTTTAAACGTCTACGTTAGGTCTATAAATCAACCTAAGGGTCTATAAATCAACCTAATCTAGGCGTCTATTTTAGGTCTATATATCAACCTATTTTAGATCTAAAAAATCAACCTATTTTAGACGTCTACGTTAGGTCTATAAATCAACCTAAGGGTCTATAAATCAACCTAATCTAGGCGTCTATTTTAGGTCTATATATCAAACTATTTTAGATCTAAAAAATCAACCTATTTTAGACGTCTATTTCTGGTCTATAAATCAACCTATTTTAGATCTATAAATAAACCTATTTTGAACGTCTACTTTAGGTCTATAAATCAACCTAAGGGTCTATAAATCAACCTATTTTAGACGTCTATTTCTGGTCTATAAATTGTCTATTTTAGGTCTATATATCAACCTATTTTAGATCTAAAAATAAACCTATTTTAAACGTCTACTTTAGGTCTATAAATCAACCTAAGGGTCTATAAATCAACCTAATTTAGGCGTCTATTTTAGGTCTATATATCAACCTATTTTAGATCTATAATTAAACCTATTTTAAACGTCTACTTTAGGTCTATAAATCAACCTAAGGGTCTATAAATCAACCTAATTTAGGCGTCTATTTTAGGTCTATATATCAACCTATTTTAGATCTAAAAATCAACCTATTTTAGACGTCTATTTCTGGTCTATAAATCAACCTATTTTAGATCTATTTTAAACGTCTACTTTAGGTCTATAGATCAACCTAAGGGTCTATAAATCAACCTAATTTAGGCGTCTATTTTAGGTCTATATATCAACCTAATTTAGATCTAAAAATCAACCTATTTTAGACGTCTATTTCTGGTCTATAAATCGTCTATTTTAGGTCTATATATCAACCTATTTTAGATCTAAAAATAAACCTATTTTAAACGTCTACTTTAGGTCTATAAATCAACCTAAGGGTCTATAAATCAACCTAATTTAGGCGTCTATTTTAGGTCTATATATCAACCTATTTTAGATCTATTTTAAACGTCTACTTTAGGTCTATAAATCAACCTAAGGGTCTATAAATCAACCTAATTTAGGCGTCTATTTTAGGTCTATATATGAACCTATTTTAGATCTAAAAATCAACCTATTTTAGACGTCTATTTCTGGTCTATTTTAGATCTATAAATAAACCTATTTTAAACGTCTACTTTAGGTCTATAAATCAACCTAAGGGTCTATAAATCAACCTAATTTAGGCGTCTATTTTAGGTCTATATATCAACCTATTTTAGATCTAAAAATCAACCTATTTTAGACGTCTATTTCTGGTCTATAAATCAACCTATTTTAGATCTATAAATAAACCTATTTTAAACGTCTACGTTAGGTCTATAAATCAACCTAAGGGTCTATAAATCAACCTAATCTAGGCGTCTATTTTAGGTCTATATATCAACCTATTTTAGATCTAAAAAATCAACCGATTTTAGACGTCTATTTCTGGTCTATAAATCAACCTATTTTAGATCTATAAATAAACCTATTTTGAACGTCTACTTTAGGTCTATAAATCAACCTAAGGGTCTATAAATCAACCTAATTAAGGTGTCTATTTTAGGTCTATATATCAACCTATTTTAGATCTAAAAATCAATCTATTCTAGACGTCTATTTCTGGTTTAAAAATCAACCTATTTTAGACGTCTATTTTTGGTTTAAAAATCAACCTATTTTAGACGTCTATTTTCGGTTTAAAAATCAACCTATTTTAGACGTCTATTTTTGGTTTAAAAATCAACCTATTTTAGACGTCTATTTTTTGTTTAAAAATAAACCTTTTTTAGACGTCTATTTCTGGTCTATAAATCAACCTATTTTAGATCTATTTTAAACGTCTACTGTAGGTCTATAAATCAACCTAAGGGTCTATAAATCAACCTAATCTAGGCGTCTATTTTAGGTCTATATATCAACCTATTTTAGATCTAAAAATCAACCTATTTTAGACGTCTATTTCTGGTCTATAAATCGTTTATTTTAGGTCTATATATACACCTATTTTAGATCTAAAAATCAACCTATTTTAGACGTCTATTTCTGGTCTATTTTAGATCTATAAATGAACCTATTTTAAACGTCTACGTTAGGTCTATAAATCAACCTAAGGGTCTATAAATCAACCTAATTTAGGAGTCTATTTTAGGTCTATATATCAACCTATTTTAGATCTATAAATAAACCTATTTTAAACGGCTACTTTAGGTCTATAAATCAACCTAAGGGTCTATAAATCAACCTAATTTAGGCGTCTATTTTAGGTCTATAAATCAACCTAAGGGTCTATAAATCAACCTAATTTAGGCGTCTATTTTAGGTCTATTTATCAACCTATTTTAGATCTAAAAATCAACCTATTTTAGACGTCTATTTCTGGTCTATAAATCAACCTATTTTAGATCTATTTTAAACGTCTACTTTAGGTCTATAAATCAACCTAAGGGTCTATAAATCAACCTAATTTAGGCGTCTATTTTAGGTCTATATATCAACCTATTTTAGATCTAAAAATCAACCTATTTTAGACGTCTATTTCTGGTCTATTTTAGATCTATAAATAAACCTATTTTAAACGACTACTTTAGGTCTATAAATCAACCTAAGGGTCTATCAATCAACCTAATTTAGGCGTCTATTTTAGGTCTATATATCAACCTATTTTAGATCTAAAAATCAACCTATTTTAGACGTCTATTTCTGGTCTATAAATCAACCTATTTTAGATCTATTTTGAACGTCTACTTTAGGTCTATAAATCAACCTAAGGGTTTATAAATCAACCTAACTTAGGTGTCTATTTTAGGTCTATATATCAACCTATTTTAGATCTAAAAATCAATCTATTCTAGACGTCTATTTCTGGTTTAAAAATCAACCTATTTTAGACGTCTATTTTTGGTTTAAAAATCAACCTTTTTTAGACGTCTATTTTTGGTTTAAAAATCAACCTATTTTAGACGTCTATTTTCGGTTTAAAAATCAACCTATTTTAGACGTCTATTTTTGGTTTAAAAATCAACCTTTTTTAGACGTCTATTTTTTGTTTAAAAATCAACCTTTTTTAGACGTCTATTTCTGGTCTATAAATCAACCTATTTTAGATCTATTTTAAACGTCTACTGTAGGTCTATAAATCAACCTAAGGGTCTATAAATCAACCTAATTTAGGCGTCTATTTTAGGTCTATATATCAACCTATTTTAGATCTAAAAATCAACCTATTTTAGACGTCTATTTCTGGTCTATTTTAGATCTATAAATAAACCTATTTTAAACGTCTACTTTAGGTCTATAGATCAACCTAAGGGTCTATAAATCAACCTAATTTAGGCGTCTATTTTAGGTCTATATATCAACCTAATTTAGATCTAAAAATCAATCTATTCTAGACGTCTATTTCTGGTTTAAAAATCAACCTATTTTAGACGTCTATTTTTGGTTTAAAAATCAACCTATTTTAGATGTCTATTTTCGGTTTAAAAATCAACCTATTTTAGACGTCTATTTTTGGTTTAAAAATCAACCTATTTTAGACGTCTATTTTTTGTTTAAAAATCAACCTTTTTTAGACGTCTATTTCTGGTCTATAAATCAACCTATTTTAGATCTATTTTAAACGTCTACTGTAGGTCTATAAATCAACCTAAGGGTCTATAAATCAACCTAATTTAGGCGTCTATTTTAGGTCTATATATCAACCTATTTTAGATCTAAAAATCAACCTATTTTAGACGTCTATTTCTGGTCTATTTTAGATCTATAAATAAACCTATTTTAAACGTCTACTTTAGGTCTATAAATCAACCTAAGGGTCTATAAATCAACCTAATTTAGGCGTCTATTTTAGGTCTATATATCAACCTAATTTAGATCTAAAAATCAACCTATTTTAGACGTCTATTTCTGGTCTATAAATCGTCTATTTTAGGTCTATATATCAACCTATTTTAGATCTAAAAATGAACCTATTTTAAACGTCTACTTTAGGTCTATAAATCAACCTAAGGGTCTATAAATCAACCTAATTTAGGAGTCTATTTTAGGTCTATATATCAACCTATTTTAGATCTAAAAATCAACCTATTTTAGGCGTCTATTTCTGGTCTATAAATCGTCTATTTTAGGTCTATATATCAACCTATTTTAGATCTAAAAATCAACCTATTTTAGACGTCTATTTCTGGTCTATTTTAGATCTATAATTAAACCTATTTTAAACGTCTACTTTAGGTCTATAAATCAACCTAAGGGTCTATAAATCAACCTAATTTAGGCGTCTATTTTAGGTCTATATATCAACCTATTTTAGATCTAAAAATCAACCTATTTTAGACGTCTATTTCTGGTCTATAAATCAACCTATTTTAGATCTATTTTAAACGTCTACTTTAGGTCTATAAATCAACCTAAGGGTCTATAAATCAACCTAATTTAGGCGTCTATTTTAGGTCTATATATCAACCTATTTTAGATCTAAAAATCAACCTATTTTAGACGTCTATTTCTGGTCTATTTTAGATCTATAAATAAACCTATTTTAAACGACTACTTTAGGTCTATAAATCAACCTAAGGGTCTATCAATACACCTAATTTAGGCGTCTATTTTAGGTCTATATATCAACCTATTTTAGATCTAAAAATCAACCTATTTTAGACGTCTATTTCTGGTCTATAAATCAACCTATTTTAGATCTATAAATAAACCTATTTTAAACGTCTACGTTAGGTCTATAAATCAACCTAAGGGTCTATAAATCAACCTAATCTAGGCGTCTATTTTAGGTCTATATATCAACCTATTTTAGATCTAAAAAATCAACCTATTTTAGACGTCTATTTCTGGTCTATAAATCAACCTATTTTAGATCTATAAATAAACCTATTTTAAACGTCTACTTTAGGTCTATAAATCAACCTAAGAGTCTATAAATCAACCTAATTTAGGTGTCTATTTTAGGTCTATATATCAACCTATTTTAGATCTAAAAATCAACCTATTTTGGACGTCTATTTCTGGTCTATAAATCAACCTATTTTAGATCTATAAATAAACCTATTTTAAACGTCTACGTTAGGTCTATAAATCAACCTAAGGGTCTATAAATCAACCTAATCTAGGCATCTATTTTAGGTCTATATATCAACCTATTTTAGATCTAAAAAATCAACCTATTTTAGACGTCTATTTCTGGTCTATAAATCAACCTATTTTAGATCTATAAATAAACCTATTTTAAACGTCTACTTTAGGTCTATAAATCAACCTAAGAGTCTATAAATCAACCTAATTTAGGTGTCTATTTTAGGTCTATATATCAACCTATTTTAGATCTAAAAATCAACCTATTTTAGACGTCTATTTCTGGTCTATAAATCAACCTATTTTAGATCTATTTTAAACGTCTACTTTAGGTCTATAAATCAACCTAAGGGTCTATAAATCAACCTAATTTAGGAGTCTATTTTAGGTCTATATATCAACCTATTTTAGATCTAAAAATCAACCTATTTTAGACGTCTATTTCTGGTCTATAAATCGTCTATTTTAGGTCTATATATCAACCTATTTTAGATCTAAAAATCAACCTATTTTAGACGTCTATTTCTGGTCTATTTGAGATCTATAATTAAACCTATTTTAAACGTCTACTTTAGGTCTATAAATCAACCTAAGAGTCTATAAATCAACCTAATTTAGGCGTCTATTTTAAGTCTATATATCAACCTATTTTAGATCGAAAAATCAACCTATTTTAGACGTCTATTTCTGGTCTATAAATCAACCTATTTTAGATCTATAAATAAACCTATTTTAAACGTCTACGTTAGGTCTATAAATCAACCTAAGGGTCTATAAATCAACCTAATCTAGGCATCTATTTTAGGTCTATATATCAACCTATTTTAGATCTAAAAAATCAACCTATTTTAGACGTCTATTTCTGGTCTATAAATCAACCTATTTTAGATCTATAAATAAACCTATTTTAAACGTCTACTTTAGGTCTATAAATCAACCTAAGAGTCTATAAATCAACCTAATTTAGGTGTCTATTTTAGGTCTATATATCAACCTATTTTAGATCTAAAAATCAACCTATTTTAGACGTCTATTTCTGGTCTATAAATCAACCTATTTTAGATCTATTTTAAACGTCTACTTTAGGTCTATAAATCAACCTAAGGGTCTATAAATCAACCTAATTTAGGAGTCTATTTTAGGTCTATATATCAACCTATTTTAGATCTAAAAATCAACCTATTTTAGGCGTCTATTTCTGGTCTATAAATCGTCTATTTTAGGTCTATATATCAACCTATTTTAGATCTAAAAATCAACCTATTTTAGACGTCTATTTCTGGTCTATTTTAGATCTATAATTAAACCTATTTTAAACGTCTACTTTAGGTCTATAAATCAACCTAAGGGTCTATAAATCAACCTAATTTAGGCGTCTATTTTAGGTCTATATATCAACCTATTTTAGATCTAAAAATCAACCTATTTTAGACGTCTATTTCTGGTCTATAAATCAACCTATTTTAGATCTATTTTAAACGTCTACTTTAGGTCTATAAATCAACCTAAGGGTCTATAAATCAACCTAATTTAGGCGTCTATTTTAGGTCTATATATCAACCTATTTTAGATCTAAAAATCAACCTATTTTAGACGTCTATTTCTGGTCTATTTTAGATCTATAAATAAACCTATTTTAAACGACTACTTTAGGTCTATAAATCAACCTAAGGGTCTATCAATCAACCTAATTTAGGCGTCTATTTTAGGTCTATATATCAACCTATTTTAGATCTAAAAATCAACCTATTTTAGACGTCTATTTCTGGTCTATAAATCAACCTATTTTAGATCTATAAATAAACCTATTTTAAACGTCTACGTTAGGTCTATAAATCAACCTAAGGGTCTATAAATCAACCTAATCTAGGCGTCTATTTTAGGTCTATATATCAACCTATTTTAGATCTAAAAAATCAACCTATTTTAGACGTCTATTTCTGGTCTATAAATCAACCTATTTTAGATCTATAAATAAACCTATTTTGAACGTCTACTTTAGGTCTATAAATCAACCTAAGGGTTTATAAATCAACCTAATTTAGGTGTCTATTTTAGGTCTATATATCAACCTATTTTAGATCTAAAAATCAATCTATTCTAGACGTCTATTTCTGGTTTAAAAATCAACCTATTTTAGACGTCTATTTTTGGTTTAAAAATCAACCTTTTTTAGACGTCTATTTTTGGTTTAAAAATCAACCTATTTTAGACGTCTATTTTCGGTTTAAAAATCAACCTATTTTAGACGTCTATTTTTGGTTTAAAAATCAACCTATTTTAGACGTCTATTATTTGTTTAAAAATCAACCTTTTTTAGACGTCTATTTCTGGTCTATAAATCAACCTATTTTAGATCTATTTTAAACGTCTACTGTAGGTCTATAAATCAACCTAAGGGTCTATAAATCAACCTAATTTAGGCGTCTATTTTAGGTCTATATATCAACCTATTTTAGATCTAAAAATCAACCTATTTTAGACGTCTATTTCTGGTCTATTTTAGATCTATAAATAAACCTATTTTAAACGTCTACTTTAGGTCTATAGATCAACCTAAGGGTCTATAAATCAACCTAATTTAGGCGTCTATTTTAGGTCTATATATCAACCTAATTTAGATCTAAAAATCAACCTATTTTAGACGTCTATTTCTGGTCTATAAATCGTCTATTTTAGGTCTATATATCAACCTACTTTAGATCTAAAAATAAACCTATTTTAAACGTCTACTTTAGGTCTATAAATCAACCTAAGGGTCTATAAATCAACCTAATTTAGGAGTCTATTTTAGGTCTATATATCAACCTATTTTAGATCTAAAAATCAACCTATTTTAGACGTCTATTTCTGGTCTATAAATCGTCTATTTTAGGTCTATATATCAACCTATTTTAGATCTAAAAATCAACCTATTTAAGACGTCTATTTCTGGTCTATTTTAGATCTATAATTAAACCTATTTTAAACGTCTACTTTAGGTCTATAAATCAACCTAAGGGTCTATAAATCAACCTAATTTAGGCGTCTATTTTAGGTCTATATATCAACCTATTTTAGATCTAAAAATCAACCTATTTTAGACGTCTATTTCTGGTCTATAAATCAACCTATTTTAGATCTATTTTAAACGTCTACTTTAGGTCTATAAATCAACCTAAGGGTCTATAAATCAACCTAATTTAGGCGTCTATTTTAGGTCTATATATCAACCTATTTTAGATCTAAAAATCAACCTATTTTAGACGTCTATTTCTGGTCTATTTTAGATCTATAAATAAACCTATTTTAAACGTCTACTTTAGGTCTATAAATCAACCTAAGGGTCTATAAATCAACCTAATTTAGGCGTCTATTTTAGGTCTATATATCAACCTATTTTAGATCTAAAAATCAACCTATTTTAGACGTCTATTTCTGGTCTATAAATCAACCTATTTTAGATCTATAAATAAACCTATTTTAAACGTCTACGTTAGGTCTATAAATCAACCTAAGGGTCTATAAATCAACCTAATCTAGGCGTCTATTTTAGGTCTATATATCAACCTATTTTAGATCTAAAAAATAAACCTATTTTAGACGTCTATTTCTGGTCTATAAATCAACCTATTTTAGATCTATTTTAAACGTCTACTTTAGGTCTATAAATCAACCTAAGGGTCTATAAATCAACCTAATTTAGGAGTCTATTTTAGGTCTATATATCAACCTATTTTAGATCTAAAAATCAACCTATTTTAGACGTCTATTTCTGGTCTATAAATCGTTTATTTTAGGTCTATATATCAACCTATTTTAGATCTAAAAATCAACCTGTTTTAGACGTCTATTTCTGGTCTATTTGAGATCTATAATTAAACCTATTTTAAACGTCTACTTTAGGTCTATAAATCAACCTAAGAGTCTATAAATCAACCTAATTTAGGCGTCTATTTTAAGTCTATATATCAACCTATTTTAGATCGAAAAATCAACCTATTTTAGACGTCTATTTCTGGTCTATAAATCAACCTATTTTAGATCTATAAATAAACCTATTTTAAACGTCTACGTTAGGTCTATAAATCAACCTAAGGGTCTATAAATCAACCTAATCTAGGCATCTATTTTAGGTCTATATATCAACCTATTTTAGATCTAAAAAATCAACCTATTTTAGACGTCTATTTCTGGTCTATAAATCAACCTATTTTAGATCTATAAATAAACCTATTTTAAACGTCTACTTTAGGTCTATAAATCAACCTAAGAGTCTATAAATCAACCTAATTTAGGTGTCTATTTTAGGTCTATATATCAACCTATTTTAGATCTAAAAATCAACCTATTTTAGACGTCTATTTCTGGTCTATAAATCAACCTATTTTAGATCTATTTTAAACGTCTACTTTAGGTCTATAAATCAACCTAAGGGTCTATAAATCAACCTAATTTAGGAGTCTATTTTAGGTCTATATATCAACCTATTTTAGATCTAAAAATCAACCTATTTTAGACGTCTATTTCTGGTCTATAAATCGTCTATTTTAGGTCTATATATCAACCTATTTTAGATCTAAAAATCAACCTATTTTAGACGTCTATTTCTGGTCTATTTGAGATCTATAATTAAACCTATTTTAAACGTCTACTTTAGGTCTATAAATCAACCTAAGAGTCTATAAATCAACCTAATTTAGGCGTCTATTTTAAGTCTATATATCAACCTATTTTAGATCGAAAAATCAACCTATTTTAGACGTCTATTTCTGGTCTATAAATCAACCTATTTTAGATCTATAAATAAACCTATTTTAAACGTCTACTTTAGGTCTATAAATCAACCTAAGGGTCTATAAATCAACCTAATTTAGGCGTCTATTTTAGGTCTATATATCAACCTATTTTAGATCTAAAAATCAACCTATTTTAGACGTCTATTTCTGGTCTATAAATCGTCTATTTTAGGTCTATATATCAACCTATTTTAGATCTAAAAATCAACCTATTTTAGACGTCTATTTCTGGTCTATTTGAGATCTATAATTAAACCTATTTTAAACGTCTACTTTAGGTCTATAAATCAACCTAAGGGTCTATAAATCAACCTAATTTAGGCGTCTATTTTAGGTCTATATACCAACCTTTTTTAGATCTAAAAATCAACCTATTTTAGACGTCTATTTCTGGTCTATAAATCAACCTATTTCAGATCTATTTTAAACGTCTACTTTAGGTCTATAAATCAACCTAAGGGTCTATAAATCAACCTAATTTAGGCGTCTATTTTAGGTCTATATATCAACCTATTTTAGATCTAAAAATCAACCTATTTTAGACGTCTATTTCTGGTCTATTTTAGATCTATAAATAAACCTATTTTAAACGTCTACTTTAGGTCTATAAATCAACCTAAGGGTCTATGAATCAACCTAATTTATGCGTCTATTTTAGGTCTATATATCAACCTATTTTAGATCTAAAAATCAACCTATTTTAGACGTCTATTTCTGGTCTATAAATCAACCTATTTTAGATCTTATTTAAACGTCTACTTTAGGTCTATAAATCAACCTAATTTAGGCGTCTATTTTAGGTCTATATATCAACCTATTTTAGATCTAAAAATCAACCTATTATAGACGTCTATTTCTGGTCTATTTTAGATCTATAAATAAACCTATTTTAATCGTCTACTTTAGGTCTATAAATCAACCTAAGGGTCTATAAATCAACCTAATTTAGGCGTCTATTTTAGGTCTATATATCAACCTATTTTAGATCTAAAAATCAACCTATTTTAGACGTCTATTTCTGGTCTATAAATCGTCTATTTTAGGTCTATATATCAACCTATTTTAGATCTAAAAATAAACCTATTTTAAACGTCTACTTTAGGTCTATAAATCAACCTAAGGGTCTATAAATCAACCTAATTTAGGCGTCTATTTTAGGTCTATATATCAACCTATTTTAGATCTAAAAATCAACCTATTTTAGACGTCTATTTCTGGTTTATAAATCGTCTATTTTAGGTCTATATATCAAGCTATTTTAGATCTAAAAATCAACCTATTTTAGACGTCTATTTCTGGTCTATTTGAGATCTATAATTAAACCTATTTTAAACGTCTACTTTAGGTCTATAAATCAACCTAAGGGTCTATAAATCAACCTAATTTAGGCGTCTATTTTAGGTCTATATATCAACCTATTTTAGATCTAAAAATCAACCTATTTTAGACGTCTATTTCTGGTCTATAAATCAACCTATTTTAGATCTATTTTAAACATCTACTTTAGGTCTATAAATCAACCTAAGGGTCTATAAATACACCTAATTTAGGCGTCTATTTTAGGTCTATATATCAACCTATTTTATATCTAAAAATCAACCTATTTTAGACGTCTATTTCTGGTCTATTTTAGATCTATAAATAAACCTATTTTAAACGTCTACTTTAGGTCTATAAATCAACCTAATTTAGGCGTCTATTTTAGGTCTATATATCAACCTATTTTAGATCTAAAAATCAACCTATTTTAGACGTCTATTTCTGGTCTATAAATCAACCTAAGGGTCTATAAATCAACCTAATCTAGGCGTCTATTTTAGGTCTATATATCAACCTATTTTAGATCTAAAAATAAACCTATTTTAAACGTCTACTTTAGGTCTATAAATCAACCTAAGGGTCTATAAATCAACCTAATTTAGGAGTCTATTTTAGGTCTATATATCAACCTATTTTAGATCTAAAAATCAACCTATTTTAGACGTCTATTTCTGGTCTATAAATCGTCTATTTTAGGTCTATATATCAACCTATTTTAGATCTAAAAATCAACCTATTTAAGACGTCTATTTCTGGTCTATTTTAGATCTATAATTAAACCTATTTTAAACGTCTACTTTAGGTCTATAAATCAACCTAAGGGTCTATAAATCAACCTAATTTAGGCGTCTATTTTAGGTCTATATATCAACCTATTTTAGATCTAAAAATCAACCTATTTTAGACGTCTATTTCTGGTCTATAAATCAACCTATTTTAGATCTATTTTAAACGTCTACTTTAGGTCTATAAATCAACCTAAGGGTCTATAAATCAACCTAATTTAGGCGTCTATTTTAGGTCTATATATCAACCTATTTTAGACGTCTATTTCTGGTCTATTTTAGATCTATAATTAAACCTATTTTAAACGTCTACTTTAGGTCTATAAATCAACCTAAGGGTCTATAAATCAACCTAATTTAGGCGTCTATTTTAGGTCTATATATCAACCTATTTTAGATCTAAAAATCAACCTATTTTAGACGTCTATTTCTGGTCTATAAATCAACCTATTTTAGATCTATTTTAAACGTCTACTTTAGGTCTATAAATCAACCTAAGGGTCTATAAATCAACCTAATTTAGGCGTCTATTTTAGGTCTATATATCAACCTATTTTAGACGTCTATTTCTGGTCTATTTTAGATCTATAAATAAACCTATTTTAAACGTCTACTTTAGGTCTATAAATCAACCTAAGGGTCTATAAATCAACCTAATTTAGGCGTCTATTTTAGGTCTATATATCAACCTATTTTAGATCTAAAAATCAACCTATTTTAGACGTCTATTTCTGGTCTATAAATCAACCTATTTTAGATCTATAAATAAACCTATTTTAAACGTCTACGTTAGGTCTATAAATCAACCTAAGGGTCTATAAATCAACCTAATCTAGGCGTCTATTTTAGGTCTATATATCAACCTATTTTAGATCTAAAAAATAAACCTATTTTAGACGTCTATTTCTGGTCTATAAATCAACCTATTTTAGATCTATTTTAAACGTCTACTTTAGGTCTATAAATCAACCTAAGGGTCTATAAATCAACCTAATTTAGGAGTCTATTTTAGGTCTATATATCAACCTATTTTAGATCTAAAAATCAACCTATTTTAGACGTCTATTTCTGGTCTATAAATCGTTTATTTTAGGTCTATATATCAACCTATTTTAGATCTAAAAATCAACCTATTTTAGACGTCTATTTCTGGTCTATTTGAGATCTATAATTAAACCTATTTTAAACGTCTACTTTAGGTCTATAAATCAACCTAAGAGTCTATAAATCAACCTAATTTAGGCGTCTATTTTAAGTCTATATATCAACCTATTTTAGATCGAAAAATCAACCTATTTTAGACGTCTATTTCTGGTCTATAAATCAACCTATTTTAGATCTATAAATAAACCTATTTTAAACGTCTACGTTAGGTCTATAAATCAACCTAAGGGTCTATAAATCAACCTAATCTAGGCATCTATTTTAGGTCTATATATCAACCTATTTTAGATCTAAAAAATCAACCTATTTTAGACGTCTATTTCTGGTCTATAAATCAACCTATTTTAGATCTATAAATAAACCTATTTTAAACGTCTACTTTAGGTCTATAAATCAACCTAAGAGTCTATAAATCAACCTAATTTAGGTGTCTATTTTAGGTCTATATATCAACCTATTTTAGATCTAAAAATCAACCTATTTTAGACGTCTATTTCTGGTCTATAAATCAACCTATTTTAGATCTATTTTAAACGTCTACTTTAGGTCTATAAATCAACCTAAGGGTCTATAAATCAACCTAATTTAGGAGTCTATTTTAGGTCTATATATCAACCTATTTTAGATCTAAAAATCAACCTATTTTAGACGTCTATTTCTGGTCTATAAATCGTCTATTTTAGGTCTATATATCAACCTATTTTAGATCTAAAAATCAACCTATTTTAGACGTCTATTTCTGGTCTATTTGAGATCTATAATTAAACCTATTTTAAACGTCTACTTTAGGTCTATAAATCAACCTAAGAGTCTATAAATCAACCTAATTTAGGCGTCTATTTTAAGTCTATATATCAACCTATTTTAGATCGAAAAATCAACCTATTTTAGACGTCTATTTCTGGTCTATAAATCAACCTATTTTAGATCTATAAATAAACCTATTTTAAACGTCTACGTTAGGTCTATAAATCAACCTAAGGGTCTATAAATCAACCTAATCTAGGCGTCTATTTTAGGTCTATATATCAACCTATTTTAGATCTAAAAAATCAACCTATTTTAGACGTCTATTTCTGGTCTATAAATCAACCTATTTTAGATCTATAAATAAACCTATTTTAAACGTCTACTTTAGGTCTATAAATCAACCTAAGAGTCTATAAATCAACCTAATTTAGGTGTCTATTTTAGGTCTATATATCAACCTATTTTAGATCTAAAAATCAACCTATTTTAGACGTCTATTTCTGGTCTATAAATCAACCTATTTTAGATCTATTTTAAACGTCTACTTTAGGTCTATAAATAAACCTAAGGGTCTATAAATCAACCTAATTTAGGAGTCTATTTTAGGTCTATATATCAACCTATTTTAGATCTAAAAATCAACCTATTTTAGACGTCTATTTCTGGTCTATAAATCGTCTATTTTAGGTCTATATATCAACCTATTTTAGATCTAAAAATAAACCTATTTTAAACGTCTACTTTAGGTCTATAAATCAACCTAAGGGTCTATAAATCAACCTAATTTAGGCGTCTATTTTAGGTCTATATATCAACCTATTTTAGATCTATTTTAAACGTCTACTTTAGGTCTATAAATCAACCTAAGGGTCTATAAATCAACCTAATTTAGGCGTCTATTTTAGGTCTATATATCAACCTATTTTAGATCTAAAAATCAACCTATTTTAGACGTCTATTTCTGGTCTATAAATCAACCTATTTTAGATCTATTTTAAACGTCTACTTTAGGTCTATAAATCAACCTAAGGGTCTATAAATCAACCTAATTTAGGCGTCTATTTTAGGTCTATATATCAACCTATTTTAGATCTAAAAATCAACCTATTTTAGACGTCTATTTCTGGTCTATTTTAGATCTATAAATAAACCTATTTTAAACGTCTACTTTAGGTCTATAAATCAACCTAATTTAGGCGTCTATTTTAGGTCTATATATCAACCTATTTTAGATCTAAAAATCAACCTATTTTAGACGTCTATTTCTGGTCTATAAATCAAGCTATTTTAGATCTATTTTAAACGTCTACTTTAGGTCTATAAATCAACCTAAGGGTCTATAAATCAACCTAATTTAGGCGTCTATTTTAGGTCTATATATCAACCTATTTTAGATCTAAAAATCAACCTATTTTAGACGTCTATTTCTGGTCTATTTTAGATCTATAAATAAACCTATTTTAAACGTCTACTTTAGGTCTATAAATCAACCTAAGGGTCTATAAATCAACCTAATTTAGGCGTCTATTTTAGGTCTATATATCAACCTATTTTAGATCTAAAAATCAACCTATGTTAGACGTCTATTTCTGGTCTATAAATCAACCTATTTTAGATCTATAAATGAACCTATTTTAAACGTCTACGTTAGGTCTATAAATCAACCTAAGGGTCTATAAATCAACCTAATCTAGGCGTCTATTTTAGGTCTATATATCAACCTATTTTAGATCTAAAAAATCAACCTATTTTAGACGTCTATTTCTGGTCTATAAATCAACCTATTTTAGATCTATAAATAAACCTATTTTGAACGTCTACTTTAGGTCTATAAATCAACCTAAGGGTCTATAAATCAACCTAATTTAGGTGTCTATTTTAGGTCTATATATCAACCTATTTTAGATCTAAAAATCAATCTATTCTAGAAGTCTATTTCTGGTTTAAAAATTAACCTATTTTAGACGTCTATTTTTGGTTTAAAAATCAACCTATTTTAGACGTCTATTTTTGGTTTAAAAATCAACCTTTTTTAGACGTCTATTTCTGGTCTATAAATCAACCTATTTTAGATCTATTTTAAACGTCTACTTTAGGCCTATAAATCAACCTAAGGGTCTATAAATCAACCTAATTTAGGCGTCTATTTTAGGTCTATATATCAACCTATTTTAGATCTAAAAATCAACCTATTTTAAACGTCTATTTCTGGTCTATAAATCGTCTATTTTAGGTCTATGTATCAACCTATTTTAGAGCTAAAAATAAACCTATTTTAAACGTCTACTTTAGGTCTATAAATCAACCTAAGGGTCTATAAATCAACCTATTTTAGACGTCTATTTCTGGTCTATAAATCGTCTATTTTAGGTCTATATATCAACCTATTTTAGATCTAAAAAATCAACCTATTTTAGACGTCTATTTCTGGTCTATTTTAGATCTATAAATAAACCTATTTTAAACGTCTACTTTAGGTCTATAAATCAACCTAAGAGTCTATAAATCAACCTAATTTAGGTGTCTATTTTAGGTCTATATATCAACCTATTTTAGATCTAAAAATCAACCTATTTTAGACGTCTACTTCTGGTCTATTTTAGATCTATAAATAAACCCATTTTAAACGTCTACTTTAGGTCTATAAATCAACCTAAGGGTCTATAAATCAACCTAATTTAGGCGTCTATTTTAGGTCTATATATCAACCTATTTTAGATAAAAAAATCAACCTATTTTAGACGTCTATTTCTGGTCTATAAATCAACCTATTTTAGATCTATTTTAAACGTCTACTGTAGGTCTATAAATCAACCTAAGGGTCTATAAATCAACCTAATTTAGGCGTCTATTTTAGGTCTATATATCAACCTTTTTTAGATCTAAAAATCAACCTATTTTAGACGTCTATTTCTGGTCTATTTTAGATCTATAAATAAACCTATTTTAAACGTCTACTTTAGGTCTATAAATCAACCTAAGGGTCTATAAATCAACCTAATTTAGGCGTCTATTTTAGGTCTATATATCAACCTAATTTAGATCTAAAAATCAACCTATTTTAGACGTCTATTTCTGGTCTATAAATCGTCTATTTTAGGTCTATATATCAACCTATTTTAGATCTAAAAATAAACCTATTTTAAACGTCTACTTTAGGTCTATAAATCAACCTAAGGGTCTATAAATAAACCTAATTTAGGCGTCTATTTTAGGTCTATATATCAACCTATTTTAGATCTAAAAATCAACCTATTTTAGACGTCTATTTCTGGTCTATAAATCGTTTATTTTAGGTCTATATATCAACCTATTTTAGATCTAAAAATCAACCTATTTTAGACGTCTATTTCTGGTCTATTTGAGATCTATAATTAAACCTATTTTAAAGGTCTACTTTAGGTCTATAAATCAACCTAAGAGTCTATAAATCAACCTAATTTAGGCGTCTATTTTAAGTCTATATATCAACCTATTTTAGATCGAAAAATCAACCTATTTTAGACGTCTATTTCTGGTCTATAAATCAACCTATTTTAGATCTATAAATAAACCTATTTTAAACGTCTATGTTAGGTCTATAAATCAACCTAAGGGTCTATAAATCAACCTAATCTAGGCGTCTATTTTAGGTCTATATATCAACCAATTTTAGATCTAAAAAATCAACCTATTTTAGACGTCTATTTCTGGTCTATAAATCAACCTATTTTAGATCTATAAATAAACCAATTTTAAACGTCTACTTTAGGTCTATAAATCAACCTAAGAGTCTATAAATCAACCTAATTTAGGTGTCTATTTTAGGTCTATATATCAACCTATTTTAGATCTATTTTAAACGTCTACTTTAGGTCTATAAATCAACCTAAGGGTCTATAAATCAACCTAATTTAGGAGTCTAGTTTAGGTCTATATATCAACCTATTTTAGATCTAAAAATCAACCTATTTTAGACGTCTATTTCTGGTCTATAAATCGTCTATTTTAGGTCTATATATCAACCTATTTTAGATCTAAAAATCAACCTATTTTAGACGTCTATTTCTGGTCTATTTTAGATCTATAATTAAACCTATTTTAAACGTCTACTTTAGGTCTATAAATCAACCTAAGGGTCTATAAATCAACCTAATTTAGGCGTCTATTTTAGGTCTATATATCAACCTATTTTAGATCTAAAAATCAACCTATTTTAGACGTCTATTTCTGGTCTATAAATCAACCTATTTTAGATCTATTTTAAACGTCTACTTTAGGTCTATAAATCAACCTAAGGGTCTATAAATCAACCTAATTTAGGCGTCTATTTTAGGTCTATATATCAACCTATTTTAGATCTAAAAATCAACCTATTTTAGACGTCTATTTCTGGTCTATTTTAGATCTATAAATAAACCTATTTTAAACGTCTACTTTAGGTCTATAAATCAACCTAAGAGTCTATAAATCAACCTAATTTAGGCGTCTATTTTAAGTCTATATGTCAACCTATTTTAGATCGAAAAATCAACCTATTTTAGACGTCTATTTCTGGTCTATAAATCAACCTATTTTAGATCTATAAATAAACCTATTTTAAACGTCTACGTTAGGTCTATAAATCAACCTTAGGGTCTATAAATCAACCTAATCTAGGCGTCTATTTTAGGTCTATATATCAACCTATTTTAGATCTAAAAAATCAACCTATTTTAGACGTCTATTTCTGGTCTATAAATCAACCTATTTTAGATCTATAAATAAACCTATTTTAAACGTCTACTTTAGGTCTATAAATCAACCTAAGAGTCTATAAATCAAGCTAATTTAGGTGTCTATTTTAGGTCTATATATCAACCTATTTTAGATCTAAAAATCAACCTATTTTAGACGTCTATTTCTGGTCTATAAATCAACCTATTTTAGATCTATTTTAAACGTCTACTTTAGGTCTATAAATCAACCTAAGGGTCTATAAATCAACCTAATTTAGGAGTCTATTTTAGGTCTATATATCAACCTATTTTAGATCTAAAAATCAACCTATTTTAGACGTCTATTTCTGGTCTATAAATCGTCTATTTTAGGTCTATATATCAACCTATTTTAGATCTAAAAATCAACCTATTTTAGACGTCTATTTCTGGTCTATTTTAGATCTATAATTAAACCTATTTTAAACGTCTACTTTAGGTCTATAAATCAACCTAAGGGTCTATAAATCAACCTAATTTAGGCGTCTATTTTAGGTCTATATATCAACCTATTTTAGATCTAAAAATCAACCTATTTTAGACGTCTATTTCTGGTCTATAAATCAACCTATTTTAGATCTATTTTAAACGTCTACTTTAGGTCTATAAATCAACCTAAGGGTCTATAAATCAACCTAATTTAGGCGTCTATTTTAGGTCTATATATCAACCTATTTTAGATCTAAAAATCAACCTATTTTAGACGTCTATTTCTGGTCTATTTTAGATCTATAAATAAACCTATTTTAAACGTCTACTTTAGGTCTATAAATCAACCTAAGGGTCTATAAATCAACCTAATTTAGGCGTCTATTTTAGGTCTATATATCAACCTATTTTAGATCTAAAAATCAACCTATTTTAGACGTCTATTTCTGGTCTATAAATCAACCTATTTTAGATCTATAAATAAACCTATTTTAAACGTCTACGTTAGGTCTATAAATCAACCTAAGGGTCTATAAATCAACCTAATCTAGGCGTCTATTTTAGGTCTATATATCAACCTATTTTAGATCTAAAAATCAATCTATTCTAGACGTCTATTTCTGGTTTAAAAATCAACCTATTTTAGACGTCTATTTTTGGTTTAAAAATCAACCTATTTTAGACGTCTATTTTCGGTTTAAAAATCAACCTATTTTAGACGTCTATTTTTGGTTTAAAAATCAACCTATTTTAGACGTCTATTTTTTGTTTAAAAATAAACCTTTTTTAGACGTCTATTTCTGGTCTATAAATCAACCTATTTTAGATCTATTTTAAACGTCTACTGTAGGTCTATAAATCAACCTAAGGGTCTATAAATCAACCTAATCTAGGCGTCTATTTTAGGTCTATATATCAACCTATTTTAGATCTAAAAATCAACCTATTTTAGACGTCTATTTCTGGTCTATAAATCGTTTATTTTAGGTCTATATATACACCTATTTTAGATCTAAAAATCAACCTATTTTAGACGTCTATTTCTGGTCTATTTTAGATCTATAAATGAACCTATTTTAAACGTCTACGTTAGGTCTATAAATCAACCTAAGGGTCTATAAATCAACCTAATTTAGGAGTCTATTTTAGGTCTATATATCAACCTATTTTAGATCTATAAATAAACCTATTTTAAACGGCTACTTTAGGTCTATAAATCAACCTAAGGGTCTATAAATCAACCTAATTTAGGCGTCTATTTTAGGTCTATATATCAACCTATTTTAGATCTATTTTAAACGTCTACTTTAGGTCTATAAATCAACCTAAGGGTCTATAAATCAACCTAATTTAGGCGTCTATTTTAGGTCTATATATCAACCTATTTTAGACGTCTATTTCTGGTCTATAAATCAACCTATTTTAGATCTATTTTAAACGTCTACTTTAGGTCTATAAATCAACCTAAGGGTCTATAAATCAACCTAATTTAGGCGTCTATTTTAGGTCTATATATCAACCTATTTTAGATCTAAAAATCAACCTATTTTAGACGTCTATTTCTGGTCTATTTTAGATCTATAAATAAACCTATTTTAAACGACTACTTTAGGTCTATAAATCAACCTAAGGGTCTATCAATCAACCTAATTTAGGCGTCTATTTTAGGTCTATATATCAACCTATTTTAGATCTAAAAATCAACCTATTTTAGACGTCTATTTCTGGTCTTTAAATCAACCTATTTTAGATCTATAAATAAACCTATTTTAAACGTCTACGTTAGGTCTATAAATCAACCTAAGGGTCTATAAATCAACCTAATCTAGGCGTCTATTTTAGGTCTAAATATCAACCTATTTTAGATCTAAAAAATCAACCTATTTTAGACGTCTATTTCTGGTCTATAAATCAACCTATTTTAGATCTATAAATAAACCTATTTTGAACGTCTACTTTAGGTCTATAAATCAACCTAAGGGTTTATAAATCAACCTAACTTAGGTGTCTATTTTAGGTCTATATATCAACCTATTTTAGATCTAAAAATCAATCTATTCTAGACGTCTATTTCTGGTCTATAAATCAACCTATTTTAGATCTATTTTAAACGTCTAATTTAGGTCTATAAATCAACCTAAGGGTCTATAAATCAACCTAATTTAGGAGTCTATTTTAGGTCTATATATCAACCTATTTTAGATCTAAAAATCAACCTATTTTAGACGTCTATTTCTGGTCTATAAATCGTCTATTTTAGGTCTATATATCAACCTATTTTAGATCTAAAAATCAACCTATTTTAGACGTCTATTTCTGGTCTATTTTAGATCTATAATTAAACCTATTTTAAACGTCTACTTTAGGTCTATAAATCAACCTAAGGGTCTATAAATCAACCTAATTTAGGCGTCTATTTTAGGTCTATATATCAACCTATTTTAGATCTAAAAATCAACCTATTTTAGACGTCTATTTCTGGTCTATAAATCAACCTATTTTAGATCTATTTTAAACGTCTACTTTAGGTCTATAAATCAACCTAAGGGTCTATAAATCAACCTAATTTAGGCGTCTATTTTAGGTCTATATATCAACCTATTTTAGATCTAAAAATCAACCTATTTTAGACGTCTATTTCTGGTCTATTTTAGATCTATAAATAAACCTATTTTAAACGACTACTTTAGGTCTATAAATCAACCTAAGGGTCTATCAATCAACCTAATTTAGGCGTCTATTTTAGGTCTATATATCAACCTATTTTAGATCTAAAAATCAACCTATTTTAGACGTCTATTTCTGGTCTATAAATCAACCTATTTTAGATCTATTTTGAACGTCTACTTTAGGTCTATAAATCAACCTAAGGGTTTATAAATCAACCTAACTTAGGTGTCTATTTTAGGTCTATATATCAACCTATTTTAGATCTAAAAATCAATCTATTCTAGACGTCTATTTCTGGTTTAAAAATCAACCTATTTTAGACGTCTATTTTTGGTTTAAAAATCAACCTTTTTTAGACGTCTATTTTTGGTTTAAAAATCAACCTATTTTAGACGTCTATTTTCGGTTTAAAAATCAACCTATTTTAGACGTCTATTTTTGGTTTAAAAATCAACCTTTTTTAGACGTCTATTTTTTGTTTAAAAATCAACCTTTTTTAGACGTCTATTTCTGGTCTATAAATCAACCTATTTTAGATCTATTTTAAACGTCTACTGTAGGTCTATAAATCAACCTAAGGGTCTATAAATCAACCTAATTTAGGCGTCTATTTTAGGTCTATATATCAACCTATTTTAGATCTAAAAATCAACCTATTTTAGACGTCTATTTCTGGTCTATTTTAGATCTATAAATAAACCTATTTTAAACGTCTACTTTAGGTCTATAGATCAACCTAAGGGTCTATAAATCAACCTAATTTAGGCGTCTATTTTAGGTCTATATATCAACCTAATTTAGATCTAAAAATCAATCTATTCTAGACGTCTATTTCTGGTTTAAAAATCAACCTATTTTAGACGTCTATTTTTGGTTTAAAAATCAACCTATTTTAGATGTCTATTTTCGGTTTAAAAATCAACCTATTTTAGACGTCTATTTTTGGTTTAAAAATCAACCTATTTTAGACGTCTATTTTTTGTTTAAAAATCAACCTTTTTTAGACGTCTATTTCTGGTCTATAAATCAACCTATTTTAGATCTATTTTAAACGTCTACTGTAGGTCTATAAATCAACCTAAGGGTCTATAAATCAACCTAATTTAGGCGTCTATTTTAGGTCTATATATCAACCTATTTTAGATCTAAAAATCAACCTATTTTAGACGTCTATTTCTGGTCTATTTTAGATCTATAAATAAACCTATTTTAAACGTCTACTTTAGGTCTATAAATCAACCTAAGGGTCTATAAATCAACCTAATTTAGGCGTCTATTTTAGGTCTATATATCAACCTAATTTAGATCTAAAAATCAACCTATTTTAGACGTCTATTTCTGGTCTATAAATCGTCTATTTTAGGTCTATATATCAACCTATTTTAGATCTAAAAATGAACCTATTTTAAACGTCTACTTTAGGTCTATAAATCAACCTAAGGGTCTATAAATCAACCTAATTTAGGAGTCTATTTTAGGTCTATATATCAACCTATTTTAGATCTAAAAATCAACCTATTTTAGGCGTCTATTTCTGGTCTATAAATCGTCTATTTTAGGTCTATATATCAACCTATTTTAGATCTAAAAATCAACCTATTTTAGACGTCTATTTCTGGTCTATTTTAGATCTATAATTAAACCTATTTTAAACGTCTACTTTAGGTCTATAAATCAACCTAAGGGTCTATAAATCAACCTAATTTAGGCGTCTATTTTAGGTCTATATATCAACCTATTTTAGATCTAAAAATCAACCTATTTTAGACGTCTATTTCTGGTCTATAAATCAACCTATTTTAGATCTATTTTAAACGTCTACTTTAGGTCTATAAATCAACCTAAGGGTCTATAAATCAACCTAATTTAGGCGTCTATTTTAGGTCTATATATCAACCTATTTTAGATCTAAAAATCAACCTATTTTAGACGTCTATTTCTGGTCTATTTTAGATCTATAAATAAACCTATTTTAAACGACTACTTTAGGTCTATAAATCAACCTAAGGGTCTATCAATACACCTAATTTAGGCGTCTATTTTAGGTCTATATATCAACCTATTTTAGATCTAAAAATCAACCTATTTTAGACGTCTATTTCTGGTCTATAAATCAACCTATTTTAGATCTATAAATAAACCTATTTTAAACGTCTACGTTAGGTCTATAAATCAACCTAAGGGTCTATAAATCAACCTAATCTAGGCGTCTATTTTAGGTCTATATATCAACCTATTTTAGATCTAAAAAATCAACCTATTTTAGACGTCTATTTCTGGTCTATAAATCAACCTATTTTAGATCTATAAATAAACCTATTTTAAACGTCTACTTTAGGTCTATAAATCAACCTAAGAGTCTATAAATCAACCTAATTTAGGTGTCTATTTTAGGTCTATATATCAACCTATTTTAGATCTAAAAATCAACCTATTTTGGACGTCTATTTCTGGTCTATAAATCAACCTATTTTAGATCTATAAATAAACCTATTTTAAACGTCTACGTTAGGTCTATAAATCAACCTAAGGGTCTATAAATCAACCTAATCTAGGCATCTATTTTAGGTCTATATATCAACCTATTTTAGATCTAAAAAATCAACCTATTTTAGACGTCTATTTCTGGTCTATAAATCAACCTATTTTAGATCTATAAATAAACCTATTTTAAACGTCTACTTTAGGTCTATAAATCAACCTAAGAGTCTATAAATCAACCTAATTTAGGTGTCTATTTTAGGTCTATATATCAACCTATTTTAGATCTAAAAATCAACCTATTTTAGACGTCTATTTCTGGTCTATAAATCAACCTATTTTAGATCTATTTTAAACGTCTACTTTAGGTCTATAAATCAACCTAAGGGTCTATAAATCAACCTAATTTAGGAGTCTATTTTAGGTCTATATATCAACCTATTTTAGATCTAAAAATCAACCTATTTTAGACGTCTATTTCTGGTCTATAAATCGTCTATTTTAGGTCTATATATCAACCTATTTTAGATCTAAAAATCAACCTATTTTAGACGTCTATTTCTGGTCTATTTGAGATCTATAATTAAACCTATTTTAAACGTCTACTTTAGGTCTATAAATCAACCTAAGAGTCTATAAATCAACCTAATTTAGGCGTCTATTTTAAGTCTATATATCAACCTATTTTAGATCGAAAAATCAACCTATTTTAGACGTCTATTTCTGGTCTATAAATCAACCTATTTTAGATCTATAAATAAACCTATTTTAAACGTCTACGTTAGGTCTATAAATCAACCTAAGGGTCTATAAATCAACCTAATCTAGGCATCTATTTTAGGTCTATATATCAACCTATTTTAGATCTAAAAAATCAACCTATTTTAGACGTCTATTTCTGGTCTATAAATCAACCTATTTTAGATCTATAAATAAACCTATTTTAAACGTCTACTTTAGGTCTATAAATCAACCTAAGAGTCTATAAATCAACCTAATTTAGGTGTCTATTTTAGGTCTATATATCAACCTATTTTAGATCTAAAAATCAACCTATTTTAGACGTCTATTTCTGGTCTATAAATCAACCTATTTTAGATCTATTTTAAACGTCTACTTTAGGTCTATAAATCAACCTAAGGGTCTATAAATCAACCTAATTTAGGAGTCTATTTTAGGTCTATATATCAACCTATTTTAGATCTAAAAATCAACCTATTTTAGGCGTCTATTTCTGGTCTATAAATCGTCTATTTTAGGTCTATATATCAACCTATTTTAGATCTAAAAATCAACCTATCTTAGACGTCTATTTCTGGTCTATTTTAGATCTATAATTAAACCTATTTTAAACGTCTACTTTAGGTCTATAAATCAACCTAAGGGTCTATAAATCAACCTAATTTAGGCGTCTATTTTAGGTCTATATATCAACCTATTTTAGATCTAAAAATCAACCTATTTTAGACGTCTATTTCTGGTCTATAAATCAACCTATTTTAGATCTATTTTAAACGTCTACTTTAGGTCTATAAATCAACCTAAGGGTCTATAAATCAACCTAATTTAGGCGTCTATTTTAGGTCTATATATCAACCTATTTTAGATCTAAAAATCAACCTATTTTAGACGTCTATTTCTGGTCTATTTTAGATCTATAAATAAACCTATTTTAAACGACTACTTTAGGTCTATAAATCAACCTAAGGGTCTATCAATCAACCTAATTTAGGCGTCTATTTTAGGTCTATATATCAACCTATTTTAGATCTAAAAATCAACCTATTTTAGACGTCTATTTCTGGTCTATAAATCAACCTATTTTAGATCTATAAATAAACCTATTTTAAACGTCTACGTTAGGTCTATAAATCAACCTAAGGGTCTATAAATCAACCTAATCTAGGCGTCTATTTTAGGTCTATATATCAACCTATTTTAGATCTAAAAAATCAACCTATTTTAGACGTCTATTTCTGGTCTATAAATCAACCTATTTTAGATCTATAAATAAACCTATTTTGAACGTCTACTTTAGGTCTATAAATCAACCTAAGGGTTTATAAATCAACCTAATTTAGGTGTCTATTTTAGGTCTATATATCAACCTATTTTAGATCTAAAAATCAATCTATTCTAGACGTCTATTTCTGGTTTAAAAATCAACCTATTTTAGACGTCTATTTTTGGTTTAAAAATCAACCTTTTTTAGACGTCTATTTTTGGTTTAAAAATCAACCTATTTTAGACGTCTATTTTCGGTTTAAAAATCAACCTATTTTAGACGTCTATTTTTGGTTTAAAAATCAACCTATTTTAGACGTCTATTATTTGTTTAAAAATCAACCTTTTTTAGACGTCTATTTCTGGTCTATAAATCAACCTATTTTAGATCTATTTTAAACGTCTACTGTAGGTCTATAAATCAACCTAAGGGTCTATAAATCAACCTAATTTAGGCGTCTATTTTAGGTCTATATATCAACCTATTTTAGATCTAAAAATCAACCTATTTTAGACGTCTATTTCTGGTCTATTTTAGATCTATAAATAAACCTATTTTAAACGTCTACTTTAGGTCTATAGATCAACCTAAGGGTCTATAAATCAACCTAATTTAGGCGTCTATTTTAGGTCTATATATCAACCTAATTTAGATCTAAAAATCAACCTATTTTAGACGTCTATTTCTGGTCTATAAATCGTCTATTTTAGGTCTATATATCAACCTACTTTAGATCTAAAAATAAACCTATTTTAAACGTCTACTTTAGGTCTATAAATCAACCTAAGGGTCTATAAATCAACCTAATTTAGGAGTCTATTTTAGGTCTATATATCAACCTATTTTAGATCTAAAAATCAACCTATTTTAGACGTCTATTTCTGGTCTATAAATCGTCTATTTTAGGTCTATATATCAACCTATTTTAGATCTAAAAATCAACCTATTTAAGACGTCTATTTCTGGTCTATTTTAGATCTATAATTAAACCTATTTTAAACGTCTACTTTAGGTCTATAAATCAACCTAAGGGTCTATAAATCAACCTAATTTAGGCGTCTATTTTAGGTCTATATATCAACCTATTTTAGATCTAAAAATCAACCTATTTTAGACGTCTATTTCTGGTCTATAAATCAACCTATTTTAGATCTATTTTAAACGTCTACTTTAGGTCTATAAATCAACCTAAGGGTCTATAAATCAACCTAATTTAGGCGTCTATTTTAGGTCTATATATCAACCTATTTTAGATCTAAAAATCAACCTATTTTAGACGTCTATTTCTGGTCTATTTTAGATCTATAAATAAACCTATTTTAAACGTCTACTTTAGGTCTATAAATCAACCTAAGGGTCTATAAATCAACCTAATTTAGGCGTCTATTTTAGGTCTATATATCAACCTATTTTAGATCTAAAAATCAACCTATTTTAGACGTCTATTTCTGGTCTATAAATCAACCTATTTTAGATCTATAAATAAACCTATTTTAAACGTCTACGTTAGGTCTATAAATCAACCTAAGGGTCTATAAATCAACCTAATCTAGGCGTCTATTTTAGGTCTATATATCAACCTATTTTAGATCTAAAAAATAAACCTATTTTAGACGTCTATTTCTGGTCTATAAATCAACCTATTTTAGATCTATTTTAAACGTCTACTTTAGGTCTATAAATCAACCTAAGGGTCTATAAATCAACCTAATTTAGGAGTCTATTTTAGGTCTATATATCAACCTATTTTAGATCTAAAAATCAACCTATTTTAGACGTCTATTTCTGGTCTATAAATCGTTTATTTTAGGTCTATATATCAACCTATTTTAGATCTAAAAATCAACCTGTTTTAGACGTCTATTTCTGGTCTATTTGAGATCTATAATTAAACCTATTTTAAACGTCTACTTTAGGTCTATAAATCAACCTAAGAGTCTATAAATCAACCTAATTTAGGCGTCTATTTTAAGTCTATATATCAACCTATTTTAGATCGAAAAATCAACCTATTTTAGACGTCTATTTCTGGTCTATAAATCAACCTATTTTAGATCTATAAATAAACCTATTTTAAACGTCTACGTTAGGTCTATAAATCAACCTAAGGGTCTATAAATCAACCTAATCTAGGCATCTATTTTAGGTCTATATATCAACCTATTTTAGATCTAAAAAATCAACCTATTTTAGACGTCTATTTCTGGTCTATAAATCAACCTATTTTAGATCTATAAATAAACCTATTTTAAACGTCTACTTTAGGTCTATAAATCAACCTAAGAGTCTATAAATCAACCTAATTTAGGTGTCTATTTTAGGTCTATATATCAACCTATTTTAGATCTAAAAATCAACCTATTTTAGACGTCTATTTCTGGTCTATAAATCAACCTATTTTAGATCTATTTTAAACGTCTACTTTAGGTCTATAAATCAACCTAAGGGTCTATAAATCAACCTAATTTAGGAGTCTATTTTAGGTCTATATATCAACCTATTTTAGATCTAAAAATCAACCTATTTTAGACGTCTATTTCTGGTCTATAAATCGTCTATTTTAGGTCTATATATCAACCTATTTTAGATCTAAAAATCAACCTATTTTAGACGTCTATTTCTGGTCTATTTGAGATCTATAATTAAACCTATTTTAAACGTCTACTTTAGGTCTATAAATCAACCTAAGAGTCTATAAATCAACCTAATTTAGGCGTCTATTTTAAGTCTATATATCAACCTATTTTAGATCGAAAAATCAACCTATTTTAGACGTCTATTTCTGGTCTATAAATCAACCTATTTTAGATCTATAAATAAACCTATTTTAAACGTCTACTTTAGGTCTATAAATCAACCTAAGGGTCTATAAATCAACCTAATTTAGGCGTCTATTTTAGGTCTATATATCAACCTATTTTAGATCTAAAAATCAACCTATTTTAGACGTCTATTTCTGGTCTATAAATCGTCTATTTTAGGTCTATATATCAACCTATTTTAGATCTAAAAATCAACCTATTTTAGACGTCTATTTCTGGTCTATTTGAGATCTATAATTAAACCTATTTTAAACGTCTACTTTAGGTCTATAAATCAACCTAAGGGTCTATAAATCAACCTAATTTAGGCGTCTATTTTAGGTCTATATACCAACCTTTTTTAGATCTAAAAATCAACCTATTTTAGACGTCTATTTCTGGTCTATAAATCAACCTATTTCAGATCTATTTTAAACGTCTACTTTAGGTCTATAAATCAACCTAAGGGTCTATAAATCAACCTAATTTAGGCGTCTATTTTAGGTCTATATATCAACCTATTTTAGATCTAAAAATCAACCTATTTTAGACGTCTATTTCTGGTCTATTTTAGATCTATAAATAAACCTATTTTAAACGTCTACTTTAGGTCTATAAATCAACCTAAGGGTCTATAAATCAACCTAATTTATGCGTCTATTTTAGGTCTATATATCAACCTATTTTAGATCTAAAAATCAACCTATTTTAGACGTCTATTTCTGGTCTATAAATCAACCTATTTTAGATCTTATTTAAACGTCTACTTTAGGTCTATAAATCAACCTAATTTAGGCGTCTATTTTAGGTCTATATATCAACCTATTTTAGATCTAAAAATCAACCTATTATAGACGTCTATTTCTGGTCTATTTTAGATCTATAAATAAACCTATTTTAATCGTCTACTTTAGGTCTATAAATCAACCTAAGGGTCTATAAATCAACCTAATTTAGGCGTCTATTTTAGGTCTATATATCAACCTATTTTAGATCTAAAAATCAACCTATTTTAGACGTCTATTTCTGGTCTATAAATCGTCTATTTTAGGTCTATATATCAAGCTATTTTAGATCTAAAAATCAACCTATTTTAGACGTCTATTTCTGGTCTATTTGAGATCTATAATTAAACCTATTTTAAACGTCTACTTTAGGTCTATAAATCAACCTAAGGGTCTATAAATCAACCTAATTTAGGCGTCTATTTTAGGTCTATATATCAACCTATTTTAGATCTAAAAATCAACCTATTTTAGACGTCTATTTCTGGTCTATAAATCAACCTATTTTAGATCTATTTTAAACATCTACTTTAGGTCTATAAATCAACCTAAGGGTCTATAAATACACCTAATTTAGGCGTCTATTTTAGGTCTATATATCAACCTATTTTATATCTAAAAATCAACCTATTTTAGACGTCTATTTCTGGTCTATTTTAGATCTATAAATAAACCTATTTTAAACGTCTACTTTAGGTCTATAAATCAACCTAATTTAGGCGTCTATTTTAGGTCTATATATCAACCTATTTTAGATCTAAAAATCAACCTATTTTAGACGTCTATTTCTGGTCTATAAATCAACCTATTTTAGATCTATAAATAAACCTATTTTAAACATCTACGTTAGGTCTATAAATCAACCTAAGGGTCTATAAATCAACCTAATCTAGGCGTCTATTTTAGGTCTATATATCAACCTATTTTAGATCTAAAAATAAACCTATTTTAAACGTCTACTTTAGGTCTATAAATCAACCTAAGGGTCTATAAATCAACCTAATTTAGGAGTCTATTTTAGGTCTATATATCAACCTATTTTAGATCTAAAAATCAACCTATTTTAGACGTCTATTTCTGGTCTATAAATCGTCTATTTTAGGTCTATATATCAACCTATTTTAGATCTAAAAATCAACCTATTTAAGACGTCTATTTCTGGTCTATTTTAGATCTATAATTAAACCTATTTTAAACGTCTACTTTAGGTCTATAAATCAACCTAAGGGTCTATAAATCAACCTAATTTAGGCGTCTATTTTAGGTCTATATATCAACCTATTTTAGATCTAAAAATCAACCTATTTTAGACGTCTATTTCTGGTCTATAAATCAACCTATTTTAGATCTATTTTAAACGTCTACTTTAGGTCTATAAATCAACCTAAGGGTCTATAAATCAACCTAATTTAGGCGTCTATTTTAGGTCTATATATCAACCTATTTTAGACGTCTATTTCTGGTCTATTTTAGATCTATAAATAAACCTATTTTAAACGTCTACTTTAGGTCTATAAATCAACCTAAGGGTCTATAAATCAACCTAATTTAGGCGTCTATTTTAGGTCTATATATCAACCTATTTTAGATCTAAAAATCAACCTATTTTAGACGTCTATTTCTGGTCTATAAATCAACCTATTTTAGATCTATAAATAAACCTATTTTAAACGTCTACGTTAGGTCTATAAATCAACCTAAGGGTCTATAAATCAACCTAATCTAGGCGTCTATTTTAGGTCTATATATCAACCTATTTTAGATCTAAAAAATAAACCTATTTTAGACGTCTATTTCTGGTCTATAAATCAACCTATTTTAGATCTATTTTAAACGTCTACTTTAGGTCTATAAATCAACCTAAGGGTCTATAAATCAACCTAATTTAGGAGTCTATTTTAGGTCTATATATCAACCTATTTTAGATCTAAAAATCAACCTATTTTAGACGTCTATTTCTGGTCTATAAATCGTCTATTTTAGGTCTATATATCAACCTATTTTAGATCTAAAAATCAACCTATTTTAGACGTCTATTTCTGGTCTATTTGAGATCTATAATTAAACCTATTTTAAACGTCTACTTTAGGTCTATAAATCAACCTAAGAGTCTATAAATCAACCTAATTTAGGCGTCTATTTTAAGTCTATATATCAACCTATTTTAGATCGAAAAATCAACCTATTTTAGACGTCTATTTCTGGTCTATAAATCAACCTATTTTAGATCTATAAATAAACCTATTTTAAACGTCTACTTTAGGTCTATAAATCAACCTAAGGGTCTATAAATCAACCTAATTTAGGCGTCTATTTTAGGTCTATATATCAACCTATTTTAGATCTAAAAATCAACCTATTTTAGACGTCTATTTCTGGTCTATAAATCGTCTATTTTAGGTCTATATATCAACCTATTTTAGATCTAAAAATCAACCTATTTTAGACGTCTATTTCTGGTCTATTTGAGATCTATAATTAAACCTATTTTAAACGTCTACTTTAGGTCTATAAATCAACCTAAGGGTCTATAAATCAACCTAATTTAGGCGTCTATTTTAGGTCTATATACCAACCTTTTTTAGATCTAAAAATCAACCTATTTTAGACGTCTATTTCTGGTCTATAAATCAACCTATTTCAGATCTATTTTAAACGTCTACTTTAGGTCTATAAATCAACCTAAGGGTCTATAAATCAACCTAATTTAGGCGTCTATTTTAGGTCTATATATCAACCTATTTTAGATCTAAAAATCAACCTATTTTAGACGTCTATTTCTGGTCTATTTTAGATCTATAAATAAACCTATTTTAAACGTCTACTTTAGGTCTATAAATCAACCTAAGGGTCTATAAATCAACCTAATTTATGCGTCTATTTTAGGTCTATATATCAACCTATTTTAGATCTAAAAATCAACCTATTTTAGACGTCTATTTCTGGTCTATAAATCAACCTATTTTAGATCTTATTTAAACGTCTACTTTAGGTCTATAAATCAACCTAATTTAGGCGTCTATTTTAGGTCTATATATCAACCTATTTTAGATCTAAAAATCAACCTATTATAGACGTCTATTTCTGGTCTATTTTAGATCTATAAATAAACCTATTTTAATCGTCTACTTTAGGTCTATAAATCAACCTAAGGGTCTATAAATCAACCTAATTTAGGCGTCTATTTTAGGTCTATATATCAACCTATTTTAGATCTAAAAATCAACCTATTTTAGACGTCTATTTCTGGTCTATAAATCGTCTATTTTAGGTCTATATATCAAGCTATTTTAGATCTAAAAATCAACCTATTTTAGACGTCTATTTCTGGTCTATTTGAGATCTATAATTAAACCTATTTTAAACGTCTACTTTAGGTCTATAAATCAACCTAAGGGTCTATAAATCAACCTAATTTAGGCGTCTATTTTAGGTCTATATATCAACCTATTTTAGATCTAAAAATCAACCTATTTTAGACGTCTATTTCTGGTCTATAAATCAACCTATTTTAGATCTATTTTAAACATCTACTTTAGGTCTATAAATCAACCTAAGGGTCTATAAATACACCTAATTTAGGCGTCTATTTTAGGTCTATATATCAACCTATTTTATATCTAAAAATCAACCTATTTTAGACGTCTATTTCTGGTCTATTTTAGATCTATAAATAAACCTATTTTAAACGTCTACTTTAGGTCTATAAATCAACCTAATTTAGGCGTCTATTTTAGGTCTATATATCAACCTATTTTAGATCTAAAAATCAACCTATTTTAGACGTCTATTTCTGGTCTATAAATCAACCTATTTTAGATCTATAAATAAACCTATTTTAAACATCTACGTTAGGTCTATAAATCAACCTAAGGGTCTATAAATCAACCTAATCTAGGCGTCTATTTTAGGTCTATATATCAACCTATTTTAGATCTAAAAATAAACCTATTTTAAACGTCTACTTTAGGTCTATAAATCAACCTAAGGGTCTATAAATCAACCTAATTTAGGAGTCTATTTTAGGTCTATATATCAACCTATTTTAGATCTAAAAATCAACCTATTTTAGACGTCTATTTCTGGTCTATAAATCGTCTATTTTAGGTCTATATATCAACCTATTTTAGATCTAAAAATCAACCTATTTAAGACGTCTATTTCTGGTCTATTTTAGATCTATAATTAAACCTATTTTAAACGTCTACTTTAGGTCTATAAATCAACCTAAGGGTCTATAAATCAACCTAATTTAGGCGTCTATTTTAGGTCTATATATCAACCTATTTTAGATCTAAAAATCAACCTATTTTAGACGTCTATTTCTGGTCTATAAATCAACCTATTTTAGATCTATTTTAAACGTCTACTTTAGGTCTATAAATCAACCTAAGGGTCTATAAATCAACCTAATTTAGGCGTCTATTTTAGGTCTATATATCAACCTATTTTAGACGTCTATTTCTGGTCTATTTTGGATCTATAAATAAACCTATTTTAAACGTCTACTTTAGGTCTATAAATCAACCTAAGGGTCTATAAATCAACCTAATTTAGGCGTCTATTTTAGGTCTATATATCAACCTATTTTAGATCTAAAAATCAACCTATTTTAGACGTCTATTTCTGGTCTATAAATCAACCTATTTTAGATCTATAAATAAACCTATTTTAAACGTCTACGTTAGGTCTATAAATCAACCTAAGGGTCTATAAATCAACCAAATCTAGGCGTCTATTTTAGGTCTATATATCAACCTATTTTAGATCTAAAAAATAAACCTATTTTAGACGTCTATTTCTGGTCTATAAATCAACCTATTTTAGATCTATTTTAAACGTCTACTTTAGGTCTATAAATCAACCTAAGGGTCTATAAATCAACCTAATTTAGGAGTCTATTTTAGGTCTATATATCAACCTATTTTAGATCTAAAAATCAACCTATTTTAGACGTCTATTTCTGGTCTATAAATCGTTTATTTTAGGTCTATATATCAACCTATTTTAGATCTAAAAATCAACCTATTTTAGACGTCTATTTCTGGTCTATTTGAGATCTATAATTAAACCTATTTTAAACGTCTACTTTAGGTCTATAAATCAACCTAAGAGTCTATAAATCAACCTAATTTAGGCGTCTATTTTAAGTCTATATATCAACCTATTTTAGATCGAAAAATCAACCTATTTTAGACGTCTATTTCTGGTCTATAAATCAACCTATTTTAGATCTATAAATAAACCTATTTTAAACGTCTACGTTAGGTCTATAAATCAACCTAAGGGTCTATAAATCAACCTAATCTAGGCATCTATTTTAGGTCTATATATCAACCTATTTTAGATCTAAAAAATCAACCTATTTTAGACGTCTATTTCTGGTCTATAAATCAACCTATTTTAGATCTATAAATAAACCTATTTTAAACGTCTACTTTAGGTCTATAAATCAACCTAAGAGTCTATAAATCAACCTAATTTAGGTGTCTATTTTAGGTCTATATATCAACCTATTTTAGATCTAAAAATCAACCTATTTTAGACGTCTATTTCTGGTCTATAAATCAACCTATTTTAGATCTATTTTAAACGTCTACTTTAGGTCTATAAATCAACCTAAGGGTCTATAAATCAACCTAATTTAGGAGTCTATTTTAGGTCTATATATCAACCTATTTTAGATCTAAAAATCAACCTATTTTAGACGTCTATTTCTGGTCTATAAATCGTCTATTTTAGGTCTATATATCAACCTATTTTAGATCTAAAAATCAACCTATTTTAGACGTCTATTTCTGGTCTATTTGAGATCTATAATTAAACCTATTTTAAACGTCTACTTTAGGTCTATAAATCAACCTAAGAGTCTATAAATCAACCTAATTTAGGCGTCTATTTTAAGTCTATATATCAAGCTATTTTAGATCGAAAAATCAACCTATTTTAGACGTCTATTTCTGGTCTATAAATCAACCTATTTTAGATCTATAAATAAACCTATTTTAAACGTCTACGTTAGGTCTATAAATCAACCTAAGGGTCTATAAATCAACCTAATCTAGGCGTCTATTTTAGGTCTATATATCAACCTATTTTAGATCTAAAAAATCAACCTATTTTAGACGTCTATTTCTGGTCTATAAATCAACCTATTTTAGATCTATAAATAAACCTATTTTAAACGTCTACTTTAGGTCTATAAATCAACCTAAGAGTCTATAAATCAACCTAATTTAGGTGTCTATTTTAGGTCTATATATCAACCTATTTTAGATCTAAAAATCAACCTATTTTAGACGTCTATTTCTGGTCTATAAATCAACCTATTTTAGATCTATTTTAAACGTCTACTTTAGGTCTATAAATAAACCTAAGGGTCTATAAATCAACCTAATTTAGGAGTCTATTTTAGGTCTATATATCAACCTATTTTAGATCTAAAAATCAACCTATTTTAGACGTCTATTTCTGGTCTATAAATCGTCTATTTTAGGTCTATATATCAACCTATTTTAGATCTAAAAATAAACCTATTTTAAACGTCTACTTTAGGTCTATAAATCAACCTAAGGGTCTATAAATCAACCTAATTTAGGCGTCTATTTTAGGTCTATATATCAACCTATTTTAGATCTATTTTAAACGTCTACTTTAGGTCTATAAATCAACCTAAGGGTCTATAAATCAACCTAATTTAGGCGTCTATTTTAGGTCTATATATCAACCTATTTTAGATCTAAAAATCAACCTATTTTAGACGTCTATTTCTGGTCTATAAATCAACCTATTTTAGATCTATTTTAAACGTCTACTTTAGGTCTATAAATCAACCTAAGGGTCTATAAATCAACCTAATTTAGGCGTCTATTTTAGGTCTATATATCAACCTATTTTAGATCTAAAAATCAACCTATTTTAGACGTCTATTTCTGGTCTATTTTAGATCTATAAATAAACCTATTTTAAACGTCTACTTTAGGTCTATAAATCAACCTAATTTAGGCGTCTATTTTAGGTCTATATATCAACCTATTTTAGATCTAAAAATCAACCTATTTTAGACGTCTATTTCTGGTCTATAAATCAAGCTATTTTAGATCTATTTTAAACGTCTACTTTAGGTCTATAAATCAACCTAAGGGTCTATAAATCAACCTAATTTAGGCGTCTATTTTAGGTCTATATATCAACCTATTTTAGATCTAAAAATCAACCTATTTTAGACGTCTATTTCTGGTCTATTTTAGATCTATAAATAAACCTATTTTAAACGTCTACTTTAGGTCTATAAATCAACCTAAGGGTCTATAAATCAACCTAATTTAGGCGTCTATTTTAGGTCTATATATCAACCTATTTTAGATCTAAAAATCAACCTATTTTAGACGTCTATTTCTGGTCTATAAATCAACCTATTTTAGATCTATAAATAAACCTATTTTAAACGTCTACGTTAGGTCTATAAATCAACCTAAGGGTCTATAAATCAACCTAATCTAGGCGTCTATTTTAGTTCTATATATCAACCTATTTTAGATCTAAAAAATCAACCTATTTTAGACGTTTATTTCTGGTCTATAAATCGTCTATTTTAGGTCTATATATCAACCTATTTTAGATCTAAAAATCAACCTATTTTAGACGTCTATTTCTGGTCTATTTGAGATCTATAATTAAACCTATTTTAAACGTCTACTTTAGGTCTATAAATCAACCTAAGGGTCTATAAATCAACCTAATTTAGGCGTCTATTTTAGGTCTATATATCAACCTATTTTAGATCTAAAAATCGACCTATTTTAGACGTCTATTTCTGGTCTATAAATCAACCTATTTTAGATCTATAAATGAACCTATTTTAAACGTCTACGTTAGGTCTATAAATCAACCTAAGGGTCTATAAATCAACCTAATCTAGGCGTCTATTTTAGGTCTATATATCAACCTATTTTAGATCTAAAAAATCAACCTATTTTAGACGTCTATTTCTGGTCTATAAATCAACCTATTTTAGATCTATAAATAAACCTATTTTGAACGTCTACTTTAGGTCTATAAATCAACCTAAGGGTCTATAAATCAACCTAATTTAGGTGTCTATTTTAGGTCTATATATCAACCTATTTTAGATCTAAAAATCAACCTATTTTAGACGTCTATTTCTGGTCTATAAATCGTCTATTTTAGGTCTATATATCAACCTATTTTAGATCTAAAAATCAACCTATTTTAGACGTCTATTTCTGGTCTATTTTAGATCTATAATTAAACCTATTTTAAACGTCTACTTTAGGTCTATAAATCAACCTAAGGGTCTATAAATCAACCTAATTTAGGCGTCTATTTTAGGTCTATATATCAACCTATTTTAGATCTAAAAATCAACCTATTTTAGACGTCTATTTCTGGTCTATAAATCAACCTATTTTAGATCTATTTTAAACGTCTACTTTAGGTCTATAAATCAACCTAAGGGTCTATAAATCAACCTAATTTAGGCGTCTATTTTAGGTCTATATAATCAACCTATTTTAGATCTAAAAATCAACCTATTTTAGACGTCTATTTCTGGTCTATTTTAGATCTATAAATAAACCTATTTTAAACGTCTACTTTAGGTCTATAAATCAACCTAAGGGTCTATAAATCAGCCTAATTTAGGCGTCTATTTTAGGTTTATATATCAACCTGTTTTAGATCTAAAAATCAACCTATTTTAGACGTCTATTTCTGGTCTATAAATCAACCTATTTTAGATCTATAAATAAACCTATTTTAAACGTCTACGTTAGGTCTATAAATCAACCTAAGGGTCTATAAATCAACCTAATCTAGGCGTCTATTTTAGGTCTATATATCAACCTATTTTAGATCTAAAAAAATCAACCTATTTTAGACGTCTATTTCTGGTCTATAAATCAACCTATTTTAGATCTATAAATAAACCAATTTTAAACGTCTACTTTAGGTCTATAAATCAACCTAAGAGTCTATAAATCAACCTAATTTAGGTGTCTATTTTAGGTCTATATATCAACCTATTTTAGATCTATTTTAAACGTCTACTTTAGGTCTATAAATCAACCTAAGGGTCTATAAATCAACCTAATTTAGGAGTCTATTTTAGGTCTATATATCAACCTATTTTAGATCTAAAAATCAACCTATTTTAGACGTCTATTTCTGGTCTATTTTAGATCTATAAATAAACCTATTTTAAACGTCTACTTTAGGTCTATAAATCAACCTAAGGGTCTATAAATCAGCCTAATTTAGGCGTCTATTTTAGGTTTATATATCAACCTGTTTTAGATCTAAAAATCAACCTATTTTAGACGTCTATTTCTGGTCTATAAATCAACCTATTTTAGATCTATAAATAAACCTATTTTAAACGTCTACGTTAGGTCTATAAATCAACCTAAGGGTCTATAAATCAACCTAATCTAGGCGTCTATTTTAGGTCTATATATCAACCTATTTTAGATCTAAAAAAATCAACCTATTTTAGACGTCTATTTCTGGTCTATAAATCAACCTATTTTAGATCTATAAATAAACCAATTTTAAACGTCTACTTTAGGTCTATAAATCAACCTAAGAGTCTATAAATCAACCTAATTTAGGTGTCTATTTTAGGTCTATATATCAACCTATTTTAGATCTATTTTAAACGTCTACTTTAGGTCTATAAATCAACCTAAGGGTCTATAAATCAACCTAATTTAGGAGTCTATTTTAGGTCTATATATCAACCTATTTTAGATCTAAAAATCAACCTATTTTAGACGTCTATTTCTGGTCTATAAATCGTCTATTTTAGGTCTATATATCAACCTATTTTAGATCTAAAAATCAACCTATTTTAGACGTCTATTTCTGGTCTATTTTAGATCTATAATTAAACCTATTTTAAACGTCTACTTTAGGTCTATAAATCAACCTAAGGGTCTATAAATCAACCTAATTTAGGCGTCTATTTTAGGTCTATATATCAACCTATTTTAGATCTAAAAATCAACCTATTTTAGACGTCTATTTCTGGTCTATAAATCAACCTATTTTAGATCTATTTTAAACGTCTACTTTAGGTCTATAAATCAACCTAAGGGTCTATAAATCAACCTAATTTAGGCGTCTATTTTAGGTCTATATATCAACCTAATTTAGATCTAAAAATCAACCTATTTTAGACGTCTATTTCTGGTCTTTAAATCGTCTATTTTAGGTCTATATATCAACCTATTTTAGATCTAAAAATAAACCTATTTTAAACGTCTACTTTAGGTCTATAAATCAACCTAAGGGTCTATAAATCAACCTAATTTAGGCGTCTATTTTAGGTCTATATATCAACCTATTTTAGATCTAAAAATCAACCTATTTTAGACGTCTATTTCTGGTCTATAAATCGTTTATTTTAGGTCTATATATACACCTATTTTAGATCTAAAAATCAACCTTTTAGACGTCTATTTCTGGTCTATTTGAGATCTAGAATTAAACCTATTTTAAACGTCTACTTTAGGTCTATAAATCAACCTAAGAGTCTATAAATCAACCTAATTTAGGCGTCTATTTTAAGTCTATATATCAACCTATTTTAGATCGAAAAATCAACCTATTTTAGACGTCTATTTCTGGTCTATAAATCAACCTATTTTAGATCTATAAATAAACCTATTTTAAACATCTACGTTAGGTCTATAAATCAACCTAAGGGTCTATAAATCAACCTAATCTAGGCGTCTATTTTAGGTCTATATATCAACCTATTTTAGATCTAAAAAATCAACCTATTTTAGACGTCTATTTCTGGTCTATAAATCAACCTATTTTAGATCTATAAATAAACCTATTTTAAACGTCTACTTTAGGTCTATAAATCAACCTAAGAGTCTATAAATCAACCTAATTTAGGTGTCTATTTTAGGTCTATATATCAACCTATTTTAGATCTAAAAATCAACCTATTTTAGACGTCTATTTTTTGTTTAAAAAGTAACCTTTTTTAGACGTCTATTTCTGGTCTATAAATCAACCTATTTTAGATCTATTTTAAACGTCTACTGTAGGTCTATAAATCAACCTAAGGGTCTATAAATCAACCTAATTTAGGCGTCTATTTTAGGTCTATATATCAACCTATTTTAGATCTAAAAATCAACCTATTTTAGACGTCTATTTCTGGTCTATTTTAGATCTATAAATAAACCTATTTTAAACGTCTACTTTAGGTCTATAAATCAACCTAAGAGTCTATAAATCAACCTAATTTAGGTGTCTATTTTAGGTCTATATATCAACCTATTTTAGATCTAAAAATCAACCTATTTTAGACGTCTATTTCTGGTCTATAAATCAACCTATTTTAGATCTATAAATAAACCTATTTTAAACGTCTACGTTAGGTCTATAAATCAACCTAAGGGTCTATAAATCAACCTAATCTAGGCGTCTATTTTAGGTCTATATATCAACCTATTTTAGATCTAAAAAATCAACCTATTTTAGACGTTTATTTCTGGTCTATAAATCGTCTATTTTAGGTCTATATATCAACCTAATTTAGATCTAAAAATCGACCTATTTTAGACGTCTATTTCTGGTCTATAAATCGTCTATTTTAGGTCTATATATCAACCTATTTTAGATCTAAAAATAAACCTATTTTAAACGTCTACTTTAGGTCTATAAATCAACCTAAGGGTCTATAAATCAACCTAATTTAGGCGTCTATTTTAGGTCTATATATCAACCTATTTTAGATCTAAAAATCAACCTATTTTAGACGTCTATTTCTGGTCTATAAATCGTTTATTTTAGGTCTATATATCAACCTATTTTAGATCTAAAAATCAACCTATTTTAGACGTCTATTTCTGGTCTATTTGAGCTCTATAATTAAACCTATTTTAAACATCTACTTTAGGTCTATAAATCAACCTAAGAGTCTATAAATCAACCTAATTTAGGCGTCTATTTTAAGTCTATATATCAACCTATTTTAGATCGAAAAATCAACCTATTTTAGACGTCTATTTCTGGTCTATAAATCAACCTATTTTAGATCTATAAATAAACCTATTTTAAACGTCTACGTTAGGTCTATATATCAACCTAAGGGTCTATAAATCAACCTAATCTAGGCGTCTATTTTAGGTCTATATATCAACCTATTTTAGATCTAAAAAATCAACCTATTTTAGACGTCTATTTCTGGTCTATAAATCAACCTATTTTAGATCTATAAATAAACCTATTTTAAACGTCTACCTTAGGTCTATAAATCAACCTAAGAGTCTATAAATCAACCTAATTTAGGTGTCTATTTTAGGTCTATATATCAACCTATTTTAGATCTAAAAATCAACCTATTTTAGACGTCTATTTCTGGTCTATAAATCAACCTATTTTAGATCTATTTTAAACGTCTACTTTAGGTCTATAAATCAACCTAAGGGTCTATAAATCAACCTAATTTAGGAGTCTATTTTAGGTCTATATATCAACCTATTTTAGATCTAAAAATCAACCTATTTTAGACGTCTATTTCTGGTCTATAAATCGTCTATTTTAGGTCTATATATCAACCTATTTTAGATCTAAAAATCAACCTATTTTAGACGTCTATTTCTGGTCTATTTTAGATCTATAATTAAACCTATTTTAAACGTCTACTTTAGGTCTATAAATCAACCTAAGGGTCTATAAATCAACCTAATTTAGGTGTCTATTTTAGGTCTATATATCAACCTATTTTAGATCTAAAAATCAACCTATTTTAGACGTCTACTTCTGGTCTATTTTAGATCTATAAATAAACCCATTTTAAACGTCTACTTTAGGTCTATAAATCAACCTAAGGGTCTATAAATCAACCTAATTTAGGCGTCTATTTTAGGTCTATATATCAACCTATTTTAGATCAAAAAATCAACCTATTTTAGACGTCTATTTCTGGTCTATAAATCAACCTATTTTAGATCTATTTTAAACGTCTACTGTAGGTCTATAAATCAACCTAAGGGTCTATAAATCAACCTAATTTAGGCGTCTATTTTAGGTCTATATATCAACCTTTTTTAGATCTAAAAATCAACCTATTTTAGACGTCTATTTCTGGTCTATTTTAGATCTATAAATAAACCTATTTTAAACGTCTACTTTAGGTCTATAAATCAACCTAAGGGTCTATAAATCAACCTAATTTAGGCGTCTATTTTAGGTCTATATATCAACCTAATTTAGATCTAAAAATCAACCTATTTTAGACGTCTATTTCTGGTCTATAAATCGTCTATTTTAGGTCTATATATCAACCTATTTTAGATCTAAAAATAAACCTATTTTAAACGTCTACTTTAGGTCTATAAATCAACCTAAGGGTCTATAAATAAACCTAATTTAGGCGTCTATTTTAGGTCTATATATCAACCTATTTTAGATCTAAAAATCAACCTATTTTAGACGTCTATTTCTGGTCTATAAATCGTTTATTTTAGGTCTATATATCAACCTATTTTAGATCTAAAAATCAACCTATTTTAGACGTCTATTTCTGGTCTATTTGAGATCTATAATTAAACCTATTTTAAAGGTCTACTTTAGGTCTATAAATCAACCTAAGAGTCTATAAATCAACCTAATTTAGGCGTCTATTTTAAGTCTATATATCAACCTATTTTAGATCGAAAAATCAACCTATTTTAGACGTCTATTTCTGGTCTATAAATCAACCTATTTTAGATCTATAAATAAACCTATTTTAAACGTCTATGTTAGGTCTATAAATCAACCTAAGGGTCTATAAATCAACCTAATCTAGGCGTCTATTTTAGGTCTATATATCAACCAATTTTAGATCTAAAAAATCAACCTATTTTAGACGTCTATTTCTGGTCTATAAATCAACCTATTTTAGATCTATAAATAAACCAATTTTAAACGTCTACTTTAGGTCTATAAATCAACCTAAGAGTCTATAAATCAACCTAATTTAGGTGTCTATTTTAGGTCTATATATCAACCTATTTTAGATCTATTTTAAACGTCTACTTTAGGTCTATAAATCAACCTAAGGGTCTATAAATCAACCTAATTTAGGAGTCTATTTTAGGTCTATATATCAACCTATTTTAGATCTAAAAATCAACCTATTTTAGACGTCTATTTCTGGTCTATAAATCGTCTATTTTAGGTCTATATATCAACCTATTTTAGATCTAAAAATCAACCTATTTTAGACGTCTATTTCTGGTCTATTTTAGATCTATAAATAAACCTATTTTAAACGTCTACTTTAGGTCTATAAATCAACCTAAGGGTCTATAAATCAACCTAATTTAGGCGTCTATTTTAGGTCTATATATCAACCTATTTTAGATCTAAAAATCAACCTATTTTAGACGTCTATTTCTGGTCTATAAATAAACCTATTTTAGATCTATAAATAAACCTATTTTAAACGTCTACGTTAGGTCTATAAATCAACCTAAGGGTCTATAAATCAACCTAATCTAGGCGTCTATTTTAGGTCTATATATCAACCTATTTTAGATCTAAAAAATCAACCTATTTTAGACGTCTATTTCTGGTCTATAAATCAACCTATTTTAGATCTATAAATAAACCTATTTTGAACGTCTACTTTAGGTCTATAAATCAACCTAAGGGTCTATAAATCAACCTAATTTAGGTGTCTATTTTAGGTCTATATATCAACCTATTTTAGATCTAAAAATCAATCTATTCTAGACGTCTATTTCTGGTTTAAAAATTGACCTATTTTAGACGTCTATTTTTGGTTTAAAAATCAACCTATTTTAGACGTCTATTTTCGGTTTAAAAATCAACCTATTTTAGACGTCTATTTTTGGTTTAAAAATCAACCTATTTTAGACGTCTATTTTTTGTTTAAAAATCAACCTTTTTTAGACGTCTATTTCTGGTCTATGAATCAACCTATTTTAGATCTATTTTAAACGTCTACTGTAGGTCTATAAATCAACCTAAGGGTCTATAAATCAACCTAATTTAGGCGTCTATTTTAGGTCTATATATCAACCTATTTTAGATCTAAAAATCAACCTATTTTAGACGTCTATTTCTGGTCTATTTTAGATCTATAAATAAACCTATTTTAAACGTCTACTTTAGGTCTATAAATCAACCTAAGGGTCTATAAATCAACCTAATTTAGGCGTCTATTTTAGGTCTATATATCAACCTAATTTAGATCTAAAAATCAACCTATTTTAGACGTCTATTTCTGGTCTATAAATCGTCTATTTTAGGTCTATATATCAACCTATTTTAGATCTAAAAATAAACCTATTTTAAACGTCTACTTTAGGTCTATAAATCAACCTAAGGGTCTATAAATCAACCTAATTTAGGCGTCTATTTTAGGTCTATATATCAACCTATTTTAGATCTAAAAATCAACCTATTTTAGACGTCTATTTCTGGTCTATAAATCGTTTATTTTAGGTCTATATATACACCTATTTTAGATCTAAAAATCAACCTATTTTAGACGTCTATTTCTGGTCTATTTGAGATCTATAATTAAACCTATTTTAAACGTCTACTTTAGGTCTATAAATCAACCTAAGAGTCTATAAATCAACCTAATTTAGGCGTCTATTTTAAGTCTATATATCAACCTATTTTAGATCGAAAAATCAACCCATTTTAGACGTCTATTTCTGGTCTATAAATCAACCTATTTTAGATCTATAAATAAACCTATTTTAAACGTCTACGTTAGGTCTATAAATCAACCTAAGGGTCTATAAATCAACCTAATCTAGGCGTCTATTTTAGGTCTATATATCAACCTATTTTAGATCTAAAAAATCAACCTATTTTAGACGTCTATTTCTGGTCTATAAATCAACCTATTTTAGATCTATAAATAAACCTATTTTAAACGTCTACTTTAGGTCTATAAATCAACCTAAGGGTCTATAAATCAACCTAATTTAGGCGTCTATTTTAGGTCTATATATCAACCTATTTTAGATCTAAAAATCAACCTATTTTAGACGTCTATTTCTGGTCTATAAATCAACCTATTTTAGATCTATTTTAAACGTCTACTTTAGGTCTATAAATCAACCTAAGGGTCTATAAATCAACCTAATTTAGGAGTCTATTTTAGGTCTATATATCAACCTATTTTAGATCTAAAAATCAACCTATTTTAGGCGTCTATTTCTGGTCTATAAATCGTCTATTTTAGGTCTATATATCAACCTATTTTAGATCTAAAAATCAACCTATTTTAGACGTCTATTTCTGGTCTATTTTAGATCTATAATTAAACCTATTTTAAACGTCTACTTTAGGTCTATAAATCAACCTAAGGGTCTATAAATCAACCTAATTTAGGCGTCTATTTTAGGTCTATATATCAACCTATTTTAGATCTAAAAATCAACCTATTTTAGACGTCTATTTCTGGTCTATAAATCAACCTATTTTAGATCTATTTTAAACGTCTACTTTAGGTCTATAAATCAACCTAAGGGTCTATAAATCAACCTAATTTAGGCGTCTATTTTAGGTCTATATATCAACCTATTTTAGATCTAAAAATCAACCTATTTTAGACGTCTATTTCTGGTCTATTTTAGATCTATAAATAAACCTATTTTAAACGACTAATTTAGGTCTATAAATCAACCTAAGGGTCTATCAATCAACCTAATTTAGGCGTCTATTTTAGGTCTATATATCAACCTATTTTAGATCTAAAAATCAACCTATTTTAGACGTCTATTTCTGGTCTATAAATCAACCTATTTTAGATCTATAAATAAACCTATTTTAAACGTCTACGTTAGGTCTATAAATCAACCTAAGGGTCTATAAATCAACCTAATCTAGGCGTCTATTTTAGGTCTATATATCAACCTATTTTAGATCTAAAAAATCAACCTATTTTAGACGTCTATTTCTGGTCTATAAATCAACCTATTTTAGATCTATAAATAAACCTATTTTGAACGTCTACTTTAGGTCTATAAATCAACCTAAGGGTTTATAAATCAACCTAATTTAGGTGTCTATTTTAGGTCTATATATCAACCTATTTTAGATCTAAAAATCAATCTATTCTAGACGTCTATTTCTGGTTTAAAAATCAACCTATTTTAGACGTCTATTTTTGGTTTAAAAATCAACCTTTTTTAGACGTCTATTTTTAGTTTAAAAATCAACCTATTTTAGACGTCTATTTTCGGTTTAAAAATCAACCTATTTTAGACGTCTATTTTTGGTTTAAAAATCAACCTATTTTAGACGTCTATTTTTTGTTGAAAAATCAACCTTTTTTAGACGTCTATTTCTGGTCTATAAATCAACCTATTTTAGATCTATTTTAAACGTCTACTGTAGGTCTATAAATCAACCTAAGGGTCTATAAATCAACCTAATTTAGGCGTCTATTTTAGGTCTATATATCAACCTATTTTAGATCTAAAAATCAACCTATTTTAGACGTCTATTTCTGGTCTATTTTAGATCTATAAATAAACCTATTTTAAACGTCTACTTTAGGTCTATAGATCAACCTAAGGGTCTATAAATCAACCTAATTTAGGCGTCTATTTTAGGTCTATATATCAACCTAATTTAGATCTAAAAATCAACCTATTTTAGACGTCTATTTCTGGTCTATAAATCGTCTATTTTAGGTCTATATATCAACCTATTTTAGATCTAAAAATAAACCTATTTTAAACGTCTACTTTAGGTCTATAAATCAACCTAAGGGTCTATAAATCAACCTAATTTAGGCGTCTATTTTAGGTCTATATATCAACCTATTTTAGATCTATTTTAAACGTCTACTTTAGGTCTATAAATCAACCTAAGGGTCTATAAATCAACCTAATTTAGACGTCTATTTTAGGTCTATATATCAACCTATTTTAGATCTAAAAATCAACCTATTTTAGACGTCTATTTCTGGTCTATTTTAGATCTATAAATAAACCTATTTTAAACGTCTACTTTAGGTCTATAAATCAACCTAAGAGTCTATAAATCAACCTAATTTAGGCGTCTATTTTAGGTCTATATATCAACCTATTTTAGATCTAAAAATCAACCTATTTTAGACGTCTATTTCTGGTCTATAAATCAACCTATTTTAGATCTATAAATAAACCTATTTTAAACGTCTACGTTAGGTCTATAAATCAACCTAAGGGTCTATAAATCAACCTAATCTAGGCGTCTATTTTAGGTCTATATATCAACCTATTTTAGATCTAAAAAATCAACCTATTTTAGACGTCTATTTCTGGTCTATAAATCAACCTATTTTAGATCTATAAATAAACCTATTTTGAACGTCTACTTTAGGTCTATAAATCAACCTAAGGGTCTATAAATCAACCTAATTTAGGTGTCTATTTTAGGTCTATATATCAACCTATTTTAGATCTAAAAATCAATCTATTCTAGACGTCTATTTCTGGTTTAAAAATCAACCTATTTTAGACGTCTATTTTTGGTTTAAAAATCAACCTTTTTTAGACGTCTATTTCTGGTTTAAAAATCAACCTATTTTAGACGTCTATTTTCGGTTTAAAAATCAACCTATTTTAGACGTCTATTTTTGGTTTAAAAATCAACCTATTTTAGACGTCTATTTTTTGTTTAAAAATCAACCTTTTTTAGACGTCTATTTCTGGTCTATAAATCAACCTATTTTAGATCTATTTTAAACGTCTACTGTAGGTCTATAAATCAACCTAAGGGTCTATAAATCAACCTAATTTAGGCGTCTATTTTAGGTCTATATATCAACCTATTTTAGATCTAAAAATCAACCTATTTTAGACGTCTATTTCTGGTCCATTTTAGATCTATAAATAAACCTATTTTAAACGTCTACTTTAGGTCTATAGATCAACCTAAGGGTCTATAAATCAACCTAATTTAGGCGTCTATTTTAGGTCTATATATCAACCTAATTTAGATCTAAAAATCAACCTATTTTAAACGTCTACTTTAGGTCTATAAATCAACCTAAGGGTCTATAAATCAACCTAATTTAGGCGTCTATTTTAGGTCTATATATCAACCTATTTTAGATCTAAAAATTAACCTATTTTAGACGTCTATTTCTGGTCTATAAATCGTTTATTTTAGGTCTATATATACACCTATTTTAGATCTAAAAATCAACCTATTTTAGACGTCTATTTCTGGTCTATTTGAGATCTATAATTAAACCTATTTTAAACGTCTACTTTAGGTCTATAAATCAACCTAAGAGTCTATAAATCAACCTAATTTAGGCGTCTATTTTAAGTCTATATATCAACCTATTTTAGATCGAAAAATCAACCTATTTTAGATCTATAAATAAACCTATTTTAAACGTCTACGTTAGGTCTATAAATCAACCTAAGGGTCTATAAATCAACCTAATCTAGGCGTCTATTTTAGGTCTATATATCAACCTATTTTAGATCTAAAAAATCAACCTATTTTAGACGTCTATTTCTGGTCTATAAATCAACCTATTTTAGATCTATAAATAAACCTATTTTAAACGTCTACTTTAGGTCTATAAATCAACCTAAGAGTCTATAAATCAACCTAATTTGGGTGTCTATTTTCGGTCTATATATCAACCTATTTTAGATCTAAAAATCAACCTATTTTGGACGTCTATTTCTGGTCTATAAATCAACCTATTTTAGATCTATTTTAAACGTCTACTTTAGGTCTATAAATCAACCTAAGGGTCTCTAAATCAACCTAATTTAGGCGTCTATTTTAGGTCTATATATCAACCTATTTTAGATCTAAAAATCAACCTATTTTAGACGTCTATTTCTGGTCTATTTTAGATCTATAAATAAACCTATTTTAAACGTCTACGTTAGGTCTATAAATCAACCTAAGGGTCTATAAATCAACCTAATCTAGGCGTCTATTTTAGGTCTATATATCAACCTATTTTAGATCTAAAAAATCAACCTATTTTAGACGTCTATTTCTGGTCTATAAATCAACCTATTTTAGATCTATAAATAAACCTATTTTAAACGTCTACTTTAGGTCTATAAATCAACCTAAGAGTCTATAAATCAACCTAATTTAGGTGTCTATTTTAGGTCTATATATCAACCTATTTTAGACGTCTACTTCTGGTCTATTTTAGCTCTATAAATAAACCCATTTTAAACGTCTACTTTAGGTCTATAAATCAACCTAAGGGTCTATAAATCAACCTAATTTAGGCGTCTATTTTAGGTCTATATATCAACCTATTTTAGATCTAAAAATCAACCTATTTTAGACGTCTATTTCTGGTCTATAAATCAACCTATTATAGATCTATAAATAAACCTATTTTAAACGTCTACGTTAGGTCTATAAATCAACCTAAGGGTCTATAAATCAACCTAATCTAGGCGTCTATTTTAGGTCTATTTATCAACCTATTTTAGATCTAAAAAAATCAACCTATTTTAGACGTCTATTTCTGGTCTATAAATCAACCTATTTTAGATCTATAAATAAACCTATTTTAAACGTCTACTTTAGGTCTATAAATCAACCTAAGGGTCTATAAATCAACCTAATTTAGGCGTCTATTTTAGGTCTATATATCAACCTATTTTAGATCTAAAAATCAACCTATTTTAGACGTCTATTTCTGGTCTATAAATCGTCTATTTTAGGTCTATATATCAACCTATTTTAGATCTAAAAATCAACCTATTTTAGACGTCTATTTCTGGTCTATTTGAGATCTATAATTAAACCTATTTTAAACGTCTACTTTAGGTCTATAAATCAACTTAAGGGTCTATAAATCAACCTAATTTAGGCGTCTATTTTAGGTCTATATACCAACCTATTTTAGATCTAAAAATCAACCTATTTTAGACGTCTATTTCTGGTCTATAAATCAACCTATTTCAGATCTATTTTAAACGTCTACTTTAGGTCTATAAATCAACCTAAGGGTCTATAAATCAACCTAATTTAGGCGTCTATTTTAGGTCTATATATCAACCTATTTTAGATCTAAAAATCAACCTATTTTAGACGTCTATTTCTGGTCTATTTTAGATCTATAAATCAACCTATTTTAAACGTCTACTTTAGGTCTATAAATCAACCTAAGGGTCTATAAATCAACCTAATTTAGGCGTCTATTTTAGGTCTATATATCAACCTATTTTAGATCTAAAAATCAACCTATTTTAGACGTCTATTTCTGGTCTATAAATCAACCTATTTTAGATCTTATTTAAACGTCTACTTTAGGTCTATAAATCAACCTAATTTAGGCGTCTATATTAGGTCTATATATCAACCTATTTTAGATCTAAAAATCAACCTATTATAGACGTCTATTTCTGGTCTATTTTAGATCTATAAATAAACCTATTTTAATCGTCTACTTTAGGTCTATAAATCAACCTAAGGGTCTATAAATCAACCTAATTTAGGCGTCTATTTTAGGTCTAAATATCAACCTATTTTAGATCTAAAAATCAACCTATTTTCGACGTCTATTTCTGGTCTATAAATCGTCTATTTTAGGTCTATATATCAACCTATTTTAGATCTAAAAATAAACCTATTTTAAACGTCTACTTTAGGTCTATAAATCAACCTAAGGGTCTATAAATCAACCTAATTTAGGAGTCTATTTTAGGTCTATATATCAACCTATTTTAGATCTAAAAATCAACCTATTTTAGACGTCTATTTCTGGTCTATAAATCGTCTATTTTAGGTCTATATATCAACCTATTTTAGATCTAAAAATCAACCTATTTTAGACGTCTATTTCTGGTCTATTTTAGATCTATAATTAAACCTATTTTAAACGTCTACTTTAGGTCTATAAATCAACCTAAGGGTCTATAAATCAACCTAATTTAGGCGTTTATTTTAGGTCTATATATCAACCTATTTTAGATCTAAAAATCAACCTATTTTAGACGTCTATTTCTGGTCTATAAATCAACCTATTTTAGATCTATTTTAAACGTCTACTTTAGGTCTATAAATCAACCTAAGGGTCTATAAATCAACCTAATTTAGGCGTCTATTTTAGGTCTATATATCAACCTATTTTAGATCTAAAAATCAACCTATTTTAGACGTCTATTTCTGGTCTATTTTAGATCTATAAATAAACCTATTTTAAACGTCTACTTTAGGTCTATAAATCAACCTAAGGGTCTATAAATCAACCTAATTTAGGCGTCTATTTTAGGTCTATATATCAACCTATTTTAGATCTAAAAATCAACCTATTTTAGACGTCTATTTCTGGTCTATAAATCAACCTATTTTAGATCTATAAATAAACCTATTTTAAACGTCTACGTTAGGTCTATAAATCAACCTAAGGGTCTATAAATCAACCTAATCTAGGCGTCTATTTTAGGTCTATATATCAACCTATTTTAGATCTAAAAAATCAACCTATTTTAGACGTCTATTTCTGGTCTATAAATCAACCTATTTTAGATCTATTTTAAACGTCTACTTTAGGTCTATAAATCAACCTAAACGCCTATAAATCAACCTAATTTAGGAGTCTATTTTAGGTCTATATATCAACCTATTTTAGATCTAAAAATCAACCTATTTTAGACGTCTATTTCTGGTCTATAAATCGTTTATTTTAGGTCTATATATCAACCTATTTTAGATCTAAAAATCAACCTATTTTAGACGTCTATTTCTGGTCTATTTGAGATCTATAATTAAACCTATTTTAAACGTCTACTTTAGGTCTATAAATCAACCTAAGAGTCTATAAATCAACCTAATTTAGGCGTCTATTTTAAGTCTATATATCAACCTATTTTAGATCGAAAAATCAACCTATTTTAGACGTCTATTTTTTGTTTAAAAATCAACCTATTTTAGACGTCTATTTTTTGTTTAAAAATCAACCTTTTTTAGACGTCTATTTTTGGTTTAAAATTCAACCTATTTAATACATCTATGTTTGGTTTAAAAATCAACCTTGTTTAGTCAATTTTGGGTTTAAAAATCAACCTTTTCTAAACGTCTATTTTTGGTCTGAAAATCAACTTATTTTTATCTTTATCAGTGGTACAGGAATAACCAATTCACATGTACGGATCAGTATGCTTGTTAAACCCAAACAACTTCTGTGCATTATTTATACAACTTACGGCTTGTTCAGACTTCAAAATTCCAAAATATGATCATATTTAATGTTTTTAATTTAGACGTCTAGTAAATTGAGCCAAGATCAAGATTTTGCAAATTAACAAGGGTTGGGAAACTTTGTTGAATGACCCTACCTCGACAGTTTAGTTTTGACTATTTTAGGTCTATAAATCAACCTATTTTAGATCTATAAATAAACCTATTTTAAACGTCTACTTTAGGTCTATAATTCAACCTAAGGGTCTATAAATCAACCTAATTTAGGCGTCTATTTTAGGTCTATATATCAACCTATTTTAGATCTAAAAATCAACCTATTTTAGACGTCTATTTCTGGTCTATAAATCGTCTATTTTAGGTCTATATATCAACCTATTTTAGATCTAAAAATAAACCTATTTTAAACGTCTACTTTAGGTCTATAAATCAACCTAAGGGTCTATAAATCAACCTAATTTAGGCGTCTATTTTAGGTCTATATATCAACCTATTTTAGATCTAAAAATCAACCTATTTTAGACGTCTATTTCTGGTCTATTTGAGATCTATAATTAAACCTATTTTAAACGTCTACTTTAGGTCTATAAATCAACCTAAGAGTCTATAAATCAACCTAATTTAGCCGTCTATTTTAGGTCTATATATCAACCTATTTTAGATCTAAAAATCAACCTATTTTGGACGTCTATTTCTGGTCTATAAATCAACCTATTTTAGATCTATTTTAAACGTCTACTTTAGGTCTATAAATCAACCTAAGGGTCTATAAATCAACCTAATTTAGGCGTCTATTTTAGGTCTATATATCAACCTATTTTAGATCTAAAAATCAACCTATTTTAGACGTCTATTTCTGGTCTATTTTAGATCTATAAATAACCCTATTTTAAACGTCTACGTTAGGTCTATAAATCAACCTAAGGGTCTATAAATCAACCTAATCTAGGCGTCTATTTTAGGTCTATATATCAACCTATTTTAGATCTAAAAAATCAACCTATTTTAGACGTCTATTTCTGGTCTATAAATCAACCTATTTTAGATCTAAAAATCAACCTATTTTAGACGTCTATTTCTGGTCTATTTTAGATCTATAAATAAACCTATTTTAAACGTCTACTTTAGGTCTATAGATCAACCTAAGGGGTCTAAAAATCAACCTAATTTAGGCGTCTATTTTAGGTCTATATATCAACCTAATTTAGATCTAAAAATCAACCTATTTTAGACGTCTATTTCTGGTCTATAAATCGTCTATTTTAGGTCTATATATCAACCTATTTTAGATCTAAAAATAAACCTATTTTAAACGTCTACTTTAGGTCTATAAATCAACCTAAGGGTCTATAAATCAACCTAATTTAGGCGTCTATTTTAGGTCTATATATCAACCTATTTTAGATCTATTTTAAACGTCTACTTTAGGTCTATAAATCAACCTAAGGGTCTATAAATCAACCTAATTTAGGCGTCTATTTTAGGTCTATATATCAACCTATTTTAGATCTAAAAATCAACCTATTTTAGACGTCTATTTCTGGTCTATTTTAGATCTATAAATAAACCTATTTTAAACGTCTACTTTAGGTCTATAAATCAACCTAAGGGTCTATAAATCAACCTAATTTAGGCGTCTATTTTAGGTCTATATATCAACCTATTTTAGATCTAAAAATCAACCTATTTTAGACGTCTATTTCTGGTCTATAAATCAACCTATTTTAGATCTATAAATAAACCTATTTTAAACGTCTACGTTAGGTCTATAAATCAACCTAAGGGTCTATAAATCAACCTAATCTAGGCGTCTATTTTAGGTCTATATATCAACCTATTTTAGATCTAAAAAATCAACCTATTTTAGACGTCTATTTCTGGTCTATAAATCAACCTATTTTAGATCTATAAATAAACCTATTTTGAACGTCTACTTTAGGTCTATAAATCAACCTAAGGGTCTATAAATCAACCTAATTTAGGTGTCTATTTTAGGTCTATATATCAACCTATTTTAGATCTAAAAATCAATCTATTCTAGACGTCTATTTCTGGTTTAAAAATCAACCTATTTTAGACGTCTATTTTTGGTTTAAAAATCAACCTATTTTAGACGTCTATTTTCGGTTTAAAAATCAACCTATTTTAGACGTCTATTTTTGGTTTAAAAATCAACCTATTTTAGACGTCTATTTTTTGTTTAAAAATCAACCTTTTTTAGACGTCTATTTCTGGTCTATAAATCAACCTATTTTAGATCTATTTTAAACGTCTACTGTAGGTCTATAAATCAACCTAAGGGTCTATAAATCAACCTAATTTAGGCGTCTATTTTAGGTCTATATATCAACCTATTTTAGATCTAAAAATCAACCTATTTTAGACGTCTATTTCTGGTCTATAAATCAACCTATTTTAGATCTATAAATAAACCTGTTTTAAACGTCTACGTTAGGTCTATAAATCAACCTAAGGGTCTATAAATCAACCTAATCTAGGCGTCTATTTTAGGTCTATATATCAACCTATTTTAGATCTAAAAAATCAACCTATTTTAGACGTCTATTTCTGGTCTATAAATCAACCTATTTTAGATCTATAAATAAACCTATTTTAAACGTCTACTTTAGGTCTATAAATCAACCTAAGAGTCTATAAATCAACCTAATTTAGGTGTCTATTTTAGGTCTATATATCAACCTATTTTAGATCTAAAAATCAACCTATTTTAGACGTCTATTTCTGGTCTATAAATCAACCTATTTTAGATCTATTTTAAACGTCTACTTTAGGTCTATAAATCAACCTAAGGGTCTATAAATCAACCTAATTTAGGAGTCTATTTTAGGTCTATATATCAACCTATTTTAGATCTAAAAATCAACCTATTTTAGACGTCTATTTCTGGTCTATAAATCGTCTATTTTAGGTCTATATATCAACCTATTTTAGATCTAAAAATCAACCTATTTTAGACGTCTATTTCTGGTCTATTTGAGATCTATAATTAAACCTATTTTAAACGTCTACTTTAGGTCTATAAATCAACCTAAGAGTCTATAAATCAACCTAATTTAGGCGTCTATTTTAAGTCTATATATCAACCTATTTTAGATCGAAAAGTCAACCTATTTTAGACGTCTATTTCTGGTCTATAAATCAACCTATTTTAGATCTATAAATAAACCTATTTTAAACGTCTACGTTAGGTCTATAAATCAACCTAAGGGTCTATAAATCAACCTAATCTAGGCATCTATTTTAGGTCTATATATCAACCTATTTTAGATCTAAAAAATCAACCTATTTTAGACGTCTATTTCTGGTCTATAAATCAACCTATTTTAGATCTATAAATAAACCTATTTTAAAGTCTACTTTAGGTCTATAAATCAACCTAAGAGTCTATAAATCAACCTAATTTAGGTGTCTATTTTAGGTCTATATATCAACCTATTTTAGATCTAAAAATCAACTATTTTAGACGTCTATTTCTGGTCTATAAATCAACCTATTTTAGATCTATAAATAAACCTATTTTAAACGTCTACTTTAGGTCTATAAATCAACCTAAGAGTCTATAAATCAACCTAATTTAGGTGTCTATTTTAGGTCTATATATCAACCTATTTTAGATCTAAAAATCAACCTATTTTGGACGTCTATTTCTGGTCTATAAATCAACCTATTTTAGATCTATTTTAAACGTCTACTTTAGGTCTATAAATCAACCTAAGGGTCTCTAAATCAACCTAATTTAGGCGTCTATTTTAGGTCTATATATCAACCTATTTTAGATCTAAAAATCAACCTATTTTAGACGTCTATTTCTGGTCTATTTTAGATCTATAAATAAACCTATTTTAAACGTCTACGTTAGGTCTATAAATCAACCTAAGGGTCTATAAATCAACCTAATCTAGGCGTCTATTTTAGGTCTATATATCAAACTATTTTAGATCTAAAAATCAACCTATTTTAGACGTCTATTTCTGGTCTATAAATCAACCTATTTTAGATCTATAAATAAACCTATTTTAAACGTCTACTTTAGGTCTATAAATCAACCTAAGAGTCTATAAATCAACCTAATTTAGGTGTCTATTTTAGGTCTATATATCAACCTATTTTAGACGTCTACTTCTGGTCTATTTTAGATCTATAAATAAACCCATTTTAAACGTCTACTTTAGGTCTATAAATCAACCTAAGGGTCTATAAATCAACCTAATTTAGGCGTCTATTTTAGGTCTATATATCAACCTATTTTAGATCTAAAAATCAACCTATTTTAGACGTCTATTTCTGGTCTATAAATCAACCTATTATAGATCTATAAATAAACCTATTTTAAACGTCTACGTTAGGTCTATAAATCAACCTAAGGGTCTATAAATAAACCTAATCTAGGCGTCTATTTTAGGTCTATTTATCAACCTATTTTAGATCTAAAAAATCAGCCTATTTTAGACGTCTATTTCTGGTCTATAAATCAACCTATTTTAGATCTATAAATAAACCTATTTTAAACGTCTACTTTAGGTCTATAAATCAACCTAAGGGTCTATAAATCAACCTAATTTAGGCGTCTATTTTAGGTCTATATATCAACCTATTTTAGATCTAAAAATCAACCTATTTTAGACGTCTATTTCTGGTCTATAAATCGTCTATTTTAGGTCTATATATCAACCTATTTTAGATCTAAAAATCAACCTATTTTAGACGTCTATTTCTGGTCTATTTGAGATCTATAATTAAACCTATTTTAAACGTCTACTTTAGGTCTATAAATCAACTTAAGGGTCTATAAATCAACCTAATTTAGGCGTCTATTTTAGGTCTATATACCAACCTATTTTAGATCTAAAAATCAACCTATTTTAGACGTCTATTTCTGGTCTATAAATCAACCTATTTCAGATCTATTTTAAACGTCTACTTTAGGTCTATAAATCAACCTAAGGGTCTATAAATCAACCTAATTTAGGCGTCTATTTTAGGTCTATATATCAACCTATTTTAGATCTAAAAATCAACCTATTTTAGACGTCTATTTCTGGTCTATTTTAGATCTATAAATAAACCTATTTTAAACGTCAACTTTAGGTCTATAAATCAACCTAAGGGTCTATAAATCAACCTAATTTAGGCGTCTATTTTAGGTCTATATATCAACCTATTTTAGATCTAGAAATCAACCTATTTTAGACGTCTATTTCTGGTCTATAAATCAACCTATTTTAGATCTTATTTAAACGTCTACTTTAGGTCTATAAATCAACCTAATTTAGGCGTCTATTTTAGGTCTATATATCAACCTATTTTAGATCTAAAAATCAACCTATTATAGACGTCTATTTCTGGTCTATTTTAGATCTATAAATAAACCTATTTTAATCGTCTACTTTAGGTCTATAAATCAACCTAAGGGTCTATAAATCAACCTAATTTAGGCGTCTATTTTAGGTCTATATATCAACCTATTTTAGATCTAAAAATCAACCTATTTTAGACGTCTATTTCTGGTTTATAAATCGTCTATTTTAGGTCTATATATCAAGCTATTTTAGATCTAAAAATCAACCTATTTTAGACGTCTATTTCTGGTCTATTTGAGATCTATAATTAAACCTATTTTAAACGTCTACTTTAGGTCTATAAATCAACCTAAGGGTCTATAAATCAACCTAATTTAGCCGTCTATTTTAGGTCTATATATCAACCTATTTTAGATCTAAAAATCAACCTATTTTAGACGTCTATTTCTGGTCTATAAATCAACCTATTTTAGATCTATTTTAAACATCTACTTTAGGTCTATAAATCAACCTAAGGGTCTATAAATACACCTAATTTAGGCGTCTATTTTAGGTCTATATATCAACCTATTTTAGATCTAAAAATCAACCTATTTTAGACGTCTATTTCTGGTCTATTTTAGATCTATAAATAAACCTATTTTAAACGTCTACTTTAGGTCTATAAATCAACCTAAGGGTCTATAAATCAACCTAATTTAGGCGTCTATTTTAGGTCTATATATCAACCTATTTTAGATCTAAAAATCAACCTATTTTAGACGTCTATTTCTGGTCTATAAATAAACCTATTTTAGATCTATAAATAAACCTATTTTAAACGTCTACGTTAGGTCTATAAATCAACCTAAGGGTCTATAAATCAACCTAATCTAGGCGTCTATTTTAGGTCTATATATCAACCTATTTTAGATCTAAAAAATCAACCTATTTTAGACGTCTATTTCTGGTCTATAAATCAACCTATTTTAGATCATTTTTAAACGTCTACTTTAGGTCTATAAATCAACCTAAGGGTCTATAAATCAACCTAATTTAGGCGTCTATTTTAGGTCTATATATCAACCTATTTTAGATCTAAAAATCAACCTATTTTAGACGTCTATTTCTGGTCTATTTTAGATCTATAAATAAACCCATTTTAAACGTCTACTTTAGGTCTATAAATCAACCTAAGGGTCTATAAATCAACCTAATTTAGGCGTCTATTTTAGGTCTATATATCAACCTATTTTAGATCTAAAAATCAACCTATTTTAGACGTCTATTTCTGGTCTATAAATCAACCTATTTTAGATCTATAAATAAACCTATTTTAAACGTCTACGTTAGGTCTATAAATCAACCTAAGGGTCTATAAATCAACCTAATCTAGGCGTCTATTTTAGGTCAATATATCAACCTATTTTAGATCTAAAAAATCAACCTATTTTAGACGTCTATTTCTGGTCTATAAATCAACCTATTTTAGATCTATAAATAAACCTATTTTAAACGTCTACTTTAGGTCTATAAATCAACCTAAGGGTCTATAAATCAACCTAATTTAGGTGTCTATTTTAGGTCTATATATCAACCTATTTTAGATCTAAAAATCAACCTATTTTAGACGTCTATTTCTGGTTTAAAAATCAACCTATTTTAGACGTCTATTTTTGGTTTAAAAATCAACCTTTTTTAGACGTCTATTTTTGTCTAAAAAATCAACCTATTTTAGACGTCTATTTTTGGTTTAAAAATCAACCTTTTTTAGACGTCTATTTTTAGTTTAAAAATCAACCTATTTTAGTCGTCTATTTTTTGTTTAAAAATCAACCTATTTTAGACGTCTATTTTTTGTTTAAAAATCAACCTTTTTTAGACGTCTATTTTTGGTTTAAAATTCAACCTATTTAATACATCTATGTTTGGTTTAAAAATCAACCTTGTTTAGTCAATTTTGGGTTTAAAAATCAACCTTTTCTAAACGTCTATTTTTGGTCTGAAAATCAACTTATTTTTATCTTTATCAGTGGTACAGGAATAACCAATTCACATGTACAGATCAGTATGCTTGTTAAACCCAAACAACTTCTGTGCATTATTTATACAACTTACGGCTTGTTCAGACTTCAAAATTCCAAAATATGATCATATTTAATGTTTTTAATTTAGACGTCTAGTAAATTGAGCCAAGATCAAGATTTTGCAAATTAACAAGGGTTGGGAAACTTTGTTGAATGACCCTACCTCGACAGTTTAGTTTTGACTATTTTAGGTCTATAAATCAACCTATTTTAGGTCTATAAATCAACCTATTTTAGATCTATAAATAAACCTATTTTAAACATCTACTTTAGGTCTATAATTCAACCTAAGGGTCTATAAATCAACCTAATTTAGGCGTCTATTTTAGGTCTATATATCAACCTATTTTAGATCTAAAAATCAACCTATTTTAGACGTCTATTTCTGGTCTATAAATCGTCTATTTTAGGTCTATATATCAACCTATTTTAGATCTAAAAATAAACCTATTTTAAACGTCTACTTTAGGTCTATAAATCAACCTAAGGGTCTATAAATCAACCTAATTTAGGAGTCTATTTTAGGTCTATATATCAACCTATTTTAGATCTAAAAATCAACCTATTTTAGACGTCTATTTCTGGTCTATTTGAGATCTATAATTAAACCTATTTTAAACGTCTACTTTAGGTCTATAAATCAACCTAAGAGTCTATAAATCAACCTAATTTAGCCGTCTATTTTAGGTCTATATATCAACCTATTTTAGATCTAAAAATCAACCTATTTTGGACGTCTATTTCTGGTCTATAAATCAACCTATTTTAGATCTATTTTAAACGTCTACTTTAGGTCTATAAATCAACCTAAGGGTCTATAAATCAACCTAATTTAGGCGTCTATTTTAGGTCTATATATAACCAGCTCAGTAGCCTAGTGGTAGAGTGTCCGCCCTGAGACTGGAAGGTTGTGGGTTCAAACCCCGGCCGGGTCATACCAAAGACTATAAAAATGGGACCCATTGCCTCCCTGCTTGGCACTCAGCATTAAGGGTTGGAATTGGGGGGTTAGATCACCAACTGATTCCCGAGCGCGGCACCGCTGCTGCTCACTGCTCCCCTCTCCCCCAGGGGATGGATTAAAATCACACGGGGATGGGTTAAATGCAGAGGACAAATTTCACCACACCCAGGTGTGTGTGTGACGATCATTGGGACTTTAATCTTTAATCTTTTAATCTATTTTAGATCTAAAAATCAACCTATTTTAGACGTCTATTTCTGGTCTATTTTAGATCTATAAATAACCCTATTTTAAACGTCTACGTTAGGTCTATAAATCAACCTAAGGGTCTATAAATCAACCTAATCTAGGCGTCTATTTTAGGTCTATATATCAACCTATTTTAGATCTAAAAAATCAACCTATTTTAGACGTCTATTTCTGGTCTATAAATCAACCTATTTTAGATCTATAAATAAACCTATTTTAGACGTCTATTTCTGGTCTATTTTAGATCTATAAATAAACCTATTTTAAACGTCTACTTTAGGTCTATAAATCAACCTAAGGGTCTATAAATCAACCTAATTTAGGCGTCTATTTTAGGTCTATATATCAACCTATTTTAGATCTAAAAATCAACCTATTTTAGACGTCTATTTCTGGTCTATAAATCAACCTATTTTAGATCTATAAATAAACCTATTTTAAACGTCTACGTTAGGTCTATAAATCAACCTAAGGGTCTATAAATCAACCTAATCTAGGCGTCTATTTTAGGTCTATATATCAACCTATTTTAGATCTAAAAAATCAACCTATTTTAGACGTCTATTTCTGGTCTATAAATCAACCTATTTTAGATCTATAAATAAACCTATTTTAAACGTCTACTTTAGGTCTATAAATCAACCTAAGAGTCTATAAATCAACCTAATTTAGGTGTCTATTTTAGGTCTATATATCAACCTATTTTAGATCTAAAAATCAACCTATTTTGGACGTCTATTTCTGGTCTATAAATCAACCTATTTTAGATCTATTTTAAACGTCTACTTTAGGTCTATAAATCAACCTAAGGGTCTCTAAATCAACCTAATTTAGGCGTCTATTTTAGGTCTATATATCAACCTATTTTAGATCTAAAAATCAACCTATTTTAGACGTCTATTTCTGGTCTATTTTAGATCTATAAATAAACCTATTTTAAACGTCTACGTTAGGTCTATAAATCAACCTAAGGGTCTATAAATCAACCTAATCTAGGCGTCTATTTTAGGTCTATATATCAAACTATTTTAGATCTAAAAAATCAACCTATTTTAGACGTCTATTTCTGGTCTATAAATCAACCTATTTTAGATCTATAAATAAACCTATTTTAAACGTCTACTTTAGGTCTATAAATCAACCTAAGAGTCTATAAATCAACCTAATTTAGGTGTCTATTTTAGGTCTATATATCAACCTATTTTAGACGTCTACTTCTGGTCTATTTTAGATCTATAAATAAACCCATTTTAAACGTCTACTTTAGGTCTATAAATCAACCTAAGGGTCTATAAATCAACCTAATTTAGGCGTCTATTTTAGGTCTATATATCAACCTATTTTAGATCTAAAAATCAACCTATTTTAGACGTCTATTTCTGGTCTATAAATCAACCTATTATAGATCTATAAATAAACCTATTTTAAACGTCTACGTTAGGTCTATAAATCAACCTAAGGGTCTATAAATCAACCTAATCTAGGCGTCTATTTTAGGTCTATTTATCAACCTATTTTAGATCTAAAAAATCAACCTATTTTAGACGTCTATTTCTGGTCTATAAATCAACCTATTTTAGATCTATAAATAAACCTATTTTAAACGTCTACTTTAGGTCTATAAATCAACCTAAGGGTCTATAAATCAACCTAATTTAGGCGTCTATTTTAGGTCTATATATCAACCTATTTTAGATCTAAAAATCAACCTATTTTAGACGTCTATTTCTGGTCTATAAATCGTCTATTTTAGGTCTATATATCAACCTATTTTAGATCTAAAAATCAACCTATTTTAGACGTCTATTTCTGGTCTATTTGAGATCTATAATTAAACCTATTTTAAACGTCTACTTTAGGTCTATAAATCAACTTAAGGGTCTATAAATCAACCTAATTTAGGCGTCTATTTTAGGTCTATATACCAACCTATTTTAGATCTAAAAATCAACCTATTTTAGACGTCTATTTCTGGTCTATAAATCAACCTATTTCAGATCTATTTTAAACGTCTACTTTAGGTCTATAAATCAACCTAAGGGTCTATAAATCAACCTAATTTAGGCGTCTATTTTAGGTCTATATATCAACCTATTTTAGATCTAAAAATCAACCTATTTTAGACGTCTATTTCTGGTCTATAAATCGTCTATTTTAGGTCTATATATCAACCTATTTTAGATTTAAAAATCAACCTGTTTTAGACGTCTATTTCTGGTCTATTTGAGATCTATAATTAAACATATTTTAAACGTCTACTTTAGGTCTATAAATCAACCCAAGGGTCTATAAATCAACCTAATTTAGGCGTCTATTTTAGGTCTATATATCAACCTATTTTAGATCTAAAAATCAACCTATTTTAGACGTCTATTTCTGGTCTATAAATCAACCTATTTTAGATCTATAAATAAACCTATTTTAAACGTCTACTTTAGGTCTATAAATCAACCTAAGGGTCTATAAATAAACTTAATTTAGGCGTCTATTTTAGGTCTATATATCAACCTATTTTAGATCTAAAAATCAACCTATTTTAGACGTCTATTTCTGGTCTATAAATCAACCTATTTTAGATCTATTTTAAACGTCTACTTTAAGTCTATAAATCAACCTAAGGGTCTATAAATCAACCTAATTTAGGCGTCTATTTTACGTCTATATATCAACCTATTTTAGATCTAAAAATCAACCTATTTTAGACGTCTATTTCTGGTCTATTTTAGATCTATAAATAATCCTATTTAAACGTCTACTTTAGGGTCTATAAATCAACCTAAGGGTCTATAAATCAACCTAATTTAGGCGTCTATTTTAGGTCTATATATCAACCTATTTTAGATCTAAAAATCCACCTATTTTAGACGTCTATTTCTGGTCTATAAATCAACCTATTTTAGATCTATAAATAAACCTATTTTAAACGTCTACGTTAGGTCTATAAATCAACCTAAGGGTCTATAAATCAACCTAATATAGACGTCTATTTCTGGTCTATAAATCAACCTATTTTAGATCTATAAATAAACCTATTTTAAACGTCTACTATAGGTCTATAAATCAACCTAAGGGTCTATAAATCAACCTAATTTAGGTGTCTGTTTTAGGTCTATATATCAACCTATTATAGATCTAAAAATCAACCTTTTTTAGACGTCTATTTCTGGTCTATTTTAGATCTATAAATAAACCTATTTTAAACGTCTACTTTAGGTCTATAAATCAACCTAAGGGTCTATAAATCAACCTAATTTAGGCGTCTATTTTAGGTCTATATATCAACCTATTTTAGATCTAAAAATCAACCTATTTTAGACGTCTATTTCTGGTCTATAAATCAACCTATTTTAGATCTATTTTAAACGTCTACTTTAGGTCTATAAATCAACCTAAGGGTCTATAAATCAACCTAATTTAGGCGTCTATTTTAGGTCTATATATCAACCTATTTTAGATCTAAAAATCAACCTATTTTAGACGTCTATTTCTGGTCTATAAATCAACCTATTTTAGATCTAATAAATAAACCTATATTAAACGTCTACTTTAGGTCTATAAATAAACCTAAGGGTCTATAAATCAACCTAATTTAGGCGTCTATTTTAGGTCTATATATCAACCTATTTTAGATCTAAAAATCAACCTATTTTAAACGTCTACTTTAGGTCTATAAATCAACCTAAGGGTCTATAAATCAACCTAATTTAGGCGTCTATTTTAGGTCTATATATCAACCTATTTTAGATCTAAAAATCAACCTATTTTAGACAGCCAGAACTCCTGAAGGTACATAGTAATTCCTTGTTGTACTAGCCTGCATACACTGACAGACGAGTGCCTCAAGCACATATTTGATATTTGTTCACCAGTACACAGTATTTTTTTACATTCTATTCCAGATTTGAATCCCAGAGCTGTAATTGTTTTTGCAGATGTCGGTACGCAGCTGTCAAAATGGCGGAGGCAATCATAAAAAGGCCAAGATACTATAACCGTAAATTGAGATAAAAACAATTCAGGTGTCATGACAAACATGTCATTTCTCCTTTTACCCTAGAACCCTGTCGGTTATGCCCAAGAAATGAGACTCAAGAAAAAATTGGTTTTCATATACAGTAACGATGATGTCATTAAAATGTAAACATAACTTCTTATAAGCTCAATAGTCCATGGAACATTAATGCAAACTACTTGACAAGTTATAATTGTGTTGTGTATTGAGTTACTTATCAGGTCTTGCTCTTCTTCCCCCCCCGCCAACAGAGACTCTGACCCCACAGAGTCGAGCTCCTTTTTCCCCCCCAGAACTCTCCGAAGTCCACAAGGTACAGATTTATTATGGATATATCATTAAATGTTGATGTAATCAATATTGTTTTGCGTTAGCTTTGCAAAGTGATATTTTATTTATTATTTGAATGTATTTCAATACTTATGTTAAATTTTACAATCCAACACCACCCTTCCTCCCCCCGCTCCCAGAGACTCGGGCCCAACAGAAATCCATCCGTCCTTCCTTCCTTTCTCCAACAGGTACATATTTACTTTAGGATGTTTCTTACTTTTACAAAGTTTTTGATAATTGGAAAATGTTTTACTTTTACTGATATTTTTGTTTTTGTTTCATTCTTTGACAGTGAGAAGGTCGTACAGATATCCAATGTATATGAAAAGTAAGAAAACAAGTTATTTGAAGGTATGAAACTAATTGGTGTCTCTGACCAGGTAATTTTTGTATATTATTTCTGTTTTTGTTCATCTCAGAGTTTCAAAAAAATTATGATTGAGAGTATGGTGTATTTAATTAAAATAGTGGAAAACTCCCACAATGTTGTGGAGACACTTAAAACATGGAGCTATCCGATTGCCTCAAAAGACGCCCTAATCTTAAGGCAATCTGAAATAAACCAACCGCAAGTACGACGGTCCTTGGTAAGTAATAATGCTATTTGCTTTCAACTGGGATATAATCCACTCTTAATTCATATCATAATTTCTGTTCATAATTTGTAATATACAGATTAGAACGCTGTCTAGGACTGGAGGAAAAACATTTGAGAGCATGCACCAACAAGATAATGGAAAGGTTTGAATCCACATACAAGCTTAATATATATAGCATACATATATTGGAACGGACAACAGTGGACTTCAACAATGCGGCGGTGCATTTTTTTTTTCTTTTTTCTCCCGTTGCAGACTTTTCACCAAAGAAATAATGGCGCTTTTTAACATGCAGGGTGGTGGCCGTCATGGCAAGATGGCCTTCCGAAAGACTGCCTTCTTTGACATTGTGAAAGGTAACTTCAAAAGAAATAAAAATTTCTATTGTTTTAGAATTGTGTCATGTTAGTGTGTGACTGAACTGGGTAATTGTCCCATTCTGACAGGAACTTAATTAATATGGTTTGTCTCCATTAAAGTTCTATATAGTCTGACTTTATTTCTTAATTACTTACAGCGTAACCCAGTCAATAATGGGCGGTGCCATTGAGCTAGGTCCCTTGAAACCATGTTTAACGTTAGTGTGCTGTCCTCACTCTGAAGCATCTAGTTTTTCACCAGCTAGACAGCGAGTTAACGACGCTCCAAATAATCAGACTTGGTTTCTTTTAGCTGATTTATTTGTAGAATGGCCTCAAACCATTGCCCTCTTAAGACCGTCGTAAAACTAGAAGAAAATACAAGTAAAATTGTGCGTTAGCTAAACACATACGAGCTACATCACATTTACGATGAATAGGTTTGCATTAAACATCACATGTAACCAAAATAAAATATTGTTTCAAAATTCGAATAATACTCACGGACAAATCTTGTCCAAGGCACAACATAAAAGGTTTAAACATCAGCTTTTAACACATGCACACGAGTCGACATTGCTTGCTGCCGTTCGGTATTTGCTTTCAAAAACAACTTCCCACTGCAACCATTAGAGGGAGGTAAAGCGCTACATGTAAACGTGTTTCTACTTAAACTTATTACAAAAGACAGAATACTCCCCGCCTGGTACAATACAATTGTGCCACTACAAATCAAACCTTAGAACATGTAAATAACAAAAAAATGCAACATTTACTTTTCTGATAACAGCAAAACCATGTCTGTAATAGGTCTCAAAAACACTTTCACATTTCCATCTTTTACAGTCTTCACTTCTGCCTTTCGAACCTTCTTGTCCTTACTCTCAAATGTTTTCACAACTCTTCCCATGGACCAGTCATTTCTGTGTGCAAGCACGTCTTTCAGTAATACAATGTCACCGACTTTTACATTCATTTTGTCATCAGTCCATTTTCTCCTTTGCTGTAGAGTTGAAAGATATTCACTCCTCCACCGTTTCCAAAAGATGTCCGCCAGACTCTGTACTTGCTTCCATTGCTTTGAATAGAGGTCTGGAGGTGCAAAGGTTCCTGTCGGTGCAGATAAGGCATTGGTCTTTTGGGTAAGAAGCATTGCTGGGGTGAGAAGATTTGGTCTGTCAGGATCTGTTGACACCGCCACGAGTGGTCTTGCATTCATTATTGCCATCACTTCCGCCATGAAAGTACTTAACACCTCATGTGTGAGTTGGATATGTATGACTTTCAAAAGAATACCATCCAAAATACGTCTTGCAATTCCAATGAGTCTCTCCCACGACCCACCCATGTGTGAGGAGTGTGGGGAGTTGAACAGCCACGTACATCCTTTTTCCTGCAGGTAAGAGTTCAATTCTGTGTCCTTGTGATCAATTTTCAGTTCGTTGCATGCTCCAATAAAATTGGTACCTCTATCCGAGCGGAGTATCTGTGCGGGTCCACGAATGCTGAAAAACCTTCTCAGCGCATTGATAAAGCTGGATGTCGACATCGATTCGATGAGCTCAATGTGCACAGCTCTCATGGACATACAGGTGAAAAGTACAGCCCAGCGTTTACTGTCTGCACTTCCTCCTCTGGTGCGACGTGTGGTAACCGTCCAGGGACCGAAGATGTCCATTCCAACACTGGTGAATGGTGGCATAGGCAACAGTCTATCAACAGGTAAATCTGCCATCTTTTGAGTTTGAAATTGCCCTCTGAGTTTACGACAGAGAACACATTTGTGAATGACAGAAGAGACAAGCCGTTTACTGCCGATAATCCAAAATCCGGCTGCTCTGAGCGCTCCTTCTGTTATGTGGCGCCCCTGATGCGCTACCTTCTCGTGATGGTACCTGACAAGTAGGACTGCTACGTGATGAGCGTGTGGGATAATGAGGGGATGTTTCTCTTCTTTAGTGAGATTAGCAGGTGCCAAGCGTCCTCCTATTCTCAGAAGACAATCTTCATCAATAACAGGGTTTAGCTTTTTAAGACAGCTCTGGTTTGGTAATGGCTGGTTAGCTTTTATGCACCGGAACTCTTCTTGGAATGTGTCATGTTGCACAGTTTGAATGATAAATTTCCCTGCTTTATACAGTTCATCGGTAGTGTTTGTGTTTTTAAAACACTTCCAGCTTTTGTTTCCCAAGTTTGTTTTCTTGAATGACTGAAGACGTTTGAATGCTTGCTCCCTGTTACTTGGAAGTTTCGGTCTGGGTGAGCGGAATGGCAACGGTGCCACCCAGCTGTTGGCTTTGTTTTGAAACACTTCTTTTTCCATAATGTCTATAAAGTCTTTGTCTTCTACTGACAGCGCTGGTTTGTCGTCATCTTTTGTTTTCTCAAAAACAGTTTGTCCCAGCAAATCAGAATTTTTATCTTCACTGCCCTTTTGAAGAGCGGGTGTGGTGTTTGGTTGGAAGCTGCAACCACTCGACTCCTTTACTTGAAAGATGTTGGGACATGGGCTGAGGTAAGAAGCACGGCCATTCTGAAGAACATGTGTTTTTAGGACATTCACATTCGAGGGCTTGTGTGTCTTTCCTAGGCAGGCTTCACCAACGATTACCCACCCTAAGTCTAGGCGCTGCGCATAGGGTGTATTGTGCGGCCCGTTGATTCTCTCTCTGACTTTGTGTACCTGCATAATATCTCTTCCCAAGAGTAGAAGGACAGGTACTTGTATTTCGACAGGAGATATTTTGTCAGCTATCTTCTGTAAGTGTGGGAACTGCATAGCAACTTGTGGAGACGGTATCTCACTCCTATCGTCTGGAATCATGTCACATTCGATCAGATTTGGGAGTGGGAGTTTTACTCTACCATCCATTGACTCAATCACAAAGTTTGATGCTGTTCTGCCAACATTATCTGACAGACCGGAGCATGTTCTGAGCTTGTAAGCGTCTGAGCGTGTCTTAATATTAAAGAGCTCAAAAAACTGTGACTTAGCAAGAGACTTGTTACTTTGTTCGTCAAGCACTGCGTACATCTTTTGTGCTTGTTGTCTTTTGCCATCTGGATAGACTAACACCGGACTTATCTTTGAGCATGAATGTGGGCTGTCTGCATTACCGCAGATTTCTGTGCATTTAGAGACCACTGAAATGTTTGCACTGTCCTCTGTCTCCCCGCCATCCTCTTTGTCGGCTTCAGGGCTATCAGCTGGAACAGGAGGTGGACCTGGATGTAGCGCTGATAAATGTCTGTCACTGCCACAGTCTGTGCACTTTATTTGTACCTTGCAGTCTTTTGCTAAATGCTGAGTAGAGCCACAACACTTAAAACAGACTCTATTCTCTTTGAGAAAGGACTTGCGCTCATCTATGGGTTTTGCTCTAAAGCTTTTGCACTTTTTTAGTGGATGAGGCTTCTTATGTATTGGGCATAGCTTGTCAGGGCTTTCTGGCAACTGACTGTATCTGTTCTGAGAAAAACTACTGTCTGTGGGAATGTCTGTTTTGTTCACAGTTATCACTTGCCTGGAATTACCTTTAAAACCTTGGTCTTTCTTGAAGCTTGTGCTAGCTGGAGGTGTGATGACAAAGCTTGGGTCGTTTCTTATTTTGGCTTGTTGTCTCACAAATCTTGAAAAGACGCTGAAAGGGGGAAAGCAGACTTTGTATTGCTCCTTATACTTTGCTCCTGCTGCAATCCATTTTTCTTGTAACGCGTAGGGTAGTTTGTCCACAATGGGGTTCACTCCGCGTGCTGTGTCCAAATATGAGAGGCCTGGTAAGTATCCTCCCTCCTTTGCACATTCGATTTCTTGTAGAATGTCACCTAGCTCTCTTAACTTTGTGCTGTCTCTGTTGCTGAGTTTGGGAAACTGCTCGATCTTTTTCAACAGTGCATTTTCCACTACTTCAGGAGACCCGTAACATTCCTCGAGTCTTTGCCACACAAGGCCGAGAGCAGCGATTGGATTGAAAACATAGACTGAGCGAATTCTTTTAGCTTGCTGACCAGACTCAACTCCAAGCCATTTTATCATTAAATCTAGTTCTTCCTGCGCTGTAGCATGCAAGTCTTTTATGGTGTTTTGAAATGAAGCCTTCCACGCCCAGTAGTTCTCTGGGTGATCGTCAAACTGCAAAAGTCCTGTACTTAACAGTTCTCTCCTTGTTAGGTACTTTGTGATGTCCTGTACACCCCGTATTTCTACTGATGTCGGAGGAGTGTCGTACGGATACAGTTTGGGGGAATTCGTCTGTCCTTGCTGTGTTTCGTGCTCTACTTTAATATCCGTTTTTTCCACGCTGTGCATGCCTTTATTGTCTATCTTTGTAGTCATAGCCATTTCACATTGTTCACGTGCAGCATTGTGGCAAGCGAGAGGATCAACTCGTAATGTGAATCCTTCGTGGCAAATCTCTGTGTGTTGCTGAATATACTCTGCTGTGCGTTGCATTGGATTAGCAGGTGGTTCTACAAACACATGACTCAGTTCAGTCTTTGAGAGACCCTCCTCTTCTTCATAAACAGCAGCCTCTGCTTCGGCAACTGCAACAGCTTTTTGACTACTCAAAACATGTAAACTAGCCTCAAGTTCAGTTTTCTGTTTCATTATGGCTGCTTCTTTTAATGAATACTCCAGCTGTGCTCGTGCAGCAACTGCTTGTGCACGTGCTTTTAGCGCTGCAGAACTTACGGATGAACGTTTGGATGTATGCGAGCGTGAAGACTTCATCTTTGTGTCTGTGTAGCTTGCGTTACCCTTGTTCTCCGTGCTGTCCACATCGTCTGTGTTGTGCACTTGTCCTGGTTTTGTAGGGTCTGGCATTAGATCTTCTTCTAGTAGACCTGGGTGATACCGCTTTCCTGATCGTAGGCTCATGGTTATCTTGCTGGATGTAGCTCCTCGTGGTTGTGCCCGCCGCGCTAGTGTCCTTTTACTGTGCTGTCCTCACTCTGAAGCATCTAGTTTTTCACCAGCTAGACAGCGAGTTAACGACGCTCCAAATAATCAGACTTGGTTTCTTTTAGCTGATTTATTTGTAGAATGGCCTCAAACCATTGCCCTCTTAAGACCGTCGTAAAACTAGAAGAAAATACAAGTAAAATTGTGCGTTAGCTAAACACATACGAGCTACATCACATTTACGATGAATAGGTTTGCATTAAACATCACATGTAACCAAAATAAAATATTGTTTCAAAATTCGAATAATACTCACGGACAAATCTTGTCCAAGGCACAACATAAAAGGTTTAAACATCAGCTTTTAACACATGCACACGAGTCGACATTGCTTGCTGCCGTTCGGTATTTGCTTTCAAAAACAACTTCCCACTGCAACCATTAGAGGGAGGTAAAGCGCTACATGTAAACGTGTTTCTACTTAAACTTATTACAAAAGGCAGAATAGTTAGGCTTACATTGAAATGTTATATACATCAAAATGTGGTCGCAAAAATGCCTTGAATTGTTTTTCTGTGGCTTAGCAAATTTCATGCGTCATCTAATATTAATATCGCAAATTTACCCTTTATCCTCGGTCTGTGTTTGCAGAAGCAGTCCAGGTATCGTACCCGGAGGCAAAGGAGGATTTGTTGGATAAATATATTGCGCTGAAACTTAAACAGGCCCCAGGGCGTTGTGGTGGGTGTCATGTTAAAAAATGAACAAAAAGTTGTTGTTTTCTCTGTTGAATATTTACTTTTTTGAATTTTGGCCTTTGTGTAAATAAAAATACATTTTCACATCATTTTGTTTTTGATAATGTTTTCAAAAATGCATTTATTTAGATTTGCAGTTAGCACCAATATATGCATATCTCTGTAACTGAAATGAAGTTAGAAGTCCAAAAACACACTGTATATTTTCCAAAACATCCTGGAACTACACGAAGGAGAGGATTACAGGTTAAATGTATAGAAGTTGAATAGACGTCTAGATGTTCAAATCGCGCTAATAGCTATTAGCCATCATTCGAACGTCGACTCAATAAACGTCTAAAAAACTTTCACATAAAAGATGTCTATAATATAGACGTCTTTTAGACGTCTAATAGTGTCAGTCAGTCAAAAAACTTTTAAATTTAGCCGAGACGTCTGGTTAGCATATAGACGTCTATTAGACGTCGAAATGTTGTTGCTACAAAATCTTAACAGATTTATTGGAAGTAATTTACGTTTCTTTACCATTTTGTGATTCAAATTGATGTGTGTAGTGATAATCCAATTCAACCTAAGGGTCTATAAATCAACCTAATCTAGGCGTCTATTTTAGGTCTATATATCAACCTATTTTAGATCTAAAAAATCAACCTATTTTAGACGTCTATTTCTGGTCTATAAATCGTCTATTTTAGTTCTATATATCAACCTATTTTAGATCTAAAAATAAACCTATTTTAGACGTCTATTTCTGGTCTATTTGAGATCTATAATTAAACCTATTTTAAACGTCTACTTTAGGTCTATAAATCAACCTAAGGGTCTATAAATCAACCTAATTTAGGCGTCTATTTTAGGTCTATATATCAACCTATTTTAGATCTAAAAATCAACCTATTTTAGACGTCTATTTCTGGTCTATAAATCAACCTATTTTAGATCTATTTTAAACGTCTACTTTAGGTCTATAAATCAACCTAATTTAGGCGTCTATTTTAGGTCTATATATCAACCTATTTTAGATCTAAAAATCAACCTATTTTAGACGTCTATTTCTGGTTTATAAATCGTCTATATTAGGTCTATATATCAACATATTTTAGATCTAAAAATCAACCTATTTTAAACGTCTACTTTAGGTCTATAAATCAACCTAAGGGTCTATAATTCAACCTAATTTAGGCGTCTATTTTAGGTCTATATATCAACCTATTTTAGATCTAAAAATCAACCTATTTTAGACGTCTATTTCTGGTCTATAAATCGTCTATTTAAGGTCTATATATCAACCTATTTTAGATCAAAAAATAAACCTATTTTAAACGTCTACTTTAGGTCTATAAATCAACCTAAGGGTCTATAAATCAACCTAATTTAGGCGTCTATTTTAGGTCTATATATAAACCTATTTTAGATCTAAAAATCAACCTATTTTAGACGTCTATTTCTGGTCTATAAATCGTCTATTTTAGGTCTATATATCAACCTATTTTAGATCTAAAAATCAACCTGTTTTAGACGTCTATTTCTGGTCTATTTGAGATCTATAATTAAACATATTTTAAACGTCTACTTTAGGTCTATAAATCAACTTAAGGGTCTATAAATCAACCTAATTTAGGCGTCTATTTTAGGTCTATATATCAACCTATTTTAGATCTAAAAATCAACCTATTTTAGACGTCTATTTCTGGTCTATAAATCAACCTATTTTAGATCTATTTTAAACGTCTACTTTAAGTCTATAAATCAACCTAAGGGTCTATAAATCAACCTAATTTAGGCGTCTATTTTACGTCTATATATCAACCTATTTTAGATCTAAAAATCAACCTATTTTAGACGTCTATTTCTGGTCTATTTTAGATCTATAAATAATCCTATTTAAACGTCTACTTTAGGGTCTATAAATCAACCTAAGGGTCTATAAATCAACCTAATTTAGGCGTCTATTTTAGGTCTATATATCAACCTATTTTAGATCTAAAAATCAACCTATTTTAGACGTCTATTTCTGGTCTATAAATCAACCTATTTTAGATCTATAAATAAACCTATTTTAAACGTCTACGTTAGGTCTATAAATCAACCTAAGGGTCTATAAATCAACCTAATATAGACGTCTATTTCTGGTCTATAAATCAACCTATTTTAGATCTATAAATAAACCTATTTTAAACGTCTACTATAGGTCTATAAATCAACCTAAGGGTCTATAAATCAACCTAATTTAGGTGTCTGTTTTAGGTCTATATATCAACCTATTATAGATCTAAAAATCAACCTTTTTTAGACGTCTATTTCTGGTCTATTTTAGATCTATAAATAAACCTATTTTAAACGTCTACTTTAGGTCTATAAATCAACCTAAGGGTCTATAAATCAACCTAATTTAGGCGTCTATTTTAGGTCTATATATCAACCTATTTTAGATCTAAAAATCAACCTATTTTAGACGTCTATTTCTGGTCTATAAATCAACCTATTTTAGATCTATAAATAAACCTATTTTAAACGTCTACGTTAGGTCTATAAATCAACCTAAGGGTCTATAAATCAACCTAATATAGGCGTCTATTTTAGGTCTATATATCAACCTATTTTAAATCTAAAAAATCAACCTATTTTAGACGTCTATTTCTGGTCTATAAATCAACCTATTTTAGATCTATAAATAAACCTATTTTAAACGTCTACTATAGGTCTATAAATCAACCTAAGGGTCTATAAATCAACCTAATTTAAGTGTCTATTTTAGGTCTATATATCAACCTATTATAGATCTAAAAATCAACCTATTTTAGACGTCTATTTCTGGTTTAAAAATTAACCTATTTTAGACGTCTAGTTTTGGTTTAAAAATCAACCTTTTTTACACGTCTATTTTTGGTTTAAAAATCAACCTTTTTTACACGTCTATTCTTGGTTTAAAAATCAACCTATTTTAGACGTCTATTTTTGGTTTAAAAATCAACCTTTTTTAGACGTCTATTTTTGGTTTAAAAATCAACCTATTTTAGACGTCTATTTTTGGTTTAAAAATCAACATTTTTTAGACGTCTATTTTTGGTTTAAAAATCAATATGCTTGTTAAACCCAAACAACTTCTGTGCATTATTTATACAACTTACGGCTTGTTCAGACTTCAAAATTCCAAAATATGATCATATTTAATGTTTAACTATTTTAAACCTATATTAAACGTCTACTTTAGGTCTATAAATCAACCTAAGGGTCTATAAATCAACCTAATTTAGGCGTCTATTTTAGGTCTATATATCAAAATATTTTAGATCTAAAAATCAACCTATTTTAGACGTCTATTTCTGGTCTATGAATCAACCTATTTTAGATCTATTTTAAACGTCTACTTTAGGTCTATAAATCAACCTAAGGGTCTATAAATCAACCTAATTTAGGCGTCTATTTTTGGTCTATATATCAACATATTTTAGATCTAAAAATCAACCTATTTTAGACGTCTATTTCTGGTCTATAAATCAACCTATTTTAGATCTATAAATAAACCTATTTTAAACGTCTACGTTAGGTCTATAAATCAACCTAAGGGTCTATAAATCAACCTAATCTAGGCGTCTATTTTAGGTCTATATATCAACCTATTTTAGATCTAAAAATCAACCTATTTTAGACGTCTATTCCTGGTCTATTTTAGATCTATAAATAAACCTATTTTAAACGTCTAGTAAATTGAGCCAAGATCAAGATTTTGCAAATTAATAAGGGTTGGGAAACTTTGTTGAATGACCCTACCTCGACAGTTTAGTTTTGACTATTTTAGGTCTATAAATCAACTTATTTTAGGTCTATAAATCAACCTATTTTACATCTATAAATAAACCTATTTTAAACGTCTACTTTAGGTCTCATCATCGGCATCACAGTCTCGAAAGACCATAGATTTCTTGTGTCTGGAGGTTAGATGTTCTTTGCACAGCGTCTGCTGTGGCTGGTGAGTCCTATCCGTGAGAGGCAGACACGGCCACAGATGTTACAGATGTGGGCCAGACCCGGTGGCGGTGGGGGCATGGTGGCTTGCTGCCTCCTCAATTTCCTTTTCGTTTCTCGATGTTGAGCCAGGGTGATTTCGTAGGTCTGCAGCCCGTTTTGGAGAGCCTGTTGCCATTTGTGACGATCCTGGGCGACGTCTTCCCAGATGGCTGGGTTGATGTTGAAGGATTTGAGGTCTTGTTTGCAGACATCCTTGTAGCGGAGCAGTGGGCGGCCCACTTGCCTTTTGCCTGATTTTAGCTCTGCATATAAGACGTCCTTTGGCATGCGGCCATCTTCCATCCGACGGACATGGCCCAGCCAACGGAGACGCCGCTGCTTCAGCAGGGAGAGCATAGTGGGGAGCTGTGCACTCTCCAGGACTGCACTGTCTGTGATCCTGTCCCGCCAGGTGATGCCCAGTATGCGTCTCAGGCAACGCAGATGGAAAGAGTTTAGCCTTCTCTCTTGATGTGCATAAAGAGTCCAGGCTTCGCTGCCATACAAGAGTGTACTGACGACACAGGCCCTGTACACTTGCACCTTTGTATGGATGGTGAGCTTGCTGTTCTGCCATACTCTGGGTGTCAGTTTTCCAAAGGTAGAAGCTGCTTTCCCAATCCGGCTGCTGACCTCGGCATCGAGTGATAAATTGCAGGTGATGGTAGACCCAAGATAGATAAAGCTGCTTACAGCTTCCAGTGTGTAGTTGTTGATGGTGATGGAGGGTGGGACAGTAGTCCCCTGGCCCATTGTCTTGGTTTTGTTTAGGCTGATGGTGAGGTTGAAGTCCTGACATGCTTGGCTGAACCGGTCTAGAAGAGTCTGCAGGTGTTCCCTAGTGTGTGTTGCCAATACTGCATCATCAGCAAACAACATGTCCCGAATGGTGAGTGGTCTGACCTTGGTTTTTGCTCTCAGTCGGGATAGGTTGAATAGCTTGCCGTCTGTCCTGGTGTGTAAGTAAACTCCTTCAGTTGATGTTCCGAAGGCTTGGCGCAGGAGGAGAGAGAAGAATATCCCAAACAGAGTGGGTGCCAAAACGCATCCCTGTTTGACACCACAGCGGATGTTAAAGGACTCAGAAGTGTACCCATCGTACTGAACAGTACCTTTCATGTCAGTGTGGAAGGACTGGAGGATGCTGAGGAGTTTTGGCGGGCAACCTATCCGTTCCACCATTTGGAAAAGGCCGCTCCTGCTCACCAGGTCAAAAGCCTTGGTAAGGTCAACGAAGGCCATGTAGAGAGGTTTATGTTGTTCTCTGCACTTCTCCTGCAGCTGTCTCAGGGTGAAGATCATGTCCAGAGTTGATCTTCCTGCTCTGAACCCTGCCTGTGACTCTGGGTAGAGCATCTCTGCGAGGACTTGGAGTCTGTTTAGTACAACTCGAGCAAAGAGCTTACCGGTAATGCTGAGTAGGGAGATGCCACGGTAGTTGTTACAGTCACTCCTGTCTCCCTTGTTTTTGTACAAGGTGACGATGTTAGCATTTCTCATGTCCTGTGGGACAGAGCCTTCTTTCCAGCACAGGCATAAAAGCTTGTGCAGTCTATGCAGAAGAGCAGGCTTCCCACACTTGAGGACTTCGGCTGTTATCCCATCGGTGCCTGGAGCTTTTCCGCTGGGCAGGCTGTTAATTGCTTTGCTTAGCTCCTCAGTTGTTGGTTCCATGTCGAGCTCTTCCATAACAGGTAGGTGCCCTACATGCCTGAGGGCTGCATCAGAGACACTGTTGTCCTTGGCATAGAGCTCTGAGTAGTGTTCCACCCAGCGGTCCAGCTGCTTAGAGCGTTCAGCGATGGTTTCTCCCGAAACTGATTTCAATGGGACAATTTTGCGGGGTGATGGTCCAAGTGCCTTTTTGATGCCATCGAACATGAGTCTGATGTTGCCTGTGTCAGCAGCTACTTGAATGTTGCTGCAGAGCTGTAGCCAATAGTCATTGGCACAACGTCTAGCGGCTTGTTGGAGTTTCCCCCTAGAAGATCGGAGGGTCTGTAGAGTTTTGGTGTTTGGTGTGCGCTTGTAATTTGTGAGTGCGACGCGTTTTTCTTCAAGAATTGGTGCCAATGTTGTTAAATTTGCATTGAACCAGTCATTTGGTTTTCCCTGCTTTTTGCCAAAGACCGACAGAGCCGTGCTGTGTATGGCATCCCTCAAGCCATCCCAGTACCGCTGAGCGGAGCTGGACTGGGGTGGGCCGTGGAGGGAGACTTCTAAGGCACAGAGGAAGGCTGTAGCTTTGGTTGGGTCGGTTGTTTTGCTGCTGTCGATGCGTGGGGCTCCCTTTGATTTGGATCTGTGTAGTTTTTTTGCCTGTAGCTTGACTCTACAGAGCACAAGGGAGTGGTCTGTGTCGCAGACTGCACTGTGGAGACTGCGTGTTTGAAGGATGCCTCCGAGATCAGAAGTGCGTGTTATGATCAGGTCTAACTGGTGCCAGTGACCTGAGCGTGGATGTCTCCAAGAGACTTTGCGAATGGGTTTGGTCTGGAAGTATGTGTTGGTGATGCAGAGGTGGTGATATGTGCAGAACTCCAGAAGTCTCTGCCCATTTTCATTCAGCTTACCGATGCCATGGTGTCCCAAGCAGGATGGCCAGGAGTCACGATCGGCTCCGACTCTAGCGTTAAAGTCACCGAGTAGGTAGAGCTGTTCACGGCTGGGAATGTTTTTAAGAGTCGCTTCGAGTTCATCATAAAACCTTTCTTTTATTTCCTGGGGGGAGCTAAGTGTTGGAGCGTACACACTCACTAGGTGGACAGGTCCCATAGATGTATTGAGGCAGAGAACCAGGATTCTCTCAGAGCCACCTGTGGGTGGTACCACTGCTCCCAGGAGTGTGTTCCTGACAGCGAACCCTACTCCGTGTTCCCTGGTTTCCTCAGGGGGCTTCCCCCGCCAAAAGAAGGTATAGTCCTTTTCCCTGAGTGAGCCAGATCCATGGAGTCGTGTTTCCTGGAGGGTCGAGATGTCAATTCTGAGCTTCAGGAGTTCGTTGTTGATAACTGCAGTTTTACGGACATCACTAATTTGTTGTAGGTTGTCGCTGAGCCCGGGTGTCATAGTCCTGACATTCCAGCACCCCAGGCGTAGTGCTGGAATCTTCGGTAATTTTCTTTTATTGCTTGGTGCATGAATTTACAGCCCACTTGTTAGGATAAATCCCTGAGCTCCAAGCACCCAATGAAGCAGGCAGGCTGTGACGGGAAAGCACCTTATTGGCTGGGGGCTGCCCAGCTTGAGGCGGGCGGTAGCTGTCCAATGAGACCGAACATCTCTCCCACCGTCGGAGGTAGCCCCTGGCACCCTCACTCTACGCCAATATGAAAGGGCTTATAACCGGTAACTGCTAACCTCCCGTGTTTTGTCTCCGCTGGTTAGTGGAGCTGAAGTTTCCTCTCCAGTGCGCAAGAAGCCTGGGCAAGTTTTGTGGAAGCCTTGAGTTTCCCAGGCATCAGGGCTTCCCTCTCGGCCTTCCTGTTGTCACCCAAAGGAACGGTGAACCGATACGTTTGGCATCAGGTTGGCTGCAGGAGTTGCCAGAACAATGCCTTTTTCTTTTAAAGCATGAGTCTGCCTAACGGAGTCCAGGCCGGGTTTCCTGTCGGGGTTTGCTCCCTTAGCCTTTTCGTTCCCTACGATACCCACAAGGCAGCGGGGGTGCTATTTCCCCCATAGCTGGGACAGTGGTTAGCGGGCGCCAGGACATCCACGCGCCGGTGGGCCTGTACGTCACGCCTAGGGGCCCACTGTTGCTCCCCCGATCGATCCCCTGCAATTTAGCCTGGAGCCGTGAGGCACCCAGTTACCATGTGTGGCCACGAGGAGGCATGCAGAAGTCTTGACGTTGGGGAGGCTATGTACCGGCTGAGGAGACTTACGCACTCGGCTCCTCTTTTCGCCCCCGGAAACAGGGGGCTAGCCGGCGGCAGTGGCTGAAAGCAGAAGGTAGCAAGCAGGAAGAAGCATTTCAACTTGCACTAACTACGAGCGCTACTACTCCAACACCACTGCACTTCGCATCACAACGCCCTGTGTGCAAGCACACACACACACAACTTTAGGTCTATAAATCAACCTAAGGGTCTATAAATCAACCTAATTTAGGCGTCTATTTTAGGTCTATATATCAACCTATTTTAGATCTAAAAATCAACCTATTTTAGACGTCTATTTCTGGTCTATAAATCAACCTATTTTAGATCTATTTTAAACGTCTACTTTAGGTCTATAAATCAACCTAAGGGTCTATAAATCAACCTAATTTAGGCGTCTATTTTAGGTCTATATATCAACCTATTTTAGATCTAAAAATCAACCTATTTTAGACGTCTATTTTTGGTTTAAAAATCAACCTATTTTAGACGTCTATTTTTGGTCTAAAAATCAACCTATTTTAGACGTCTATTTTAGATCTAAAAATCAACCTATTTTAGACGTCAATTTTTGGTTTAAAAATCAACCTATTTTAGACATCTATTTTTGGTTTAAAAATCAACCTATTTTAGACGTCTATTTTTGGTTTAAAAATCAACCTATTTTAGACGTCTATTTTTGGTTTAAAAATCAACCTATTTTAGACGTCAATTTTTGGTTTAAAAATCAACCTATTTTAGACATCTATTTTTGGTTTAAAAATCAACCTATTTTAGACGTCTATTTTTGGTTTAAAAATCAACCTATTTTAGACGTCTATTTTTGGTTTAAAAATCAACCTTTTTTAGACGTCTATTTCTTGTCTATAAATCAACCTATTTTAGATCTATTTTAAACGTCTACTTTAGGTCTATAAATCAACCTAAGGGTCTATAAATCAACCTAATTTAGGCGTCTATTTTAGGTCTATATATCAACCTATTTTAGATCTAAAAATCAACCTATTTTAGACGTCTATTTCTGGTCTTTAAATCAACCTATTTTAGATCTATTTTAAACGTCTACTTTAGGTCTATAAATCAACCTAAGGGTCTATAAATCAACCTAATTTAGGCGTCTATTTTAGGTCTATATATCAACCTATTTTAGATCTAAAAATCAACTTATTTTAGACGTCTATTTCTGGTCTTTAAATCAACCTATTTTAGATCTATTTTAAACGTCTACTTTAGGTCTATAAATCAACCTAAGGGTCTATAAATCAACCTAATTTAGGCGTCTATTTTAGGTCTATATATCAACCTATTTTAGATCTAAAAATCAACCTATTTTAGACGTCTATTTCTGGTCTATAAATCGTCTATTTTAGGTCTATATATCAACCTATTTTAGATCTAAAAAAATAAACCTATTTTAAACGTCTACTTTAGGTCTATAAATCAACCTAAGGGTCTATAAATCAACCTAATTTAGGCGTCTATTTTAGGTCTATATATCAACCTATTTTAGATCTAAAACTCAACCTATTTTAGACGTCTTTTTCTGGTCTATAAATCGTCTATTTTAGGTCTATATATCAACCTATTTTAGATCTAAAAATCAACCTATTTTAGACGTCTATTTCTGGTCTATTTTAGATCTATAATTAAACCTATTTTAAACGTCTACTTTAGGTCTATAAATCAACCTAAGGGTCTATAAATCAACCTAATCTAGGCGTCTATTTTAGGTCTATATATCAACCTATTTTAGATCTAAAAAATCAACCTATTTTAGACGTCTATTTCTGGTCTATAAATCAACCTATTTTAGATCTATAAATAAACCTATTTTGAACGTCTACTTTAGGTCTATAAATCAACCTAAGGGTCTATAAATCAACCTAATTTAGGTGTCTATTTTAGGTCTATATATCAACCTATTTTAGATCTAAAAATAACTCTATTCTAGACGTCTATTTCTGGTTTAAAAATCAACCTATTTTAGACGTCTATTTTTGGTTTAAAAATCAACCTTTTTTAGACGTCTATTATTGGTTTAAAAATCAACCTATTTTAGACGTCTATTTTTGGTTTAAAAATCAACCTATTTTAGACGTCTATTTTTGGTTTAAAAATCAACCTTTTTTAGACGTCTATTTCTTGTCTATAAATCAACCTATTTTAGATCTATTTTAAACGTCTACTTTAGGTCTATAAATCAACCTAAGGGTCTATAAATCAACCTAATTTAGGCGTCTATTTTAGGTCTATATATCAACCTATTTTAGATCTAAAAATCAACCTATTTTAGACGTCAATTTCTGGTCTATAAATCAACCTATTTTAGATCTAAAAAATAAACCTATTTTAAACGTCTACGTTAGGTCTATAAATCAACCTAAGGGTCTATAAATCAACCTAATCTAGGCGTCTATTTTAGATCTAAAAAAATCAAGCTATTTTAGACGTCTATTTCTGGTCTATAAATCAACCTATTTTAGATCTATAAATAAACCTATTTTAAACGTCTACTTGTCTACTTTAGGTCTATAAATCAACCTAAGGGTCTATAAATCAACCTAATTTAGGTGTCTATTTTAGGTCTATATATCAACCTATTTTAGATCTAAAAATCAACCTATTTTAGACGTCTATTCCTGGTCTATTTTAGATCTATAAATAAACCTATTTTAAACGTCTAGTAAATTGAGCCAAGATCAAGATTTTGCAAATTAATAAGGGTTGGGAAACTTTGTTGAATGACCCTACCTCGACAGTTTAGTTTTGACTATTTTAGGTCTATAAATCAACTTATTTTAGGTCTATAAATCAACCTATTTTAGATCTGTAAATAAACCTATTTTAAACGTCTACTTTAGGTCTATAAATCAACCTAAGGGTCTATAAATCAACCTAATTTAGGCGTCTATTTTAGGTCTATATATCAACCTATTTTAGATCTAAAAATCAACCTATTTTAAACGTCTACTTTAGGTCTATAAATCAACCTAAGGGTCTATAAATCAACCTAATTTAGGCGTCTATTTTAGGTCTATATATCAACCTATTTTAGATCTAAAAATCAACCTATTTTAGACGTCTATTTCTGGTCTATAAATCAACCTATTTTAGATCTATAAATAAACCTATTTTAAACGTCTACGTTAGGTCTGTAAATCAACCTAATCTAGGCGTCTATTTTAGGTCTATATATCAACCTATTTTAGATCTAAAAAATCAACCTATTTTAGACGTCTATTTCTGGTCTATAAATCAACCTATTTTAGATCTATAAATAAACCTATTTTAGATGTCTATTTCTGGTCTATAAATCAACCTATTTTAGATCTATAAATAAACCTATTTTGAACGTCTACTTTAGGTCTATAAATCAACCTAAGGGTCTATAAATCAACCAAATTTAGGTGTCTATTTTAGGTCTATATATCAACCTATTTTAGATCTAAAAATCAATCTATTCTAGACGTCTATTTCTGGTTTAAAAATTAACCTATTTTAGACGTCTATTTTTGGTTTAAAAATCAACCTATTTTAGACGTCTATTTTTGGTTTAAAAATCAACCTTTTTTAGACGTCTATTTCTTGTCTATAAATCAACCTATTTTAGATCTATTTTAAACGTCTACTTTAGGTCTATAAATCAACCTAAGGGTCTATAAATCAACCTAATTTAGGCGTCTATTTTAGGTCTATATATCAACCTATTTTAGATCTAAAAATCAACCTATTTTAGACGTCTATTTTTGGTTTAAAAATCAACCTTTTTTAGACGTCTATTTTTGGTCTAAAAATCAACCTATTTTAGACGTCTATTTTAGATCTAAAAATCAACCTATTATAGACGTCAATTTTTGGTTTAAAAATCAACCTATTTTAGACGTCTATTTTTGGTTTAAAAATCAACCTTTTTTAGACGTCTATTTTTGGTTTAAAAATCAACCTTTTTTAGACGTCTATTTCTTGTCTATAAATCAACCTATTTTAGATCTATTTTAAACGTCTACTTTAGGTCTATAAATCAACCTAAGGGTCTATAAATCAACCTAATTTAGGCGTCTATTTTAGGTCTATATATCAACCTATTTTAGATCTAAAAATCAACCTATTTTAGACGTCTATTTCTGGTCTATAAATCAACCTATTTTAGATCTATTTTAAACGTCTACTTTAGGTCTATAAATCAACCTAAGGGTCTATAAATCAACCTAATTTAGGCGTCTATTTTAGGTCTATATATCAACCTATTTTAGATCTAAAAATCAATCTATTCTAGACGTCTATTTCTGGTTTAAAAATTAACCTATTTTAGACGTCTATTTTTGGTTTAAAAATCAACCTTTTTTAGACGTCTATTTCTTGTCTATAAATCAACCTATTTTAGATCTATTTTAAACGTCTACTTTAGGTCTATAAATCAACCTAAGGGTCTATAAATCAACCTAATTTAGGCGTCTATTTTAGGTCTATATATGAACCTATTTTAGATCTAAAAATCAACCTATTTTAGACGTCTATTTCTGGTCTATAAATCAACCTATTTTAGATCTAAAAAATAAACCTATTTTAAACGTCTACTTTAGGTCTATAAATCAACCTAAGGGTCTATAAATCAACCTAATCTAGGCGTCTATTTTAGATCTAAAAAAATCAAGCTATTTTAGACGTCTATTTCTGGTCCATAAATCAACCTATTTTAGATCTATAAATAAACCTATTTTAAACGTCTACTTTAGGTCTATAAATCAACCTAAGGGTCTATAAATCAACCTAATTTAGGTGTCTATTTTAGGTCTATATATCAACCTATTTTAGATCTAAAAATCAACCTATTTTAGACGTCTATTCCTGGTCTATTTTAGATCTATAAATAAACCTATTTTAAACGTCTAGTAAATTGAGCCAAGATCAAGATTTTGCAAATTAATAAGGGTTGGGAAACTTTGTTGAATGACCCTACCTCGACAGTTTAGTTTTGACTATTTTAGGTCTATAAATCAACTTATTTTAGGTCTATAAATCAACCTATTTTAGATCTGTAAATAAACCTATTTTAAACGTCTACTTTAGGTCTATAAATCAACCTAAGGGTCTATAAATCAACCTAATTTAGGCGTCTATTTTAGGTCTATATATCAACCTATTTTAGATCTAAAAATCAACCTATTTTAGACGTCTATTTCTGGTCTATAAATCAACCTATTTTAGATCTATAAATAAACCTATTTTAAACGTCTACGTTAGGTCTATAAATCAACCTAAGGGTCTATAAATCAACCTAATCTAGGTGTCTATTTTAGGTCTATATATCAACCTATTTTAGATCTAAAAAATCAACCTATTTTAGACGTCTATTTCTGGTCTATAAATCAACCTATTTTAGATCTATTTTAAACGTCTACTTTAGGTCTATAAATCAACCTAAGGGTCTATAAATCAACCTAATTTAGGCGTCTATTTTAGGTCTATATATCAACCTATTTTAGATCTAAAAATCAACCTATTTTAGACGTCTATTTCTGGTCCATAAATCAACCTATTTTAGATCTATTTTAAACGTCTACTTTAGGTCTATAAATCAACCTAAGGGTCTATAAATCAACCTAATTTAGGCGTCTATTTTAGGTCTATATATCAACCTATTTTAGATCTAGAAATCAAGCTATTTTAGACGTCTATTTCTGGTCTATAAATCGTCTATTTTAGGTCTATATATCAACCTATTTTAGATCTAAAAATCAACCTATTTTAAACGTCTACTTTAGGTCTATAAATCAACCTAAGGGTCTATAAATCAACCTAATTTAGGCAAGTATTTTAGGTCTATATATCAACCTATTTTAGATCTAAAAATCAACCTATTTTAGACGTCTATTTCTGGTCTATAAATCGTCTATTTTAGGTCTATATATCAACCTATTTTAGATCTAAAAATCAACCTATTTTAGACGTCTATTTCTGGTCTATTTCAGATCTATAATTAAACCTATTTTAAACGTCTACTTTAGGTCTATAAATCAACCTAAGGGTCTATAAATACACCTAACTTAGGCGTCTATTTTAGGTCTATATATCAACCTATTTTAGATCTAAAAATCAACCTATTTTAGACGTCTATTTCTGGTCTATAAATCAACCTATTTTAGATCTATTTTAAACATCTACTTTAGGTCTATAAATCAACCTAAGGGTCTATAAATCAACCTAATTTAGGCGTCTATTTTAGGTCTATATATCAACCTATTTTAGATCTAAAAATCAACTTATTTTAGACGTCTATTTCTGGTCTATTAATCAACCTATTTTAGATCTATAAATAAACCTATTTTAAACGTCTACGTTAGGTCTATAAATCAACCTAAGGGTCTATAAATCAACCTAATCTAGGCGTCTATTTTAGGTCTATATATCAACCTATTTTAGATCTAAAAAATCAACCTATTTTAGACGTCTATTTCTGGTCTATTTGAGATCTATAATTAAACCTATTTTAAACGTCTACTTTAGGTCTATAAATCAACCTAAGGGTCTATAAATCAACCTAATTTAGGCGTCTAATTTAGGTCTATATATCAACCTATTTTAGATCTAAAAATCAACCTATTTTAGACGTCTATTTCTGGTCTATAAATCAACCTATTTTAGATCTATTTTAAACGTCTACTTTAGGTCTATAAATCAACCTAAGGGTCTAATAAATCAACCTAATTTAGGCGTCTATTTTAGGTCTATATATCAACCTATTTTAGATCTAAAAATCAACCTATTTTAGACGTCTATTTCTGGTCTATTTTAGATCTATAAATAAACCTATTTTAAACGTCTACTTTAGGTCTATAAATCAACCTAAGGGTCTATAAATCAACCTAATTTAGGCGTCTATTTTAGGTCTATATTTCAACCTATTTTAGATCTAAAAATCAACCTATTTTAGACGTCTATTTCTGGTCTATAAATCAACCTATTTTAGATCTATTTTAAACGTCTACTTTAGGTCTATAAATCAACCTAAGGGTCTATAAATCAACCTAATTTAGGCGTCTATTTTAGGTTTATATATCAACCTATTTTAGATCTAAAAATCAACCTAGTTTAGACGTCTATTTTTGGTTTAAAAATCAACCTATTTTAGACGTCTATTTTTGGTTTAAAAATCAACCTATTTTAGACGTCTATTTTTGGTTTAAAAATCAACCTTTTTTAGACGTCTATTTTTGGTTTAAAAATCAACCTATTTAAGACGTCTATTTTCTGTTTAAAAATCAACCTATTTCAGGGCTCGAAACTAACGATTGCCCGATTGCCCGGGGCAAGTAGCGATGGCAGACGGGCAAGTAGAATTTTTCCTCACTTGCCCGAACTTGCCCTGCCATAATACCATGTTTTCAAGCTGTAAAAAGACGATTTTGGGCATAATTTCTCGCAACTTCTGCCGCTTCTGGTCCGACATTTTGTTTTCTAGGGAGCGGTTAGTTTCTCGTGTAAGTCTGCAATACATTGATAGCGGCAAAGCGCTTCGTAATTAAATGCATGCTCCCTCACTCGTCCCTGGCTCTTCTGCGCCTGCGCACCAGCAGAGCTTGTTTCCGGTTGAGCGAGGGAGGAGGGGCAGAGGGCCAGGAGGCCAGAATACATGGAAAGGCAGAGGGCCAGGAGGGACTGAATGAATTTTGGTACTACAGTAGACTAGTGTGGTTTAATTGCATCAAAAGTTCTACACTGTATTAAAACAGGCTGCAGGCACAATATGATGGAATAAAAACATATGAAGGCAAAACTTATAGTGTTAGGGTTTGCAGAATATCTTCATCGTATGATTATGTTGGAATATAACCTGTAATAATTTAACTAGTTTGTCCTGTCTAGACAAGATTAGTTTACCAAAGTGCTAAGATCATTTCAACTTATTGACTAGCTGCAGAGGAAGCAATCAAAGTTGCTTTGTTTACAGAACGTCGTAAAAGGTCCCCTGCTATGCTTTGATCAGCAGGGGACCCCTCTTCACCCAACCTGTGTGTTCCCAAACCCCCACTTTCAACCCCACGTTGTTTCTCTCAATAAATAAGCGCCTGACGAGGCCTGAGTCAGATTTCATTCGACTATCGCTGAGAGCACAGCGACGAGTGAACTCTCCGCCTGCAGGTGTCTAAAACGACTAACTTGTCTCCAGTGTGGTCCTTGCAAAATAAGTTAGAGTGAACACCACCCTAACATATAGTGTTGTCTTTTTTATTGCAAAAATGTCAGACAGGTTATGCCCAAGAAATGAGACTCAAGAAAAAAATGGTTTTCATATGCAGTAACAATGATGTCATTAAAATGTAAACATAACTTTTTATAAGCTCATGGAACATTAATCCAAACTACTTGACAAGTTATAATTGTGTTGTGTATTGAGTTACTTATCAGGTCTTGCTCTTCTTCCCCCCCGCCAACAGAGACTCTGACCCCACAGAGTCAAGCTCCTTTTTCCCCCAGAACTCTCCGAAGTCCACAAGGTACAGATTTATTATGGATATATCTGTCATGCCTCGTCCCCTGTTTTGGTTATGTGTCATAGTTTCTGTGTCCGTGTGCTCGCCCCTCCCTTCCTGTGTGCCCTTGTTTAGAGTAATCACACGCACCTGCCGCTCGTTACCTATGTTGTATTTAAGTTCTGTTTGAGTGTCACTCCCCCGGTGGGAGCATTGTGTGAGTAACACGTGGACCATGCCTGTCTCACGGTCACGGCTGGTTTTGTTCCTGTCTTTTGTGTCACAATTTAGTCCGTTAGTCTTGTTAGTCTGTTGGCTAGTCTCGTCAGTTTGCCTTGTCTTTTTGAGTTTGTTGCAATAAACCCTGGTCCAAGCAGCACGTGGTCGCCCTGCTCCATCTTATAATTGAGTTTGAGTTTGCTGTGACAGCTCTTTCAACTGACAGATCAGTTTCTTCTAACACTGACAAAACTGTCTGAAAAGTTATCAAGCCCGACTTGGAATCGGCAAGGCAAAGCGCGAAAGACTTGTTTGTGAGTACACCGAAGCAGCATCGCTTGTTTCAGAGGGGGAGTGCACAACTAGCCGCGAAAGCTACAACACACTGCTTCATTGCTAAAAAAAAAAAAAACAACAAGCGTCCGAAGGGTCCATGGGTCCGAAGAAGGCGTCAGCGGTTCCCCTCTTTTCGGTGGAGGAGACCGAAGATATTAAAAAGGCGTTGGACTTCCTCACTGAAGAAGTCTCGGTTATCAGGATGGAGCAGAAAGCTATCCTCAAGCTGGTCGAGGAGGTCAAAGCTCTCCGCAGTCGGAATGAGGAGAACGAAAAGAAGATCACCTTCCTGGAAAGCAGGGTTGCTGACCTGGAGCAATACACCAGAATTAACGACGTGATCATCTCCGGAGTTAATATCGAAGCCCGATCATACGCCCGGGCAGTGGCCGCTGGCGAGGGAGGTGAGCCCGACGAACTGGATGTTAGCTCCACGGAGCAACAGGTGGCTACTTTCCTGCAGTCCAAGGGGATACAGCTGGACTGCGATAACATCGAAGCTTGCCACCCTCTGCCCAAGAGGAGTCCCGGAGACAAACCCGCTGTCATCATGCGGTTTGTCAACAGAAAGCACAAGATTGCACTATTAAAACAAGGAAGAAAGCTGAGAGGAACCGACGTCTACATCAATGAGCACCTGACCAAGCACAACGCTGATATTGCCAAAAAAGCACGCTACCTGAGGAAGCAGAAAAAAATTCAACATACCTGGACTACAAACTGTAAAATATTTATCAAGCTCAATGGATCACCGGAGGAAGCAAAAGTGCTGATGGTAAGGAGTATCGAGGAGCTGGATAGATACCAATGATCATCATGCAGGACTGTAAGGTAAACTCTACTCACAACCATGACACGCATCGAAAGAAATCAAGCATCTACACCTGAAGGCATCAGTAACATAACACAGAGGATTAGTGAACACGACAAACTGGAACTCCAATCATTTCAATACACTGACCACAGTTCACTGGATATGGAACATGATATAGACCCAGATAACAACTTCTTTAACTCAATCAACAATAACTGCAGTTATCATACTAATGAGGAATTTAATAGAATCAATACAGATAGTAAACTGTCTATTATACATATTAACAGTAGGAGTCTGTATGCCAACTTTACAAACATTAAGGATTATCTTCATCAGTTTACTCGCCCATTCAACATTATTGCAATAACGGAAACATGGATCAACACAGTAAAAGAGGCGGACTTTGAGCTGGAGGGATATGACTTTATACACATAGATCGACAAAACAAAGGTGGAGGAGGAGTTGCAATATATGTGGAAAAGACATTAAAAGTCAGGGTGATAGAGGATATGTCAATGGTAGTTAACAACATATTGGAATGCATAACAATTGAAATATTTAAGGAAAAAAAGAAAAATGTAATCATTAGCTGTATATATCGGACACCAGGTTCCAGCATTGAACTGTTCACAGAATGGATGGAGGAGGTATTTTCAAAGGTCAGTTGCAAAACAATTTTCATCTGTGGAGACTTCAACATTGATTTACTCAATCCAAACAAGCACAAACTGACCGAACACTTTGTTAACACAATATATAGCATGAACTTGTATCCAAAAATCACTAGACCAACCAGAATAACTTCTCACTGTGCCACTCTTATTGATAATATATTCACAAATGACATTTTAAACAACACCATAAGTGGGTTATTAGTCAGCGACATCAGTGACCATTTGCCAGTTTTTATGATTTTTGATGACAACTATAAAACCATCCAACTGGCCAAAAAACAGGAATACAGAAGAATTAAAACAGAAGAAACAATAAACGCATTTAAAAATGGGTTAATGTCACAGAATTGGGATATTATATACAATGAAAATAATATTAACTGTGCATATGAGGAATTCTTAAAAATTTTCAAAAGGTTATATGACAAATACTGCCCTGTAAAAGTATATAATAGGAAACTAAAGTATGTAGATCATCCCTGGATTACAAAGGGCTTACAAAATGCCTGTAAAAAGAAAAATACACTTTACAGAGAATTTATAAGACAAAGAACTAAAGTGGCAGAAAATAAATATAAACAATATAAGAATAAACTAACTAATATTAAAAGAGCTGCTAGAAAAGAATACTATAGTAAGATAATAAATGATAATAAAAACAACACCAAAGAAATATGGAATATAATGAATACTGTAATAAAAAATGGCTCTAAAAAAATTAATTATCCTAAATATTTTTCTATCAGGAATACTGATGAGCATGATATGCAAGAAGTGGCTGAAAACTTCAATGCATTCTTTGTAAATGCGGGACCTGATCTGGCCAAACAAATCCCAGATTCAGTAACAACTGAGGAGCAATGTAATAGTTTAATAGATAGGAATCTGTGCTCAATGTTCCTCAAAGCAGCGGATGAGAAAGAAATTATAAAGATAGTTTCCCAATGCACAAACAAGACATCCAAAGACTGTGATGACATTGACATGAGTATCGTAAAACGAGTAATTGAGGGGGTCTCTAAACCATTAACTTACATATGTAACCTATCATTTCAGACCGGTATATTTCCAGATAAAATGAAAATAGCAAAAATCATACCTTTGTATAAAACCGGGAACAAACACCACTTCACAAACTACAGACCTGTATCATTATTATCACAATTTTCTAAAATACTGGAAAAACTTTTCAATAACCGACTGGACAAATTTATAGATAAACATAAAATACTCACTGACAGTCAATATGGATTTAGATCCAACAGAGCAACATCACTGGCAATAATTGACACAGTGGAGGAAATTACTAAAGCAATAGACCTAAAACAATATACAGTTGGGATATTCATTGATCTAAGAAAGGCATTTGACACAATAAATCATGAAATATTATTCAATAAATTACATCGGTATGGCATCAGGGGGGAACCATTAGCTTGGATCAAGAGCTATTTAACAAAAAGGAAACAGTTTGTGAAGTTGGGTGACACTTGTTCAACGTGTTTGGACATTAGTTGTGGCGTCCCTCAGGGGTCAGTGTTGGGCCCTAAACTTTTTTTATTATATATAAATGATATATGCAAGGTATCACATAATTTGAAGATGGTTTTGTTTGCAGATGATACAAATATTTTTTGTTCTGGTGGTGATTTACACACCTTAACAACACTAATAAATAATGAATTAAGCAAATTAAAGGTATGGTTGGACAGCAATAAATTATCCTTAAACCTAAGCAAAACAAGAGTAATACTTTTTGGTAATCACAGAACTAATTTGAAAATAGAGATAAAGCTGGATGGGGTTAATATTGAAAGAGTGAATGAGATTAAATTTTTAGGGGTGATGATAGATGATAAGATCAGTTGGAAATCTCAAGTTAAACATGTACAAACTAAAATCTCAAGGTGCATCGCAGTATTAAATAGAGCAAAACAGGTTCTGGATCATACAACACTTCGCATCCTTTATAATACATTAGTCCTTCCATATTTTATGTATTGTGTAGAAATCTGGGGTAATAATTATATAAGCACAATATATCCACTTATTATTTTACAAAAAAAAGCAATACGGATCATTCATGGGGCAGGATACAGGGATCATACAAATTCATTATTCTTAGAGTCAAAACTCATCAAACTCAAAGATATAGTGGAATTCCGGACAGCACAAATACTTTTTAAAGCAAAAAATAATCTGTTGCCAACTAATATTCAGAATCTTTTCATTGGGAGGGAAGGGGGTTATAAATTAAGGGGGACATTTACTTACAGGATTAGGAAGGCACGTACAACAAAAAGAACATTCTGTATTTCAATATGTGGAGTTAAATTATGGAATACTTTGGAGGAAACGCTCAGGGAATGTTCAAACATCTATCAGTTTAAAAAAAGATATAAAGAAGAAATTATTTTTACAAGGTACAGGAATGAGGGTGTATGAATACTAAGGGGTGCTTAGTAATTATTGATTTACGTTTCTTTGTTGGTTTTGTTTGTCTGTTTGTCTTGTTCAGGCTGTTTTTATTTTTTTTTTATTTGGTTTATTTCTACCATTCAGGTATTTTGTGTTGTATTTGAGGTATGAATGAATGTTAAGTGTCTGTGTGTGAAATATACGTACGTATTAATAGTGTGTTGGTACATGTTTAGTGTCTAGTGAGCAGCAGGTGGGGGATAATTTAGTAATTTAGTACTTTGTTGGGATAACTGAGGCAAAATGATTTATGGCTGGGTATTTAGGGATTATTAAATAGGGGGTGGGATTAAATAAGTTATACTTCTTCCCACTCCTTTTCAGACATGTGAATGTGACTTATGGTTCTTTTGCGGCTATATGTATATGTATGAATGTTGGTACGTCTGTATGTGGATATGCATGTATTTTGTCATGTCCTTTATTGTGTACAATAAGATTATTCTTCTTTTTTCACATGTTTGAAATAAATAAACGAAACGAAACGAAACGAAACGAAACGAGTTTGAGTTTATTCACGCGATATCCAAGACATACAACATGGAACCACAAACAGTAATTCCGGATGCGTGAAAGGTCACCCCAAGCAAGCTATTTAAAGCTTTTAATAGGGGGCCTGGTTTCCCATAAGTATCAGATATTGGCCAGATATCCTTACATTTTGGACAACATACAGATATATAATAGACAACAATAATAAACACACAACAAAGTACAGCACACAACAACCATACGACAAGCAATAGACGACCTCAGTATTCTGGTTACTCTGGATTTGATGTAAAGTACATTTGCAATTTATACATTAACAACTAATATATTAACAACAGGACACAGGTGTTCATGCAGTTTATAACCAGCACATTAAATATACATTGATAGGAGTTGATTTTTTAGATTTGCCTTAAAGATGGATATGGATTGCAACATTTTTAGTGTTTCATCAAGCTCATTCCAAATCTGTGGCCCTCTGCACACAATACTAAAGCTTGTAGATTTTAGTTTCCGTTTTTTCCCAATGATTAGATTTCTATTCCTGGTGGTGTGGGTGTGGCTGGGAGTACAGATTGGGATGAGTTGACAGAGTTTGTGGTTTCGTTTATGGACAGTCTGATACATGACGCAAGCATTCTGGAAATAGTTATATTCGACAAGCCTCAGAAGATTGTGTTGGTGAAAGATTGTTTTAGTGGGGGCGTTAAACTCAGACCATGTTATGGCGCGTATGACCTTTTTCTGAAGTATCTCCAGCTTTTTTAGTTGGTTTGGAAATGTGTTACACCATATAATATTGCAGTATTTTAAATGAGGTTCAAATAAGGATTTGTACAGAATAAGAAGTGCAGTGAGTGGGAGATAATGTCTCAATTTGAAGAATAAACCCACATATTTAGACAGTTTGATTGTGAGATCATCAATATGTTTTTTAAAGTTCAAGAATTCGTCAATGTGGATCCCCAGGAATTTAGTAGAGCTGACTCTTTCAATGTTTTGTCCGTTAATTTCTATGCAAATTTGGTCAATGTCCTTTTTTTTATGGGACCGGAATACAATGTAGTATGTTTTATTGACATTTAGGGAGAGTTTATTGCATTTTAACCATGTATTTATTTTCGCTAACTCACTATTTATAATTTGTTCAAGTGTATTTGGATTTTTGTGGGAAAGAAACAAGTTTGTATCGTCAGCAAATAATACTTTATGTAGTATGGGTGAAGTATTAACAATGTCATTTATGTACAGGATGAACAGGAGCGGCCCTAAGATGGACCCTTGAGGAACTCCATAATTGATGGGCTTGTATGAGGATTTATGGTTGTTAACGGAGACATATTGATGTCTTCCAAACAGATAGCTGCGGAACCAGTCTAACGCCAGGCCTCTAATACCATAGTGTTGTAATTTATTTATAAGAATATCAATCGTAATGGTGTCAAAAGCTTTAGACAAGTCCAGAAAAATCCCAATACCATATTCGCCTTTATCGATTGCCCCGTAGATTTGATCAGTCAAGTCAAGTACTGCCATATATGTAGTGTTTTCCTTTCTGAAACCATACTGGGATGGGGCAATGATGTTTAGTTTGTTTAGATAGTTGTTAAGTTTATTGTAAACTACTCTTTCCAAAACCTTGGAAAGAGTAGGCAAGATTGATATTGGTCTGTAGTTGCTAAGATTGTTTTTATCTCCTGATTTAAAGACCGGTGTGATACGTGCTATTTTTGCTATTTGTGGCACTACTCCAGAGAGTATAGACAGATTGATGCAATATGTAAGAGGTGCAGTTATTATATTGGAGATGCTTTTCAGAATTTTACTTGAGATACCATCTATTCCAGCTGAGTTTGAATTCTTCATATTCATGATTATTTCATACACTTCATTGCAGTTAGTTGGATTCAGAAAGAAAGAGCCCAGGTAATTACCTGATAGATAGTCTTTAAACGAGGCATCCTGAGGCTGACTGATTTTACTGGATATGTTTCTACCGATAGAGACAAAGTAGTTATTGAAATCGTTGGCAAGACCATTATTTCTGATGATGTTGCCCATATTATGATCGTGGTCAGGGAATACAGGAGTTTTTTGGCTTCTGTTCAAGACCCCGTTCAGTACATTCCAAGATTTCTTGGAATCACCCTGTGATTCATTTATCAAGTCGGCAAAATGCTTACTCTTCCGCTTTCTGATAATATGTGTAAGTTTATTTCTATAATTAATATATGCATTTTTATTCTTATGGTTAGGTTCATTTATGTATCTTTTATATAATTTATTTTTATGCTTAATAGACTTTAATATGCCCTTAGTGATCCATGGATTTTGAGTAGTTTTTTTACATATGATTACTTTCTCAGGAATGGTTCTTTGAATAGAGTCGGATATTTCTTTGGTTAGAGTTTCAAATGCAGTATCAACATCACTACAGTCATATATTCCCGACCATGTCTTGGTCTGCAGGTCCTCACCTAGACGTCGTATGGTTTCTTCATTAAGTATTTTTTAATCTTATTGAATGACGAGTAGGTGGGGGCTTAGCAGGGAGGTCAATGAATAATACAATAGGGAAATGATCAGAAATCTCAGAGAGTACAGTCCCAGAAGTAAGTGTGGCGTTTGTAAGATTTGTGATGAAATGATCAATAACTGATTTAGTTGAGTGAGTGACTCTGGTATAAGCATCTATTGTGGGAAAGAAGGATGAAGAGTGTAATGTGTTTATAAAGTCATTTTTGGCTGTATCATCCTTGGAAAGATCAACATTGAAGTCGCCAAGGAGGACACAGCTTTTGTTGTTATCATTTATAGAAAATAATGCTTCCTCCAGTTTGGACCTAAAGGTTTCGAAGTCAGCGTCTGGGGGACGATAGATTATACCAATCATGAGGTTTTGCCTGCTTTTCCCGCTTATTTCAACAAAAAGGGAGTCACTGTGGTTGTCTGCTATGATAATGTCATCACAAATCCTCACGTTGTATGTAGAAGAAATATATAGGCACACGCCACCGCCAGGTCTGCCACATCTGTTCTTAATCAACAACTTATAGCCATTTAGACTTAAGATGTCAGTGTATGAGCGATCATTCAGCCAAGTTTCACTGCAGCCAATTACGTCAAAGCTACAACCTGTGTTTGTAAGTAGAGTAATTGTTCGGGAGTATACTGATTACAACTTATATTTCGATGATAGTCAATGCAATTTATCACCTCGTCTCCTTCACTGTCCATTTCATTAAGTGCCATGCACAGGGTACCGAGTGGGATTTACTGAGATCCAACAACAAAGACACATACTTAAGACCATGGTCCATCCCAAAACTGGCCTGACAGACGTACACACATACACCTACACACTCAAACACACAAGAATACTCTGTAGACATTACCCGCTGTATTGTCACAGAGCAGACAAATAGACAATTGCTTCGTCCTGCCCAGTCAGTAGTATTCAGGCCAGTTCCCAAGCCAAAATTAGAAATATATGTATGAGGGAGGAAAAGAGAAAAGAGAAAGAGGGGGGCGAGTGGTGAGATGGGGGAAAAGAGAGAAATCAGTCATTCACCGTCTCCAGGTTCAGTGGTTGTCATGACGACAGGGACGCTGGTTTTGGTGACGTCATCATCACGCGCCTGTGTTTACAGTTATGGGGAGGCGGCATGTTTCAAGTTAGTAGACAGTTCTTCTTGGAGTTGAGAATTAATGTCTCCATCTCCTCCACTCAGCCAATAAGTTGTTTGGGGGTTCCTGTACAGTTTGCCGTCGATGTAAAGTTTGTCAATGAACAGTCGAGCGGTCTTTTTGGCTTTCTTTGCCTCGGCCATGATCGGGTGAAGCAGCCTCCGTCTATTCATGATCTCCGGAGGGAACTGGTCGCTGATGGAGTAGTTGGAGCCTTTGAGCTCTCTGCCCCTCGACATGACGGCAGACTTCATCTTTGAGTCAACGACTTTAGCCACAATGGGACGGGGCCTCCTCTGTTGGTCGGTCCTAATCCTCCCGAGGCGATGTACTCTGGATCCATGACAATATCATTAAATGTTGATGTAATCAATATTGTTTTGCGTTAGCTTTGCAAAGTGATATTTTATTTATTATTTGAATGTATTTCAATACTTATGTTAAATTTTGCAGTCCAACACCACCCTCCCTCCCCCCGCTCCCAGAGACTCTGGGCCCAACAGAAATCCATCCGTCCTTCCTTCCTTTCTCCAACAGGTACATATTTACTTTAGGATGCTTCATACAAGTTTTTGATGATTGGAAAATGGTTTTACTTTTACTGATATTTTTGTTTTTGTTTCTGTTTCATTCTTTGACAGTGAGAAGGTTGCAGAGATATCCTATGTCGCTGCAAAGTAAGAAAATAAGTTATTTGAAGGTATGAAACTAATTTGTGTCTCTGACTAGGTAATTTTTGTACATTATTTCTGTTTCTGTTCATCTCAGAGTTTGAAAAAAATATGATTGAGAGCATGGTGTATTTAATACAAATAGTGTCAAACGTCCACAATGTTGTGGAGACACATAAAACATGGAACTATCCGATTGCCTCAAAAGACGCCCTAATCTTAAGGCAATTTGAAATGAACCAACCGCAAGTACGACGGTCCTTGGTAAGTAATAATGCTATTTGCTTTCAACTGGGATATAATCCACTCTTAATTCATATCATAATTTCTGTTCATAATTTGTAATATACAGTGTAAATGATGTAAGTTTGTGCATGAAGCGTTCGCTGATTCCAGTGGATGGCGCTCTTGCGATCGGTGTAGCTAATTATTTTGATTTATTTGTTTGCACATTGTTTAAGTTGTGTACATTGTTTATGGCACTATTATCTCCATATTAGTAAATATATTCTATTTTTTGTAGAGAATTAGTCTAAAATTTGGGGTTTTACGTCACGTGAGTTTTGGCTCGAACTTCCGGTTCCTGTCCTTTAGCGATCAGCATAAGTGTATGGCGGACTCCGACGCTGGTGTTTAAATTCATATGTTGACTCATCTTTCAAGAAGATTAACCCCAGCCCTAGCCACAAGCAGGCAAAGTGGTGTGTTTGTTACTCTTTATTCATGTGTAATGTGTTTATCTGTGTAATATGTATGTACGAACTAATGGTTTTGTTGTTTCTATTTCTGTTAGTTCTACGGTGATACTTTTGACCAAGATCATTAAAAATCATCTGTAAAAAGAACTCTAGTCTTCCCTATGTGACTGAGGCTGGCATATACAGATTAGAACGCTGTCTAGGACTGGAGGAAAAACATTTGAGAGCATGCACCAACAAGATAATGGAAAGGTTTGAATCCACATACAAGCTTAATATATATAGCATACATATATTGGAACGGACAACAGTGGACTTCAACAATGCGGCGGTGCATTTTTTTTTTTCTTTTTTCTCCCGTTGGGTTAGGGTTAGGGGTTAGGGGTTAAGGGTTAGGGGTTAGGGGTTAGGGTTAGGGTTATTTGAAGGTATGAAACTAATTTGTGTCTCTGACTAGGTAATTTTTGTACATTATTTCTGTTTCTGTTCATCTCAGAGTTTGAAAAAATTATGATTGAGAGCATGGTGTATTTAATACAAATAGTGTCAAACGTCCACAATGTTGTGGAGACACATAAAACATGGAACTATCCGATTGCCTCAAAAGACGCCCTAATCTTAAGGCAATTTGAAATGAACCAACCGCAAGTACGACGGTCCTTGGTAAGTAATAATGCTATTTGCTTTCAACTGGGATATAATCCACTCTTAATTCATATCATAATTTCTGTTCATAATTTGTAATATACAGATTAGAACGCTGTCTAGGACTGGAGGAAAAACATTTGAGAGCATGCACCAACAAGATAATGGAAAGGTTTGAATCCACATACAAGCTTAATATATATAGCATACATATATTGGAACGGACAACAGTGGACTTCAACAATGCGGCGGTGCATTTTTTTTTTCTTTTTTCTCCCGTTGGGTTAGGGTTAGGGTTAGGGGTTAGGGTTAGGGTTAGGGTTAGGGTTAGGGTTATTTGAAGGTATGAAACTAATTTGTGTAATGTACAAAAATTACCTAGTCAGAGACACAAATTAGTTTCATACCTTCAAATAACTTATTTTCTTACTTTGCAGCGACATAGGATATCTCTGCAACCTTCTCACTGTCAAAGAATGAAACAGAAACAAAAACAAAAATATCAGTAAAAGTAAAACCATTTTCCAATCATCAAAAACTTGTATGAAGCATCCTAAAGTAAATATGTACCTGTTGGAGAAAGGAAGGAAGGACGGATGGATTTCTGTTGGGCCCAGAGTCTCTGACACATAAAACATGGAACTATCCGATTGCCTCAAAAGACGCCCTAATCTTAAGGCAATTTGAAATGAACCAACCGCAAGTACGACGGTCCTTGGTAAGTAATAATGCTATTTGCTTTCAACTGGGATATAATCCACTCTTAATTCATATCATAATTTCTGTTCATAATTTGTAATATACAGATTAGAACGCTGTCTAGGACTGGAGGAAAAACATTTGAGAGCATGCACCAACAAGATAATGGAAAGGTTTGAATCCACATACAAGCTTAATATATATAGCATACATATATTGGAACGGACAACAGTGGACTTCAACAATGCGGCGGTGCATTTTTTTTTCTTTTTTCTCCCGTTGGGTTAGGGGTTAGGGGTTAGGGGTTAGGGTTAGGGTTAGGGTTATTTGAAGGTATGAAACTAATTTGTGTCTCTGACTAGGTAATTTTTGTACATTATTTCTGTTTCTGTTCATCTCAGAGTTTGAAAAAATTATGATTGAGAGCATGGTGTATTTAATACAAATAGTGTCAAACGTCCACAATGTTGTGGAGACACATAAAACATGGAACTATCCGATTGCCTCAAAAGACGCCCTAATCTTAAGGCAATTTGAAATGAACCAACCGCAAGTACGACGGTCCTTGGTAAGTAATAATGCTATTTGCTTTCAACTGGGATATAATCCACTCTTAATTCATATCATAATTTCTGTTCATAATTTGTAATATACAGATTAGAACGCTGTCTAGGACTGGAGGAAAAACATTTGAGAGCATGCACCAACAAGATAATGGAAAGGTTTGAATCCACATACAAGCTTAATATATATAGCATACATATATTGGAACGGACAACAGTGGACTTCAACAATGCGGCGGTGCATTTTTTTTTTCTTTTTTCTCCCGTTGGGTTAGGGTTAGGGTTAGGGTTAGGGGTTAGGGGTTAGGGCAGGGGTGGGCAATTATTTTTTCCATGGGGCCACATGAGAAACAGAAAATATTGTGGGGGGCCGGGTCAAAAGGCTTAACTCAATTCTACATAATATTAATTGTAATTGTAGTTTTTTAATTGTATTTTTTTAAATAAAAAGTAGTAAATAGCATTATTTTTGACAAGCTGGTAAGAGTACATGTTATGATTAAGCAATGAAAAAATGAGGTTGCCTTCAAAAATGTTTATTCAGATTTTCCCAAGACAATGTTAAACAAAATGTGAACATTTTTAACATTTGTGACTCATTATATTGATCATTTTCAGTCAAATTCACAAGAAAACACGTTTTGAGTTTCACATTCAGTACCGTTAGAAAGAGATTCTTAGCTTTCTAAAGACATCACAATATTGTCTTGTACTCTAAATATCAAACAAGATACATAATATTATAATGATTGTCACTAAACTGTGACTTTGAGAAAAAGGCCATCAAAGAAAGTGTTCCATTCACTGCTAACTGGTGCCTTTACATGCCAACATTTGTAGTCTAACCACCTCATTTGGTGTTTTTCAGTTCTTTTTTTCTTGTTCAGTGTGAGAAATCTAGTCTCTGTTGGGCTTTAACAAGTACATCAAAGTCAGGTTGAATGTCTGAGGTGCAGATGCGAAGCAAAGCTGACAGATGATCATCAGTGAGAGAGGATCTATAGTTGGATTTGGTAAACTTCATTACTGAGAATGTTTGTTCACATATGTAGGTAGAGCCAAAGAGAACCAACATCTTCTGAGCATGTCTCCTCATGTTTGGAAAGTTCTCCTTCTTGAGAGAAGAGTAAAAATCCAGCAGCGATCCTGACTTAAACTGCTCTGCCAGTACTGCATCAGACTGCAGGTCAATGAGTTCTAGCTGAACATCACTGGGTGCATGAGCCACACTGCAGGTAAAGGGAGAGGAAATCATGCACATTTCATCCTCGATTGTTCTGAGGTCTTCAAAGCGCCTTGAAAACTCACCATGCAATGCTCCTAACATGGATGAGTACCTGCGGAGGTGATCAGCTGAAGGTGTAACTTCTTTCAGGGTTTGCATGTGAGTGAGAGTGTTGCTCTCCAGTTGGCTTGAAATAAACTGTATCTTTCTCATAAAAGCTTTCACCAGGCTGTGCATTTCATGAACAAAAAGGCCCTTGCCTTGCAGTTTGGTATTCAGTTCATTCATCAGTGCAGTCACATCAACAGCAAATGCAAAATCTGCCATCCAGTCCTCATCTGAGAGCTCTGGGATGTCTTTGCCTTTTTTCTCACAAAACTCTTGAATCTCTGCTTTCAGGTCCCAAACTCTTTTTAGCACTTTGCCCAGGCTGAGCCATCTGACAGCTGTCTGGTAGCTGATGTCACTATGCTCACTCTCATGCTCCTCCAAAAGTGCAACAAACTGTCTGTGATTCAATGCTCGTGCCCTGATGAAGTTTACTATTTTAGTTACAACATCAATAACATGGTTAATTTTTAGCACTGACTTGCACAACACATGCTGGTGTATAATACAATGCAAAAATACCAATTTCTGGTCTGCGTCGATTTCACTGACTTTATCTTGCATACGTTTCAAAAGACCGACATTTTTCCCGGTAAGATTCGGACAACCGTCCGTAGTGACACCAGCCAGTCTGTCCCATCTCAGTCCCAGTGTGTCCATGCACGCATTTAACTCCATGAACAAATCACTCCCTGTCGTTCTCCCTTTCATTGGCCGCATTGCAGCCAGCTCCTCCGTAATCTTAAAGTCCGTTATCCCACGAACAAACACGAGTAATAGACCAGAAATAGACGTCTAAAATAGGTTGATTTTTAGATCTAAAATAGGTTGATATATAGACCTAAAATAGACGCCTAAATTAGGTTGATTTATAGACCCTTAGGTTGATTTATAGACCTAAAGTAGACGTTTAAAATAGGTTTAATTATAGATCTAAAATAGACCAGAAATAGACGTCTAAAATAGGTTGATTTTTAGATCTAAAATAGGTTGATATATAGACCTAAAATAGACGATTTATAGACCAGAAATAGACGTCTAAAATAGGTTGATTTTTAGATCTAAAATAGGTTGATATATAGACCTAAAATAGACGCCTAAATTAGGTTGATTTAGAGACCCTTAGGTTGATTTATAGACCTAAAGTAGACGTTTAAAATAGATCTAAAATAGGTTGATTTATAGACCAGAAATAGACGTCCAAAATAGGTTGATTTTTAGATCTAAAATAGGTTGATATATAGACCTAAAATAGACACCTAAATTAGGTTGATTTATAGACTCTTAGGTTGATTTATAGACCTAAAGTAGACGTTTAAAATAGGTTTATTTATAGATCTAAAATAGGTTGATTTATAGACCAGAAATAGACGTCTAAAATAGGTTGATTTTTTAGATCTAAAATAGGTTGATATATAGACCTAAAATAGACGCCTAGATTAGGTTGATTTATAGACCCTTAGGTTGATTTATAGACCTAACGTAGACGTTTAAAATAGGTTTATTTATAGATCTAAAATAGGTTGATTTATAGACCAGAAATAGACGTCTAAAATAGGTTGATTTTTCGATCTAAAATAGGTTGATATATAGACTTAAAATAGACGCCTAAATTAGGTTGATTTATAGACTCTTAGGTTGATTTATAGACATAAAGTAGACGTTTAAAATAGGTTTAATTATAGATCTCAAATAGACCAGAAATAGACGTCTAAAATAGGTTGATTTTTAGATCTAAAATAGGTGTATATATAGACCTAAAATAAACGATTTATAGACCAGAAATAGACGTCTAAAATAGGTTAATTTTTAGATCTAAAATAGGTTGATATATAGACCTAAAATAGACGCCTAAATTAGGTTGATTTATAGACCCTTAGGTTGATTTATAGACCTAAAGTAGACGTTTAAAATAGGTTTATTTTTAGACCTAAAATAGGTTGATATATAGACCTAAAATAGACGATTTATAGACCAGAAATAGACGTCTAAAATAGGTTGATTTTTAGATCTAAATTAGGTTGATATATAGACCTAAAATAGACGCCTAAATTAGGTTGATTTATAGACCCTTAGGTCGATCTATAGACCTAAAGTAGACGTTTAAAATAGGTTTATTTATAGATCTAAAATAGACCAGAAATAGACGTCTAAAATAGGTTGATTTTTAGATCTAAAATAGGTTGATATATAGACCTAAAATAGACGCCTAAATTAGGTTGATTTATAGACCCTTAGGTTGATTTATAGACCTACAGTAGACGTTTAAAATAGATCTAAAATAGGTTGATTTATAGACCAGAAATAGACGTCTAAAAAAGGTTGATTTTTAAACAAAAAATAGACGTCTAAAATAGGTTGATTTTTAAACCAAAAATAGACGTCTAAAATAGGTTGATTTTTAAACCGAAAATAGACGTCTAAAATAGGTTGATTTTTAAACCAAAAATAGACGTCTAAAAAAGGTTGATTTTTAAACCAAAAATAGACGTCTAAAATAGGTTGATTTTTAAACCAGAAATAGACGTCTAGAATAGATTGATTTTTAGATCTAAAATAGGTTGATATATAGACCTAAAATAGACACCTAAATTAGGTTGATTTATAAACCCTTAGGTTGATTTATAGACCTAAAGTAGACGTTCAAAATAGGTTTATTTATAGATCTAAAATAGGTTGATTTATAGACCAGAAATAGACGTCTAAAATAGGTTGATTTTTTAGATCTAAAATAGGTTGATATATAGACCTAAAATAGACGCCTAGATTAGGTTGATTTATAGACCCTTAGGTTGATTTATAGACCTAACGTAGACGTTTAAAATAGGTTTATTTATAGATCTAAAATAGGTTGATTTATAGACCAGAAATAGACGTCTAAAATAGGTTGATTTTTAGATCTAAAATAGGTTGATATATAGACCTAAAATAGACGCCTAAATTAGGTTGATTGATAGACCCTTAGGTTGATTTATAGACCTAAAGTAGTCGTTTAAAATAGGTTTATTTATAGATCTAAAATAGACCAGAAATAGACGTCTAAAATAGGTTGATTTTTAGATCTAAAATAGGTTGATATATAGACCTAAAATAGACGCCTAAATTAGGTTGATTTATAGACCCTTAGGTTGATTTATAGACCTAAAGTAGACGTTTAAAATAGATCTAAAATAGGTTGATTTATAGACCAGAAATAGACGTCTAAAATAGGTTGATTTTTAGATCTAAAATAGGTTGATATATAGACCTAAAATAGACGCCTAAATTAGGTTGATTTATAGACCCTTAGGTTGATTTATAGACCTAAAGTAGACGTTTAAAATAGGTTTAATTATAGATCTAAAATAGACCAGAAATAGACGTCTAAAATAGGTTGATTTTTAGATCTAAAATAGGTTGATATATAGACCTAAAATAGACGATTTATAGACCAGAAATAGACGCCTAAAATAGGTTGATTTTTAGATCTAAAATAGGTTGATATATAGACCTAAAATAGACTCCTAAATTAGGTTGATTTATAGACCCTTAGGTTGATTTATAGACCTAAAGTAGACGTTTCAAATAGGTTTATTTTTAGATCTAAAATAGGTTGATATATAGACCTAAAATAGACGATTTATAGACCAGAAATAGACGTCTAAAAAAGGTTGATTTTTAAACAAAAAATAGACGTCTAAAATAGGTTGATTTTTAAACCAAAAATAGACGTCTAAAATAGGTTGATTTTTAAACCGAAAATAGACGTCTAAAATAGGTTGATTTTTAAACCAAAAATAGACGTCTAAAATAGGTTGATTTTTAAACCAGAAATAGACGTCTAGAATAGATTGATTTTTAGATCTAAAATAGGTTGATATATAGACCTAAAATAGACACCTAAATTAGGTTGATTTATAGACCCTTAGGTTGATTTATAGACCTAAAGTAGACGTTCAAAATAGGTTTATTTATAGATCTAAAATAGGTTGATTTATAGACCAGAAATAGACGTCTAAAATAGGTTGATTTTTTAGATCTAAAATAGGTTGATATATAGACCTAAAATAGACGCCTAGATTAGGTTGATTTATAGACCCTTAGGTTGATTTATAGACCTAACGTAGACGTTTAAAATAGGTTTATTTATAGATCTAAAATAGGTTGATTTATAGACCAGAAATAGACGTCTAAAATAGGTTGATTTTTAGATCTAAAATAGGTTGATATATAGACCTAAAATAGACGCCTAAATTAGGTTGATTGATAGACCCTTAGGTTGATTTATAGACCTAAAGTAGCCGTTTAAAATAGGTTTATTTATAGATCTAAAATAGACCAGAAATAGACGTCTAAAATAGGTTGATTTTTAGATCTAAAATAGGTTGATATATAGACCTAAAATAAACGATTTATAGACCAGAAATAGACGTCTAAAATAGGTTGATTTTTAGATCTAAAATAGGTTGATATATAGACCTAAAATAGACGCCTAAATTAGGTTGATTGATAGACCCTTAGGTTGATTTATAGACCTAAAGTAGCCGTTTAAAATAGGTTTATTTATAGATCTAAAATAGACCAGAAATAGACGTCTAAAATAGGTTGATTTTTAGATCTAAAATAGGTTGATATATAGACCTAAAATAGACGCCTAAATTAGGTTGATTTATAGACCCTTAGGTTGATTTATAGACCTAAAGTAGACGTTTAAAATAGATCTAAAATAGGTTGATTTATAGACCAGAAATAGACGTCTAAAATAGGTTGATTTTTAGATCTAAAATAGGTTGATATATAGACCTAAAATAGACGCCTAAATTAGGTTGAATTATAGACCCTTAGGTTGATTTATAGACCTAAAGTAGACGTTTAAAATAGGTTTAATTATAGATCTAAAATAGGTTGATATATAGACCTAAAATAGACGCCTAAATTAGGTTGATTTATAGACCCTTAGGTTGATTTATAGACCTAAAGTAGACGTTTAAAATAGGTTTATTTTTAGATCTAAAATAGGTTGATATATAGACCTAAAATAGACTATTTATAGACCAGAAATAGACGTCTAAAATAGGTTGATTTTTAGATCTAAATTAGGTTGATATATAGACCTAATATAGACGCCTAAATTAGGTTGATTTATAGACCCTTAGGTTGATTTATAGACCTAAAGTAGACGTTTAAAATAGGTTTATTTATAGATCTAAAATAGACCAGAAATAGACGTCTAAAATAGGTTGATTTTTAGATCTAAAATAGGTTGATATATAGACCTAAAATAGACGCCTAAATTAGGTTGATTTATAGACCCTTAGGTTGATTTATAGACCTAAAGTAGACGTTTAAAATAGATCTAAAATAGGTTGATTTATAGACCAGAAATAGACGTCTAAAATAGGTTGATTTTTTAGATCTAAAATAGGTTGATATATAGACCTAAAATAGACGCCTAGATTAGGTTGATTTATAGACCCTTAGGTTGATTTATAGACCTAACGTAGATGTTTAAAATAGGTTTATTTATAGATCTAAAATAGGTTGATTTATAGACCAGAAATAGACGTCTAAAATAGGTTGATTTTTAGATCTAAAATAGGTTGATATATAGACCTAAAATAGACGCCTAAATTAGGTTGATTTATAGACCTAAAGTAGACGTTTAAAATAGGTTTATTTATAGATCTAAAATAGACCAGAAATAGACGTCTAAAATAGGTTGATTTTTAGATATAAAATAGGTTGATATATAGACCTAAAATAGACGCCTAAATTAGGTGTATTTATAGACCCTTAGGTTGATTTATAGACCTAAAGTAGATGTTTAAAATAGATCTAAAATAGGTTGATTTATAGACCGGAAATAGACGTCTAAAATAGGTTGATTTTTAGATCTAAAATAGGTTGATATATAGACCTAAAATAGACGCCTAAATTAGGTTGATTTATAGACCCTTAGGTTGATTTATAGACCTAAAGTAGACGTTTAAAATAGGTTTAATTATAGATCTCAAATAGACCAGAAATAGACGTCTAAAATAGGTTGATTTTTAGATCTAAAATAGCTTGATATATAGACCTAAAATAGACGATTTATAAACCAGAAATAGACGTCTAAAATAGGTTGATTTTTAGATCTAAAATAGGTTGATATATAGACCTAAAATAGACGCCTAAATTAGGTTGATTTATAGACCCTTAGGTTGATTTATAGACCTAAAGTAGACGTTTAAAATAGGTTTATTTTTAGATCTAAAATAGGTTGATATATAGACCTAAAATAGACGATTTATAGACCAGAAATAGACGTCTAAAATAGGTTGATTTTTAGATCTAAAATAGGTTGATATATAGACCTAAAATAGACGCCTAAATTAGGTTGATTTATAGACCTAAAGTAGACGTTTAAATAAGATCTAAAATAGGTTGATTTATAGACCAGAAATAGACGTCTAAAATAGGTTGATTTTTAGATCTAAAATAGGTTGATATATAGACCTAAAATAGACGCCTAAATTAGGTTGATTTATAGACCCTTAGGTTGATTTATAGACCTAAAGTAGACGTTTAAAATAGGTTTATTTATAGATCTAAAATAGACAAGAAATAGACGTCTAAAATAGGTTGATTTTTAGATCTAAAATAGGTTGATATATAGACCTAAAATAGACGCCTAAATTAGGTTGATTTATAGACCCTTAGGTTGATTTATAGACCTAAAGTAGACGTTTAAAATAGATCTGAAATAGGTTGATTTATAGACCAGAAATAGACGTCTAAAATAGGTTGATTTTTAGATCTAAAATAGGTTGGTATATAGACCTAAAACAGACGCCTAAATTAGGTTGATTTATAGACCCTTAGGTTGATTTATAGACCTAAAGTAGACGTTTAAAATAGGTTTAATTATAGATCTCAAATAGACCAGAAATAGACGTCTAAAATAGGTTGATTTTTAGATCTAAAATAGGTTGATATATAGACCTAAAATAGACGATTTATAGACCAGAAATAGACGTCTAAAATAGGTTGATTTTTAGATCTAAAATAGGTTGATATATAGACCTAAAATAGACGCCTAAATTAGGTTGATTTATAGACCCTTAGGTTGATTTATAGACCTAAAGTAGACGTTTAAAATAGGTTTATTTATAGATCTAAAATAGGTTGATTTATAGACCAGAAATAGACGTCTAAAATAGGTTGATTTTTTAGATCCAAAATAGGTTGATAAATAGACCTAAAATAGACGCCTAGATTAGGTTGATTTATAGACCCTTAGGTTGATTTATAGACCTAACGTAGACGTTTAAAATAGGTTTATTTATAGATCTAAAATAGGTTGATTTATAGACCAGAAATAGACGTCTAAAATAGGTTGATTTTTCGATCTAAAATAGGTTGATATATAGACTTAAAATAGACGCCTAAATTAGGTTGATTTATAGACTCTTAGGTTGATTTATAGACCTAAAGTAGACGTTTAAAATAGGTTTAATTATAGATCTCAAATAGACCAGAAATAGACGTCTAAAATAGGTTGATTTTTAGATCTAAAATAGGTTGATATATAGACCTAAAATAGACGATTTATAGACCAGAAATAGACGTCTAAAATAGGTTGATTTTTAGATCTAAAATAGGTTGATATATAGACCTAAAATAGACTCCTAAATTAGGTTGATTTATAGACCCTTAGGTTGATTTATAGACCTAAAGTAGACGTTTAAAATAGATCTAAAATAGGTTGATTTATAGACCAGAAATAGACGTCTAAAATAGGTTGATTTTTAGATCTAAAATAGGTTGATATATAGACCTAAAATAGACACCTAAATTAGGTTGATTTATAGACTCTTAGGTTGATTTATAGACCTAAAGTAGACGTTTAAAATAGGTTTATTTATAGATCTAAAATAGGTTGATTTATAGACCAGAAATAGACGTCTAAAATAGGTTGATTTTTTAGATCTAAAATAGGTTGATATATAGACCTAAAATAGATGCCTAGATTAGGTTGATTTATAGACCCTTAGGTTGATTTATAGACCTAACGTAGACGTTTAAAATAGGTTTATTTATAGATCTAAAATAGGTTGATTTATAGACCAGAAATAGACGTCTAAAATAGGTTGATTTTTCGATCTAAAATAGGTTGATATATAGACTTAAAATAGACGCCTAAATTAGGTTGATTTATAGACTCTTAGGTTGATTTATAGACCTAAAGTAGACGTTTAAAATAGGTTTAATTATAGATCTCAAATAGACCAGAAATAGACGTCTAAAATAGGTTGATTTTTAGATCTAAAATAGGTTGATATATAGACCTAAAATAAACGATTTATAGACCAGAAATAGACGTCTAAAATAGGTTGATTTTTAGATCTAAAATAGGTTGATATATAGACCTAAAATAGACGCCTAAATTAGGTTGATTTATAGACCCTTAGGTTGATTTATAGACCTAAAGTAGACGTTTAAAATAGATCTAAAATAGGTTGATTTATAGACCAGAAATAGACGTCTAAAATAGGTTGATTTTTAGATCTAAAATAGGTTGATATATAGACCTAAAATAGACGCCTAAATTAGGTTGATTTATAGACCCTTAGGTTGATTTATAGACCTAAAGTAGACGTTTAAAATAGGTTTAATTATAGATCTAAAATAGACCAGAAATAGACGTCTAAAATAGGTTGATTTTTAGATCTAAAATAGGTTGATATATAGACCTAAAATAGACGATTTATAGACCAGAAATAGACGCCTAAAATAGGTTGATTTTTAGATCTAAAATAGGTTGATATATAGACCTAAAATAGACTCCTAAATTAGGTTGATTTATAGACCCTTAGGTTGATTTATAGACCTAAAGTAGACGTTTAAAATAGGTTCATTTTTAGATCTAAAATAGGTTGATATATAGACCTAAAATAGACGATTTATAGACCAGAAATAGACGTCTAAAATAGGTTGATTTTTAGATCTAAATTAGGTTGATATATAGACCTAAAATAGACGCCTAAATTAGGTTGATTTATAGACCCTTAGGTTGATTTATAGACCTAAAGTAGACGTTTAAAATAGGTTTATTTATAGATCTAAAATAGACCAGAAATAGACGTCTAAAATAGGTTGATTTTTAGATCTAAAATAGGTTGATATATAGACCTAAAATAGACGCCTAAATTAGGTTGATTTATAGACCCTTAGGTTGATTTATAGACCTACAGTAGACGTTTAAAATAGATCTAAAATAGGTTGATTTATAGACCAGAAATAGACGTCTAAAAAAGGTTGATTTTTAAACAAAAAATAGACGTCTAAAATAGGTTGATTTTTAAACCAAAAATAGACGTCTAAAATAGGTTGATTTTTAAACCGAAAATAGACATCTAAAATAGGTTGATTTTTAAACCAAAAATAGACGTCTAAAATAGGTTGATTTTTAAACCAGAAATAGACGTCTAGAATAGATTGATTTTTAGATCTAAATTAGGTTGATATATAGACCTAAAATAGACGCCTAAATTAGGTTGATTTATAGACCCTTAGGTTGATCTATAGACCTAAAGTAGACGTTTAAAATAGGTTTATTTATAGATCTAAAATAGACCAGAAATAGACGTCTAAAATAGGTTGATTTTTAGATCTAAAATAGGTTGATATATAGACCTAAAATAGACGCCTAAATTAGGTTGATTTATAGACCCTTAGGTTGATTTATAGACCTACAGTAGACGTTTAAAATAGATCTAAAATAGGTTGATTTATAGACCAGAAATAGACGTCTAAAAAAGGTTGATTTTTAAACAAAAAATAGACGTCTAAAAAAGGTTGATTTTTAAACCAAAAATAGACGTCTAAAATAGGTTGATTTTTAAACCGAAAATAGACGTCTAAAATAGGTTGATTTTTAAACCAAAAATAGACGTCTAAAAAAGGTTGATTTTTAAACCAAAAATAGACGTCTAAAATAGGTTGATTTTTAAACCAGAAATAGACGTCTAGAATAGATTGATTTTTAGATCTAAAATAGGTTGATATATAGACCTAAAATAGACACCTAAGTTAGGTTGATTTATAAACCCTTAGGTTGATTTATAGACCTAAAGTAGACGTTCAAAATAGATCTAAAATAGGTTGATTTATAGACCAGAAATAGACGTCTAAAATAGGTTGATTTTTAGATCTAAAATAGGTTGATATATAGACCTAAAATAGACGCCTAAATTAGGTTGATTGATAGACCCTTAGGTTGATTTATAGACCTAAAGTAGTCGTTTAAAATAGGTTTATTTATAGATCTAAAATAGACCAGAAATAGACGTCTAAAATAGGTTGATTTTTAGATCTAAAATAGGTTGATATATAGACCTAAAATAGACGCCTAAATTAGGTTGATTTATAGACCCTTAGGTTGATTTATAGACCTAAAGTAGACGTTTAAAATAGATCTAAAATAGGTTGATTTATAGACCAGAAATAGACGTCTAAAATAGGTTGATTTTTAGATCTAAAATAGGTTGATATATAGACCTAAAATAGACGCCTAAATTAGGTTGATTTATAGACCCTTAGGTTGATTTATAGACCTAAAGTAGACGTTTAAAATAGGTTTAATTATAGATCTAAAATAGACCAGAAATAGACGTCTAAAATAGGTTGATTTTTAGATCTAAAATAGGTTGATATATAGACCTAAAATAGACGATTTATAGACCAGAAATAGACGTCTAAAATAGGTTGATTTTTAGATCTAAAATAGGTTGATATATAGACCTAAAATAGACTCCTAAATTAGGTTGATTTATAGACCCTTAGGTTGATTTATAGACCTAAATTAGACGTTTAAAATAGATCTAAAATAGGTTGATTTATAGACCAGAAATAGACGTCTAGAATAGATTGATTTTTAGATCTAAAATAGGTTGATATATAGACCTAAAATAGACACCTAAGTTAGGTTGATTTATAAACCCTTAGGTTGATTTATAGACCTAAAGTAGACGTTCAAAATAGGTTTATTTATAGATCTAAAATAGGTTGATTTATAGACCAGAAATAGACGTCTAAAATAGGTTGATTTTTTAGATCTAAAATAGGTTGATATATAGACCTAAAATAGACGCCTAGATTAGGTTGATTTATAGACCCTTAGGTTGATTTATAGACCTAACGTAGACGTTTAAAATAGGTTTATTTATAGATCTAAAATAGGTTGATTTAAAGACCAGAAATAGACGTCTAAAATAGGTTGATTTTTAGATCTAAAATAGGTTGATATATAGACCTAAAATAGACGCCTAAATTAGGTTGATTGATAGACCCTTAGGTTGATTTATAGACCTAAAGTAGTCGTTTAAAATAGGTTTATTTATAGATCTAAAATAGACCAGAAATAGACGTCTAAAATAGGTTGATTTTTAGATCTAAAATAGGTTGATATATAGACCTAAAATAGACGCCTAAATTAGGTTGATTTATAGACCCTTAGGTTGATTTATAGACCTAAAGTAGACGTTTAAAATAGATCTAAAATAGGTTGATTTATAGACCAGAAATAGACGTCTAAAATAGGTTGATATATAGACCTAAAATAGACGCCTAAATTAGGTTGATTTATAGACCCTTAGGTTGATTTATAGACCTAAAGTAGACGTTTAAAATAGATCTAAAATAGGTTGATATATAGACCTAAAATAGACGCCTAAATTAGGTTGATTTATAGACCCTTAGGTTGATTTATAGACCTAAAGTAGCCGTTTAAAATAGGTTTATTTATAGATCTAAAATAGGTTGATATATAGACCTAAAATAGACTCCTAAATTAGGTTGATTTATAGACCCTTAGGTTGATTTATAGACCTAACGTAGACGTTTAAAATAGGTTCATTTATAGATCTAAAATAGACCAGAAATAGACGTCTAAAATAGGTTGATTTTTAGATCTAAAATAGGTGTATATATAGACCTAAAATAAACGATTTATAGACCAGAAATAGACGTCTAAAATAGGTTGATTTTTAGATCTAAAATAGGTTGATATATAGACCTAAAATAGACGCCTAGATTAGGTTGATTTATAGACCCTTAGGTTGATTTATAGACCTACAGTAGACGTTTAAAATAGATCTAAAATAGGTTGATTTATAGACCAGAAATAGACGTCTAAAAAAGGTTTATTTTTAAACAAAAAATAGACGTCTAAAATAGGTTGATTTTTAAACCAAAAATAGACGTCTAAAATAGGTTGATTTTTAAACCGAAAATAGACGTCTAAAATAGGTTGATTTTTAAACCAAAAATAGACGTCTAAAATAGGTTGATTTTTAAACCAGAAATAGACGTCTAGAATAGATTGATTTTTAGATCTAAAATAGGTTGATATATAGACCTAAAATAGACACCTTAATTAGGTTGATTTATAGACCCTTAGGTTGATTTATAGACCTAAAGTAGACGTTCAAAATAGGTTTATTTATAGATCTAAAATAGGTTGATTTATAGACCAGAAATAGACGTCTAAAATCGGTTGATTTTTTAGATCTAAAATAGGTTGATATATAGACCTAAAATAGACGCCTAGATTAGGTTGATTTATAGACCCTTAGGTTGATTTATAGACCTAACGTAGACGTTTAAAATAGGTTTATTTATAGATCTAAAATAGGTTGATTTATAGACCAGAAATAGACGTCTAAAATAGGTTGATTTTTAGATCTAAAATAGGTTGATATATAGACCTAAAATAGACGCCTAAATTAGGTTGATTTATAGACCCTTAGGTTGATTTATAGACCTAAAGTAGAAGTTTAAAATAGGTTTATTTATAGATCTAAAATAGACCAGAAATAGACGTCTAAAATAGGTTGATTTTTAGATCTAAAATAGGTTCATATATAGACCTAAAATAGACGCCTAAATTAGGTTGATTTATAGACCCTTAGGTTGATTTATAGACCTAAAGTAGACGTTTAAAATAGATCTAAAATAGGTTGATATATAGACCTAAAATAGACGCCTAAATTAGGTTGATTTATAGACCCTTAGGTTGATTTATAGACCTAAAGTAGACGTTTAAAATAGGTTTATTTTTAGATCTAAAATAGGTGGATATATAGACCTAAAATAGACGATTTATAGACCAGAAATAGACGTCTAAAATAGGTTGATTTTTAGATCTAAATTAGGTTGATATATAGACCTAAAATAGACGCCTAAATTAGGTTGATTTATAGACCCTTAGGTTGATCTATAGACCTAAAGTAGACGTTTAAAATAGATCTAAAATAGGTTGATTTATAGACCAGAAATAGACGTCTAAAATAGGTTGATTTTTAGATCTAAAATAGGTTGATATATAGACCTAAAATAGACGCCTAAATTAGGTTGATTTATAGACCCTTAGGTTGATTTATAGACCTAAAGTAGACGTTTAAAATAGGTTTAATTATAGATCTAAAATAGGTTGATATATAGACCTAAAATAGACGCCTAAATTAGGTTGATTTATAGACCCTTAGGTTGATTTATAGACCTAAAGTAGACGTTTAAAATAGGTTTATTTTTAGATCTAAAATAGGTTGATATATAGACCTAAAATAGACAATTTATAGACCAGAAATAGACGTCTAAAATAGGTTGATTTATAGACCCTTAGGTTGATTTATAGACCTAAAGTAGACGTTCAAAATAGGTTTATTTATAGATCTAAAATAGGTTGATTTATAGACCAGAAATAGACGTCTAAAATAGGTTGATTTTTTAGATCTAAAATAGTTTGATATATAGACCTAAAATAGACGCCTAGATTAGGTTGATTTATAGACCCTTAGGTTGATTTATAGACCTAACGTAGACGTTTAAAATAGGTTCATTTATAGATCTAAAATAGGTTGATTTATAGACCAGAAATAGACGTCTAAAATAGGTTGATTTTTAGATCTAAAATAGGTTGATATATAGACCTAAAATAGACGCCTAAATTAGGTTGAATTATAGACCCTTAGGTTGATTTATAGACCTAAAGTAGACGTTTAAAATAGGTTTAATTATAGATCTCAAATAGACCAGAAATAGACGTCTAAAATAGGTTGATTTTTAGATCTAAAATAGGTTGATATATAGACCTAAAATAGACGATTTATAGACCAGAAATAGACGTCTAAAATAGGTTGATTTATAGACCCTTAGGTTGATTTATAGACCTAAAGTAGACGTTTAAAATAGGTTTATTTTTAGATCTAAAATAGGTTGATATATAGACCTAAAATAGACGATTTATAGACCAGAAATAGACGTCTAAAATAGGTTGATTTTTAGATCTTAAATAGGTTGATATATAGACCTAAAATAGACGCCTAAATTAGGTTGATTTATAGACCCTTAGGTTGATTTATGGGCCTAAAGTAGACGTTTAAAATAGATCTAAAATAGGTTGATTTATAGACCAGAAATAGACGTCTAAAAAAGGTTGCTTTTTAAACCAAAAATAGACGTCTAAAATAGGTTGATTTTTAAACCAAAAATAGACGTCTAAAATAGGTTAATTTTTAAACCAGAAATAGACTTCTAGAATAGATTGATTTTTAGATCTAAAATAGGTTGATATATAGACCTAAAATAGACACCTAAATTAGGTTGATTTATAGACCCTTAGGTTGATTTATAGACCTAAAGTAGACGTTCAAAATAGGTTTATTTATAGATCTAAAATAGGTTGATTTATAGACCAGAAATAGACGTCTAAAATAGGTTGATTTTTTAGATCTAAAATAGGTTGATATATAGACCTAAAATAGACGCCTAGATTAGGTTGATTTATAGACCCTTAGGTTGATTTATAGACCTAACGTAGACGTTTAAAATAGGTTCATTTATAGATCTAAAATAGGTTGATTTATAGACCAGAAATAGACGTCTAAAATAGGTTGATTTTTAGATCTAAAATAGGTTGATATATAGACCTAAAATAGACGCCTAAATTAGGTTGATTTATAGACCCTTAGGTTGATTTATAGACCTAAAGTAGACGTTTAAAATAGGTTTAATTATAGATCTCAAATAGACGTCTAAAATAGGTTGATTTTTAGATCTAAAATAGGTTGATATATAGACCTAAAATAGACGATTTATAGACCAGAAATAGACGTCTAAAATAGGTTGATTTTTAGATCTAAAATAGGTTGATATATAGACCTAAAATAGACGCCTAAATTAGGTTGATTATAGACCCTTAGGTTGATTTATAGACCTAAAGTAGACGTTAAAAATAGGTTTATTTATAGATCTAAAATAGGTTGATTTATAGACCAGAAATAGACGTCTAAAATAGGTTGATTTTTTAGATCTAAAATAGGTTGATAAATAGACCTAAAATAGACGCCTAGATTAGGTTGATTTATAGACCCTTAGGTTGATTTATAGACCTAACGTAGACGTTTAAAATAGGTTTATTTATAGATCTATAATAGGTTGATTTATAGACCAGAAATAGACGTCTAAAATAGGTTGATTTTTAGATCTAAAATAGGTTGATATATAGACCTAAAATAGACGCCTAAATTAGGTTGATTTATAGACCCTTAGGTTGATTTATAGACCTAAAGTAGACGTTTAAAATGGGTTTATTTATAGATCTAAAATAGACCAGAAGTAGACGTCTAAAATAGGTTGATATATAGACCTAAAATAGACACCTAAATTAGGTTGATTTATAGACTCTTAGGTTGATTTATAGACCTAAAGTAGACGTTTAAAATAGGTTTATTTATAGATCTAAAATAGGTTGATTTATAGACCAGAAATAGACGTCTAAAATAGGTTGATTTTTTAGATCTAAAATAGGTTGATATATAGACCTAAAATAGACGCCTAGATTGGGTTGATTTATAGACCCTTAGGTTGATTTATAGACCTAAAGTAGACGTTTAAAATAGGTTTATTTATAGATCTAAAATAGGTTGATTTATAGACCAGAAATAGACGTCTAAAATAGGTTGATTTTTTTAGATCTAAAATAGGTTGATAAATAGACCTAAAATAGACGCCTAGATTAGGTTGATTTATAGACCCTTAGGTTGATTTATAGACCTAACGTAGACGTTTAAAATAGGTTTATTTATAGATCTATAATAGGTTGATTTATAGACCAGAAATAGACGTCTAAAATAGGTTGATTTTTAGATCTAAAATAGGTTGATATATAGACCTAAAATAGACGCCTAAATTAGGTTGATTTATAGACCCTTAGGTTGATTTATAGACCTAAAGTAGACGTTTAAAATGGGTTTATTTATAGATCTAAAATAGACCAGAAGTAGACGTCTAAAATAGGTTGATATATAGACCTAAAATAGACACCTAAATTAGGTTGATTTATAGACTCTTAGGTTGATTTATAGACCTAAAGTAGACGTTTAAAATAGGTTTATTTATAGATCTAAAATAGGTTTATTTATAGACCAGAAATAGACGTCTAAAATAGGTTGATTTTTTAGATCTAAAATAGGTTGATATATAGACCTAAAATAGACGCCTAGATTGGGTTGATTTATAGACCCTTAGGTTGATTTATAGACCTAAAGTAGACGTTTAAAATAGGTTTATTTATAGATCTAAAATAGGTTGATTTATAGACCAGAAATAGACGTCTAAAATAGGTTGATTTTTTTAGATCTAAAATAGTTTGATAAATAGACCTAAAATAGACGCCTAGATTAGGTTGATTTATAGACCCTTAGGTTGATTTATAGACCTAACGTAGACGTTTAAAATAGGTTTATTTATAGATCTATAATAGGTTGATTTATAGACCAGAAATAGACGTCTAAAATAGGTTGATTTTTAGATCTAAAATAGGTTGATATATAGACCTAAAATAGACGCCTAAATTAGGTTGATTTATAGACCCTTAGGTTGATTTATAGACCTAAAGTAGACGTTTAAAATGGTTTATTTATAGATCTAAAATAGACCAGAAGTAGACGTCTAAAATAGGTTGATATATAGACCTAAAATAGACACCTAAATTAGGTTGATTTATAGACTCTTAGGTTGATTTATAGACCTAAAGTAGACGTTTAAAATAGGTTTATTTATAGATCTAAAATAGGTTGATTTATAGACCAGAAATAGACGTCTAAAATAGGTTGATTTTTTAGATCTAAAATAGGTTGATATATAGACCTAAAATAGACGCCTAGATTAGGTTGATTTATAGACCCTTAGGTTGATTTATAGACCTAACGTAGACGTTTAAAATAGGTTTATTTATAGATCTAAAATAGACCAGAAATAGACGTCTAAAATAGGTTGATTTTTAGATCTAAAATAGGTTGATATATAGACCTAAAATAGACGCCTAAATTAGGTTGATTTAGAGACCCTTAGGTTGATTTACAGACCTAAAGTAGACGTTTAAAATAGATCTAAAATAGGTTGATTTATAGACCAGAAATAGACGTCCAAAATAGGTTGATTTTTAGATCTAAAATAGGTTGATATATAGACCTAAAATAGACACCTAAATTAGGGTTGATTTATAGACTCTTAGGTTGATTTATAGACCTAAAGTAGACGTTTAAAAAAGGTTTATTTATAGATCTAAAATAGGTTGATTTATAGACCAGAAATAGACGTCTAAAATAGGTTGATTTTTTAGATCTAAAATAGGTTGATATATAGACCTAAAATAGACGCCTAGATTAGGTTGATTTATAGACCCTTAGGTTGATTTATAGACCTAACGTAGACGTTTAAAATAGGTTTATTTATAGATCTAAAATAGGTTGATTTATAGACCAGAAATAGACGTCTAAAATAGGTTGATTTTTCGATCTAAAATAGGTTGATATATAGACTTAAAATAGACGCCTAAATTAGGTTGATTTATAGACTCTTAGGTTGATTTATAGACCTAAAGTAGACGTTTAAAATAGGTTTAATTATAGATCTCAAATAGACCAGAAATAGACGTCTAAAATAGGTTGATTTTTAGATCTAAAATAGGTGTATATATAGACCTAAAATAAACGATTTATAGACCAGAAATAGACGTCTAAAATAGGTTAATTTTTAGATCTAAAATAGGTTGATATATAGACCTAAAATAGACGCCTAAATTAGGTTGATTTATAGACCCTTAGGTTGATTTATAGACCTAAAGTAGACGTTTAAAATAGGTTTATTTTTAGATCTAAAATAGGTTGATATATAGACCTAAAATAGAGGATTTATAGACCAGAAATAGACGTCTAAAATAGGTTGATTTTTAGATCTAAATTAGGTTGATATATAGACCTAAAATAGACGCCTAAATAGGTTGATTTATAGACCCTTAGGTTGATTTATAGACCTAAAGTAGACGTTTAAAATAGATCTAAAATAGGTTGATTTATAGACCAGAAATAGACGTCTAAAATAGGTTGATTTTTAGATCTAAAATAGGTTGATATATAGACCTAAAATAGACGCCTAAATTAGGTTGATTTATAGACCCTTAGGTTGATTTATAGACCTAAAGTAGACGTTTAAAATAGGTTTAATTATAGATCTAAAATAGACCAGAAATAGACGTCTAAAATAGGTTGATTTTTAGATCTAAAATAGGTTGATATATAGACCTAAAATAGACGATTTATAGACCAGAAATAGACGCCTAAAATAGGTTGATTTTTAGATCTAAAATAGGTTGATATATAGACCTAAAATAGACTCCTAAATTAGGTTGATTTATAGACCCTTAGGTTGATTTATAGACCTAAAGTAGACGTTTAAAATAGGTTCATTTTTAGATCTAAAATAGGTTGATATATAGACCTAAAATAGACGATTTATAGACCAGAAATAGACGTCTAAAATAGGTTGATTTTTAGATCTAAATTAGGTTGATATATAGACCTAAAATAGACGCCTAAATTAGGTTGATTTATAGACCCTTAGGTTGATTTATAGACCTAAAGTAGACGTTTAAAATAGGTTTATTTATAGATCTAAAATAGACCAGAAATAGACGTCTAAAATAGGTTGATTTTTAGATCTAAAATAGGTTGATATATAGACCTAAAATAGACGCCTAAATTAGGTTGATTTATAGACCCTTAGGTTGATTTATAGACCTACAGTAGACGTTTAAAATAGATCTAAAATAGGTTGATTTATAGACCAGAAATAGACGTCTAAAAAAGGTTGATTTTTAAACAAAAAATAGACGTCTAAAATAGGTTGATTTTTAAACCAAAAATAGACGTCTAAAATAGGTTGATTTTTAAACCGAAAATAGACATCTAAAATAGGTTGATTTTTAAACCAAAAATAGACGTCTAAAATAGGTTGATTTTTAAACCAGAAATAGACGTCTAGAATAGATTGATTTTTAGATCTAAAATAGGTTGATATATAGACCTAAAATAGACACCTAAATTAGGTTGATTTATAGACCCTTAGGTTGATTTATAGACCTAAAGTAGACGTTCAAAATAGGTTTATTTATAGATCTAAAATAGGTTGATTTATAGACCAGAAATAGACGTCTAAAATAGGTTGATTTTTTAGATCTAAAATAGGTTGATATATAGACCTAAAATAGACGCCTAGATTAGGTTGATTTATAGACCCTTAGGTTGATTTATAGACCTAACGTAGACGTTTAAAATAGGTTTATTTATAGATCTAAAATAGGTTGATTTATAGACCAGAAATAGACGTCTAAAATAGGTTGATTTTTAGATCTAAAATAGGTTGATATATAGACCTAAAATAGACGCCTAAATTAGGTTGATTTATAGACTCTTAGGTTGATTTATAGACCTAAAGTAGACGTTTAAAATAGGTTTATTTATAGATCTAAAATAGACCAGAAATAGACGTCTAAAATAGGTTGATTTTTAGATCTAAAATAGGTTGATATATAGACCTAAAATAGACGCCTAAATTAGGTTGATTTATAGACCCTTAGGTTGATTTATAGACCTAAAGTAGACGTTTAAAATAGATCTAAAATAGGTTGATATATAGACCTAAAATAGACGCCTAAATTAGGTTGAATTATAGACCCTTAGGTTGATTTATAGACCTAAAGTAGACGTTTAAAATAGGTTTATTTTTAGATCTAAAATAGGTTGATATATAGACCTAAAATAGACGATTTATAGACCAGAAATAGACGTCTAAAATAGGTTGATTTTTAGATCTAAATTAGGTTGATATATAGACCTAAAATAGACGCCTAAATTAGGTTGATTTATAGACCCTTAGGTTGATCTATAGACCTAAAGTAGACGTTTAAAATAGGTTTATTTATAGATCTAAAATAGACCAGAAATAGACGTCTAAAATAGGTTGATTTTTAGATCTAAAATAGGTTGATATATAGACCTAAAATAGACGCCTAAATTAGGTTGATTTATAGACCCTTAGGTTGATTTTTAGACCTACAGTAGACGTTTAAAATAGATCTAAAATAGGTTGATTTATAGACCAGAAATAGACGTCTAAAAAAGGTTGATTTTTAAACAAAAAATAGACGTCTAAAATAGGTTGATTTTTAAACCAAAAATAGACGTCTAAAATAGGTTGATTTTTAAACCGAAAATAGACGTCTAAAATAGGTTGATTTTTAAACCAAAAATAGACGTCTAAAAAAGGTTGATTTTTAAACCAAAAATAGATGTCTAAAATAGGTTGATTTTTAAACCAGAAATAGACGTCTAGAATAGATTGATTTTTAGATCTAAAATAGGTTGATATATAGACCTAAAATAGACACCTAAATTAGGTTGATTTATAAACCCTTAGGTTGATTTATAGACCTAAAGTAGACGTTCAAAATAGGTTTATTTATAGATCTAAAATAGGTTGATTTATAGACCAGAAATAGACGTCTAAAATAGGTTGATTTTTTAGATCTAAAATAGGTTGATATATAGACCTAAAATAGACGCCTAGATTAGGTTGATTTATAGACCCTTAGGTTGATTTATAGACCTAACGTAGACGTTTAAAATAGGTTTATTTATAGATCTAAAATAGGTTGATTTATAGACCAGAAATAGACGTCTAAAATAGGTTGATTTTTAGATCTAAAATAGGTTGATATATAGACCTAAAATAGACGCCTAAATTAGGTTGATTGATAGACCCTTAGGTTGATTTATAGACCTAAAGTAGTCGTTTAAAATAGGTTTATTTATAGATCTAAAATAGACCAGAAATAGACGTCTAAAATAGGTTGATTTTTAGATCTAAAATAGGTTGATATATAGACCTAAAATAGACGCCTAAATTAGGTTGATTTATAGACCCTTAGGTTGATTTATAGACCTAAAGTAGACGTTTAAAATAGATCTAAAATAGGTTGATTTATAGACCAGAAATAGACGTCTAAAATAGGTTGATTTTTAGATCTAAAATAGGTTGATATATAGACCTAAAATAGACGCCTAAATTAGGTTGATTTATAGACCCTTAGGTTGATTTATAGACCTAAAGTAGACGTTTAAAATAGGTTTAATTATAGATCTAAAATAGACCAGAAATAGACGTCTAAAATAGGTTGATTTTTAGATCTAAAATAGGTTGATATATAGACCTAAAATAGACGATTTATAGACCAGAAATAGACGCCTAAAATAGGTTGATTTTTAGATCTAAAATAGGTTGATATATAGACCTAAAATAGACTCCTAAATTAGGTTGATTTATAGACCCTTAGGTTGATTTATAGACCTAAAGTAGACGTTTAAAATAGATCTAAAATAGGTTGATTTATAGACCAGAAATAGACGTCTAAAATAGGTTGATTTTTAGATCTAAAATAGGTTGATATATAGACCTAAAATAGACGCCTAAATTAGGTTGATTTATAGACCCTTAGGTTGATTTATAGACCCTTAGGTTGATTTATAGACCTAAAGTAGACGTTTAAAATAGATCTAAAATAGGTTGATTTATAGACCAGAAATAGACGTCTAAAATAGGTTGATTTTTAGATCTAAAATAGGTTGATATATAGACCTAAAATAGACGCCTAAATTAGGTTGATTGATAGACCCTTAGGTTGATTTATAGACCTAAAGTAGTCGTTTAAAATAGGTTTATTTATAGATCTAAAATAGACCAGAAATAGACGTCTAAAATAGGTTGATTTTTAGATCTAAAATAGGTTGATATATAGACCTAAAATAGACGCCTAAATTAGGTTGATTTATAGACCCTTAGGTTGATTTATAGACCTAAAGTAGACGTTTAAAATAGATCTAAAATAGGTTGATTTATAGACCAGAAATAGACGTCTAAAATAGGTTGATTTTTAGATCTAAAATAGGTTGATATATAGACCTAAAATAGACGCCTAAATTAGGTTGATTTATAGACCCTTAGGTTGATTTATAGACCTAAAGTAGACGTTTAAAATAGGTTTAATTATAGATCTAAAATAGACCAGAAATAGACGTCTAAAATAGGTTGATTTTTAGATCTAAAATAGGTTGATATATAGACCTAAAATAGACGATTTATAGACCAGAAATAGACGTCTAAAATAGGTTGATTTTTAGATCTAAAATAGGTTGATATATAGACCTAAAATAGACTCCTAAATTAGGTTGATTTATAGACCCTTAGGTTGATTTATAGACCTAAAGGAGACGTTTAAAATAGATCTAAAATAGGTTGATTTATAGACCAGAAATAGACGTCTAGAATAGATTGATTTTTAGATCTAAAATAGGTTGATATATAGACCTAAAATAGACACCTAAATTAGGTTGATTTATAAACCCTTAGGTTGATTTATAGACCTAAAGTAGACGTTCAAAATAGGTTTATTTATAGATCTAAAATAGGTTGATTTATAGACCAGAAATAGACGTCTAAAATAGGTTGATTTTTTAGATCTAAAATAGGTTGATATATAGACCTAAAATAGACGCCTAGATTAGGTTGATTTATAGACCCTTAGGTTGATTTATAGACCTAACGTAGACGTTTAAAATAGGTTTATTTATAGATCTAAAATAGGTTGATTCATAGACCAGAAATAGACGTCTAAAATAGGTTGATTTTTAGATCTAAAATAGGTTGATATATAGACCTAAAATAGACGCCTAAATTAGGTTGATTGATAGACCCTTAGGTTGATTTATAGACCTAAAGTAGTCGTTTAAAATAGGTTTATTTATAGATCTAAAATAGACCAGAAATAGACGTCTAAAATAGGTTGATTTTTAGATCTAAAATAGGTTGATATATAGACCTAAAATAGACGCCTAAATTAGGTTGATTTATAGACCCTTAGGTTGATTTATAGACCTAAAGTAGACGTTTAAAATAGATCTAAAATAGGTTGATTTATAGACCAGAAATAGACGTCTAAAATAGGTTGATTTTTAGATCTAAAATAGGTTGATATATAGACCTAAAATAGACGCCTAAATTAGGTTGATTTATAGACCCTTAGGTTGATTTATAGACCTAAAGTAGACGTTTAAAATAGGTTTAATTATAGATCTAAAATAGACCAGAAATAGACGTCTAAAATAGGTTGATTTTTAGATCTAAAATAGGTTGATATATAGACCTAAAATAGACGATTTATAGACCAGAAATAGACGCCTAAAATAGGTTGATTTTTAGATCTAAAATAGGTTGATATATAGACCTAAAATAGACTCCTAAATTAGGTTGATTTATAGACCCTTAGGTTGATTTATAGACCTAAAGTAGACGTTTAAAATAGGTTTATTTATAGATCTAAAATAGGTTGATTTATAGACCAGAAATAGACGTCTAAAATAGGTTGATTTTTTAGATCTAAAATAGGTTGATAAATAGACCTAAAATAGACGCCTAGATTAGGTTGATTTATAGACCCTTAGGTTGATTTATAGACCTAACGTAGACGTTTAAAATAGGTTTATTTATAGATCTAAAATAGGTTGATTTATAGACCAGAAATAGACGTCTAAAATAGGTTGATTTTTCGATCTAAAATAGGTTGATATATAGACTTAAAATAGACGCCTAAATTAGGTTTATTTATAGATCTAAAATAGGTTGATTTATAGACCAGAAATAGACGTCCAAAATAGGTTGATTTTTAGATCTAAAATAGGTTGATATATAGACCTAAAATAGACACCTAAATTAGGTTGATTTATAGACTCTTAGGTTGATTTATAGACCTAAAGTAGACGTTTAAAATAGGTTTATTTATAGATCTAAAATAGGTTGATTTATAGACCAGAAATAGACGTCTAAAATAGGTTGATTTTTTAGATCGAAAATAGGTTGATATATACACCTAAAATAGACGCCTAGATTAGGTTGATTTATAGACCCTTAGGTTGATTTATAGACCTAACGTAGACGTTTAAAATAGGTTCATTTATAGATCTAAAATAGGTTGATTTATAGACCAGAAATAGACGTCTAAAATAGGTTGATTTTTCGATCTAAAATAGGTTGATATATAGACTTAAAATAGACGCCTAAATTAGGTTGATTTATAGACTCTTAGGTTGATTTATAGACCTAAAGTAGACGTTTAAAATAGGTTTAATTATAGATCTCAAATAGACCAGAAATAGACGTCTAAAATAGGTTGATTTTTAGATCTAAAATAGGTGTATATATAGACCTAAAATAAACGATTTATAGACCAGAAATAGACGTCTAAAATAGGTTGATTTTTAGATCTAAAATAGGTTGATATATAGACCTAAAATAGACGCCTAGATTAGGTTGATTTATAGACCCTTAGGTTGATTTATAGACCTACAGTAGACGTTTAAAATAGATCTAAAATAGGTTGATTTATAGACCAGAAATAGACGTCTAAAAAAGGTTTATTTTTAAACAAAAAATAGACGTCTAAAATAGGTTGATTTTTAAACCAAAAATAGACGTCTAAAATAGGTTGATTTTTAAACCGAAAATAGACATCTAAAATAGGTTGATTTTTAAACCAAAAATAGACGTCTAAAATAGGTTGATTTTTAAACCAGAAATAGACGTCTAGAATAGATTGATTTTTAGATCTAAAATAGGTTGATATATAGACCTAAAATAGACACCTAAATTAGGTTGATTTATAGACCCTTAGGTTGATTTATAGACCTAAAGTAGATGTTTAAAATAGGTTCATTTATAGATCTAAAATAGGTTGATTTATAGACCAGAAATAGACGTCTAAAATCGGTTGATTTTTTAGATCTAAAATAGGTTGATATATAGACCTAAAATAGACGCCTAGATTAGGTTGATTTATAGACCCTTAGGTTGATTTATAGACCTAACGTAGACGTTTAAAATAGATTTATTTATAGATCTAAAATAGGTTGATTTATAGACCAGAAATAGACGTCTAAAATAGGTTGATTTTTAGATCTAAAATAGGTTGATATATAGACCTAAAATAGACGCCTAAATTAGGTGTATTTATAGACCCTTAGGTTGATTTATAGACCTAAAGTAGATGTTTAAAATAGATCTAAAATAGGTTGATTTATAGACCAGAAATAGACGTCTAAAATAGGTTGATTTTTAGATCTAAAATAGGTTGATATATAGACCTAAAATAGACGGCTAAATTAGGTTGATTTATAGACCTAAAGTAGACGTTTAAAATAGGTTTAATTATAGATCTCAAATAGACCAGAAATAGACGTCTAAAATAGGTTGATTTTTAGATCTAAAATAGCTTGATATATAGACCTAAAATAGACGATTTATAAACCAGAAATAGACGTCTAAAATAGGTTGATTTTTAGATCTAAAATAGGTTGATATATAGACCTAAAATAGACGCCTAAATTAGGTTGATTTATAGACCCTTAGGTTGATTTATAGACCTAAAGTAGACGTTTAAAATAGGTTTATTTTTAGATCTAAAATAGGTTGATATATAGACCTAAAATAGACGATTTATAGACCAGAAATAGACGTCTAAAATAGGTTGATTTTTAGATCTAAAATAGGTTGATATATAGACCTAAAATAGACGCCTAAATTAGGTTGATTTATAGACCCTTAGGTTGATTTATAGACCTAAAGTAGACGATTAAAATAGGTTTATTTATAGATCTAAAATAGACCAGAAATAGACGTCTATAATAGGTTGATTTTTAGATCTAAAATAGGTTGATATATAGACCTAAAATAGACGCCTAAATTAGGTTGATTTATAGACCTAAAGTAGACGTTTAAATAAGATCTAAAATAGGTTGATTTATAGACCAGAAATAGACGTCTAAAATAGGTTGATTTCTAGATCTAAAATAGGTTGATATATAGACCTAAAATAGACGCCTAAATTAGGTTGATTTATAGACCCTTAGGTTGATTTATAGACCTAAAGTTGACGTTTAAAATAGGTTTATTTATAGATCTAAAATAGACCAGAAATAGACGTCTAAAATAGGTTGATTTTTAGATCTAAAATAGGTTGATATATAGACCTAAAATAGACGCCTAAATTAGGTTGATTTATAGACCCTTAGGTTGATTTATAGACCTAAAGTAGACGTTTAAAATAGATCTGAAATAGGTTGATTTATAGACCAGAAATAGACGTCTAAAATAGGTTGATTTTTAGATCTAAAATAGGTTGGTATATAGACCTAAAATAGACGCCTAAATTAGGTTGATTTATAGACCCTTAAGTTGATTTATAGACCTAAAGTAGACGTTTAAAATAGGTTTAATTATAGATCTCAAATAGACCAGAAATAGACGTCTAAAATAGGTTGATTTTTAGATCTAAAATAGGTTGATATATAGACCTAAAATAGACGATTTATAGACCAGAAATAGACGTCTAAAATAGGTTGATTTTTAGATCTAAAATAGGTTGATATATAGACCTAAAATAGACGCCTAAATTAGGTTGATTTATAGACCCTTAGGTTGATTTATAGACCTAAAGTAGACGTTTAAAATAGGTTTATTTATAGATCTAAAATAGGTTGATTTATAGACCAGAAATAGACGTCTAAAATAGGTTGATTTTTTAGATCTAAAATAGGTTGATAAATAGACCTAAAATAGACGCCTAGATTAGGTTGATTTATAGACCCTTAGGTTGATTTATAGACCTAACGTAGACGTTTAAAATAGGTTTATTTATAGATCTATAATAGGTTGATTTATAGACCAGAAATAGACGTCTAAAATAGGTTGATTTTTAGATCTAAAATAGGTTGATATATAGACCTAAAATAGACGCCTAAATTAGGTTGATTTATAGACCCTTAGGTTGATTTATAGACCTAAAGTAGACGTTTAAAATGGGTTTATTTATAGATCTAAAATAGACCAGAAGTAGACGTCTAAAATAGGTTGATATATAGACCTAAAATAGACACCTAAATTAGGTTGATTTATAGACTCTTAGGTTGATTTATAGACCTAAAGTAGACGTTTAAAATAGGTTTATTTATAGATCTAAAATAGGTTGATTTATAGACCAGAAATAGACGTCTAAAATAGGTTGATTTTTTAGATCTAAAATAGTTTGATATATAGACCTAAAATAGACGCCTAGATTAGGTTGATTTATAGACCCTTAGGTTGATTTATAGACCTAACGTAGACGTTTAAAATAGGTTTATTTATAGATCTAAAATAGACCAGAAATAGACGTCTAAAATAGGTTGATTTTTAGATCTAAAATAGGTTGATATATAGACCTAAAATAGACGCCTAAATTAGGTTGATTTAGAGACCCTTAGGTTGATTTATAGACCTAAAGTAGACGTTTAAAATAGATCTAAAATAGGTTGATTTATAGACCAGAAATAGACGTCCAAAATAGGTTGATTTTTAGATCTAAAATAGGTTGATATATAGACCTAAAATAGACACCTAAATTAGGTTGATTTATAGACTCTTAGGTTGATTTATAGACCTAAAGTAGACGTTTAAAATAGGTTTATTTATAGATCTAAAATAGGTTGATTTATAGACCAGAAATAGACGTCTAAAATAGGTTGATTTTTTAGATCTAAAATAGGTTGATATATAGACCTAAAATAGACGCCTAGATTAGGTTGATTTATAGACCCTTAGGTTGATTTATAGACCTAACGTAGACGTTTAAAATAGGTTTATTTATAGATCTAAAATAGGTTGATTTATAGACCAGAAATAGACGTCTAAAATAGGTTGATTTTTAGATCTAAAATAGGTTGATATATAGACCTAAAATAGACGCCTAAATTAGGTTGATTTATAGACCCTTAGGTTGATTTATAGACCTAAAGTAGACGTTTAAAATAGGTTTATTTATAGATCTAAAATAGACCAGAAATAGACGTCTAAAATAGGTTTATTTATAGATCTAAAATAGGTTGATTTATAGACCAGAAATAGACGTCTAAAATAGGTTGATTTTTTAGATCTAAAATAGGTTGATATATAGACCTAAAATAGACGCCTAGATTAGGTTGATTTATAGACCCTTAGGTTGATTTATAGACCTAACGTAGACGTTTAAAATAGGGTTATTTATAGATCTAAAATAGACCAGAAATAGACGTCTAAAATAGGTTGATTTTTAGATCTAAAATAGATTAAAAGATTAAAGATTAAAGTCCCAATGATCGTCACACACCTGGGTGTGGTGAAATTTGTCCTCTGCATTTAACCCATCCCCGTGTGATTTTAATCCATCCCCTGGGGGAGAGGGGAGCAGTGAGCAGCAGCGGTGCCGCGCTCGGGAATCAGTTGGTGATCTAACCCCCCAATTCCAACCCTTAATGCTGAGTGCCAAGCAGGGAGGCAATGGGTCCCATTTTTATAGTCTTTGGTATGACCCGGCCGGGGTTTGAACCCACAACCTTCCAGTCTCAGGGCGGACACTCTACCACTAGGCTACTGAGCTGGTTATATATAGACCTAAAATAGACGCCTAAATTAGGTTGATTTATAGACCCTTAGGTTGATTTATAGACCTAAAGTAGACGTTTAAAATAGATCTAAAATAGGTTGATTTATAGACCAGAAATAGACGTCCAAAATAGGTTGATTTTTAGATCTAAAATAGGTTGATATATAGACCTAAAATAGACGGCTAAATTAGGTTGATTTATAGACTCTTAGGTTGATTTATAGACCTAAAGTAGACGTTTAAAATAGGTTTAATTATAGATCTCAAATAGACCAGAAATAGACGTCTAAAATAGGTTGATTTTTAGATCTAAAATAGGTTGATATATAGACCTAAAATAGACTCCTAAATTAGGTTGATTTATAGACCCTTAGGTTGATTTATAGACCTAAAGTAGACGTTTAAAATAGGTTTATTTTTAGATCTAAAATAGGTTGATATATAGACCTAAAATAGACGATTTATAGACCAGAAATAGACGTCTAAAATAGGTTGATTTTTAGATCTAAAATAGGTTGATATATAGACCTAAAATAGACGCCTAAATTAGGTTGATTTATAGACCCTTAGGTTGAATTATAGACCTAAAGTAGATGTTTAAAATAGGTTTATTTATAGATCTAAAATAGGTTGATTTATAGACCTAAAATAGGTTGATTTATAGACCTAAAATAGTCAAAACTAAACTGTCGAGGTAGGGTCATTCAACAAAGTTTCCCAACCCTTGTTAATTTGCAAAATCTTGATCTTGGCTCAATTTACTAGACGTCTAAATTAAAAACATTAAATATGATCATATTTTGGAATTTTGAAGTCTGAACAAGCCGTAAGTTGTATAAATAATGCACAGAAGTTGTTTGGGTTTAACAAGCATACTGATCTGTACATGTGAATTGGTTATTCCTGTACCACTGATAAAGATAAAAATAAGTTGATTTTCAGACCAAAAATAGACGTTTAGAAAAGGTTGATTTTTAAACCCAAAATTGACTAAACAAGGTTGATTTTTAAACCAAACATAGATGTATTAAATAGGTTGAATTTTAAACCAAAAATAGACGTCTAAAAAAGGTTGATTTTTAAACAAAAAATAGACGTCTAAAATAGGTTGATTTTTAAACAAAAAATAGACGACTAAAATAGGTTGATTTTTAAACTAAAAATAGACGTCTAAAAAAGGTTGATTTTTAAACCAAAAATAGACGTCTAAAATAGGTTGATTTTTTAGACAAAAATAGACGTCTAAAAAAGGTTGATTTTTAAACCAAAAATAGACGTCTAAAATAGGTTGATTTTTAAACCAGAAATAGACGTCTAAAATAGGTTGATTTTTAGATCTAAAATAGGTTGATATATAGACCTAAAATAGACACCTAAATTAGGTTGATTTATAGACCCTTAGGTTGATTTATAGACCTAAAGTAGACGTTTAAAATAGGTTTATTTATAGATCTAAAATAGGTTGATTTATAGACCAGAAATAGACGTCTAAAATAGGTTGATTTTTTAGATCTAAAATAGGTTGATATATTGACCTAAAATAGACGCCTAGATTAGGTTGATTTATAGACCCTTAGGTTGATTTATAGACCTAACGTAGACGTTTAAAATAGGTTTATTTATAGATCTAAAATAGGTTGATTTATAGACCAGAAATAGACGTCTAAAATAGGTTGATTTTTAGATCTAAAATAGGTTGATATATAGACCTAAAATAGACGCCTAAATTAGGTTGATTTATAGACCCTTAGGTTGATTTATAGACCTAAAGTAGACGTTTAAAATGGGTTTATTTATAGATCTAAAATAGACCAGAAATAGACGTCTAAAATAGGTTGATTTTTAGATCTAAAATAGGTTGATATATAGACCTAAAATAGACGCCTAAATTAGGTTGATTTATAGACCCTTAGGTTGATTTATAGACCTAAAGTAGACGTTTAAAAATGATCTAAAATAGGTTGATTTATAGACCAGAAATAGACGTCTAAAATAGGTTGATTTTTTAGATCTAAAATAGGTTGATATATAGACCTAAAATAGACGCCTAGATTAGGTTGATTTATAGACCCTTAGGTTGATTTATAGACCTAACGTAGACGTTTAAAATAGGTTTATTTATAGATCTAAAATAGGTTTATTTATAGACCAGAAATAGACGTCTAAAATAGGTTGATTTTTAGATCTAAAATAGGTTGATATATAGACCTAAAATAGACGCCTAAATTAGGTTGATTTATAGACCCTTAGGTTGATTTATAGACCTAAAGTAGACGTTTAAAATAGGTTTATTTATAGATCTAAAATAGACCAGAAATAGACGTCTAAAATAGGTTGATTTTTAGATCTAAAATAGGTTGATATATAGACCTAAAATAGACGCCTAAATTAGGTGTATTTATAGACCCTTAGGTTGATTTATAGACCTAAAGTAGATGTTTAAAATAGATCTAAAATAGGTTGATTTATAGACCAGAAATAGACGTCTAAAATAGGTTGATTTTTAGATCTAAAATAGGTTGATATATAGACCTAAAATAGACGGCTAAATTAGGTTGATTTATAGACCCTTAGGTTGATTTATAGACCTAAAGTAGACGTTTAAAATAGGTTTAATTATAGATCTCAAATAGACCAGAAATAGACGTCTAAAATAGGTTGATTTTTAGATCTAAAATAGCTTGATATATAGACCTAAAATAGACGATTTATAAACCAGAAATAGACGTCTAAAATAGGTTGATTTTTAGATCTAAAATAGGTTGATATATAGACCTAAAATAGACGCCTAAATTAGGTTGATTTATAGACCCTTAGGTTGATTTATAGACCTAAAGTAGACGATTAAAATAGGTTTATTTATAGATCTAAAATAGACCAGAAATAGACGTCTATAATAGGTTGATTTTTAGATCTAAAATAGGTTGATATATAGACCTAAAATAGACGCCTAAATTAGGTTGATTTATAGACCTAAAGTAGACGTTTAAATAAGATCTAAAATAGGTTGATTTATAGACCAGAAATAGACGTCTAAAATAGGTTGATTTCTAGATCTAAAATAGGTTGATATATAGACCTAAAATAGACGCCTAAATTAGGTTGATTTATAGACCCTTAGGTTGATTTATAGACCTAAAGTTGACGTTTAAAATAGGTTTATTTATAGATCTAAAATAGACCAGAAATAGACGTCTAAAATAGGTTGATTTTTAGATCTAAAATAGGTTGATATATAGACCTAAAATAGACGCCTAAATTAGGTTGATTTATAGACCCTTAGGTTGATTTATAGACCTAAAGTAGACGTTTAAAATAGATCTGAAATAGGTTGATTTATAGACCAGAAATAGACGTCTAAAATAGGTTGATTTTTAGATCTAAAATAGGTTGGTATATAGACCTAAAATAGACGCCTAAATTAGGTTGATTTATAGACCCTTAAGTTGATTTATAGACCTAAAGTAGACGTTTAAAATAGGTTTAATTATAGATCTCAAATAGACCAGAAATAGACGTCTAAAATAGGTTGATTTTTAGATCTAAAATAGGTTGATATATAGACCTAAAATAGACGATTTATAGACCAGAAATAGACGTCTAAAATAGGTTGATTTTTAGATCTAAAATAGGTTGATATATAGACCTAAAATAGACGCCTAAATTTGGTTGATTTATAGACCCTTAGGTTGATTTATAGACCTAAAGTAGACGTTTAAAATAGGTTTATTTATAGATCTAAAATAGGTTGATTTATAGACCAGAAATAGACGTCTAAAATAGGTTGATTTTTTAGATCTAAAATAGGTTGATAAATAGACCTAAAATAGACGCCTAGATTAGGTTTATTTATAGACCCTTAGGTTGATTTATAGACCTAACGTAGACGTTTAAAATAGGTTTATTTATAGATCTATAATAGGTTGATTTATAGACCAGAAATAGACGTCTAAAATAGGTTGATTTTTAGATCTAAAATAGGTTGATATATAGACCTAAAATAGACGCCTAAATTAGGTTGATTTATAGACCCTTAGGTTGATTTATAGACCTAAAGTAGACGTTTAAAATGGGTTTATTTATAGATCTAAAATAGACCAGAAGTACACGTCTAAAATAGGTTGATATATAGACCTAAAATAGACACCTAAATTAGGTTGATTTATAGACTCTTAGGTTGATTTATAGACCTAAAGTAGACGTTTAAAATAGGTTTATTTATAGATCTAAAATAGGTTGATTTATAGACCAGAAATAGACGTCTAAAATAGGTTGATTTTTTAGATCTAAAATAGTTTGATATATAGACCTAAAATAGACGCCTAGATTAGGTTGATTTATAGACCCTTAGGTTGATTTATAGACCTAACGTAGACGTTTAAAATAGGTTTATTTATAGATCTAAAATAGACCAGAAATAGACGTCTAAAATAGGTTGATTTTTAGATCTAAAATAGGTTGATATATAGACCTAAAATAGACGCCTAAATTAGGTTGATTTAGAGACCCTTAGGTTGATTTATAGACCTAAAGTAGACGTTTAAAATAGATCTAAAATAGGTTGATTTATAGACCAGAAATAGACGTCCAAAATAGGTTGATTTTTAGATCTAAAATAGGTTGATATATAGACCTAAAATAGACACCTAAATTAGGTTGATTTATAGACTCTTAGGTTGATTTATAGACCTAAAGTAGACGTTTAAAATAGGTTTATTTATAGATCTAAAATAGGTTGATTTATAGACCAGAAATAGACGTCTAAAATAGGTTGATTTTTAGATCTAAAATAGGTTGATATATAGACCTAAAATAGACACCTAAATTAGGTTGATTTATAGACTCTTAGGTTGATTTATAGACCTAAAGTAGACTTTAAAATAGGTTTATTTATAGATCTAAAATAGGTTGATTTATAGACCAGAAATAGACGTCTAAAATAGGTTGATTTTTTAGATCTAAAATAGGTTGATATATAGACCTAAAATAGATGCCTAGATTAGGTTGATTTATAGACCCTTAGGTTGATTTATAGACCTAACGTAGACGTTTAAAATAGGTTTATTTATAGATCTAAAATAGGTTGATTTATAGACCAGAAATAGACGTCTAAAATAGGTTGACTTTTCGATCTAAAATAGGTTGATATATAGACTTAAAATAGACGCCTAAATTAGGTTGATTTATAGACTCTTAGGTTGATTTATAGACCTAAAGTAGACGTTTAAAATAGGTTTAATTATAGATCTCAAATAGACCAGAAATAGACGTCTAAAATAGGTTGATTTTTAGATCTAAAATAGGTTGATATATAGACCTAAAATAGACGATTTATAGACCAGAAATAGACGTCTAAAATAGGTTGATTTTTAGATCTAAAATAGGTTGATATATAGACCTAAAATAGACTCCTAAATTAGGTTGATTTATAGACCCTTAGGTTGATTTATAGACCTAAAGTAGACGTTTAAAATAGATCTAAAATAGGTTGATTTATAGACCAGAAATAGACGTCTAAAATAGGTTGATTTTTAGATCTAAAATAGGTTGATATATAGACCTAAAATAGACACCTAAATTAGGTTGATTTATAGACTCTTAGGTTGATTTATAGACCTAAAGTAGACGTTTAAAATAGGTTTATTTATAGATCTAAAATAGGTTGATTTATAGACCAGAAATAGACGTCTAAAATAGGTTGATTTTTTAGATCTAAAATAGGTTGATATATAGACCTAAAATAGACGCCTAGATTAGGTTGATTTATAGACCCTTAGGTTGATTTATAGACCTAACGTAGACGTTTAAAACAGGTTTATTTATAGATCTAAAATAGGTTGATTTATAGACCAGAAATAGACGTCTAAAATAGGTTGATTTTTAGATCTAAAATAGGTTGATATATAGACCTAAAATAGACGCCTAAATTAGGTTGATTTATAGACCCTTAGGTTGATTTATAGACCTAAAGTAGACGTTTAAAATAGGTTTAATTATAGATCTAAAATAGACCAGAAATAGACGTCTAAAATAGGTTGATTTTTAGATCTAAAATAGGTTGATATATAGACCTAAAATAGACGATTTATAGACCAGAAATAGACGTCTAAAATAGGTTGATTTTTAGATCTAAAATAGGTTGATATATAGACCTAAAATAGACTCCTAAATTAGGTTGATTTATAGACCCTTAGGTTGATTTATAGACCTAAAGTAGACGTTTAAAATAGGTTTATTTTTAGATCTAAAATAGGTTGATATATAGACCTAAAATAGACGATTTATAGACCAGAAATAGACGTCGAAAATAGGTTGATTTTTAGATCTAAAATAGGTTGATATTTAGACCTAAAATAGACGCCTAAATTAGGTTGATTTATAGACCCTTAGGTTGATTTATAGACCTAAAGTAGACGATTAAAATAGGTTTATTTATAGATCTAAAATAGACCAGAAATAGACGTCTATAATAGGTTGATTTTTAGATCTAAAATAGGTTGATATATAGACCTAATATAGACGCCTAAATTAGGTTGATTTATAGACCTAAAGTAGACGTTTAAATAAGATCTAAAATAGGTTGATTTATAGACCAGAAATAGACGTCTAAAATAGGTTGATTTTTAGATCTAAAATAGGTTGATATATAGACCTAAAATAGACGCCTAAATTAGGTTGATTTATAGACCCTTAGGTTGATTTATAGACCTAAAGTAGACGTTTAAAATAGGTTGATTTATAGATCTAAAATAGACCAGAAATAGACGTCTAAAATAGGTTGATTTTTAGATCTAAAATAGGTTGATATATAGACCTAAAATAGACGCCTAAATTAGGTTGATTTATAGACCCTTAGGTTAATTTATAGACCTAAAGTAGACGTTTAAAATAGATCTGAAATAGGTTGATTTATAGACCAGAAATAGACGTCTAAAATAGGTTGATTTTTAGATCTAAAATAGGTTGGTATATAGACCTAAAATAGACGCCTAAATTAGGTTGATTTATAGACCCTTAAGTTGATTTATAGACCTAAAGTAGACGTTTAAAATAGGTTTAATTATAGATCTCAAATAGACCAGAAATAGACGTCTAAAATAGGTTGATTTTTAGATCTAAAATAGGTTGATATATAGACCTAAAATAGACGATTTATAGACCAGAAATAGACGTCTAAAATAGGTTGATTTTTAGATCTAAAATAGGTTGATATATAGACCTAAAATAGACGCCTAAATTAGGTTGATTTATAGACCCTTAGGTTGATTTATAGACCTAAAGTAGACGTTTAAAATAGGTTTATTTATAGATCTAAAATAGGTTGATTTATAGACCAGAAATAGACGTCTAAAATAGGTTGATTTTTTTAGATCTAAAATAGGTTGATAAATAGACCTAAAATAGACGCCTAGATTAGGTTGATTTATAGACCCTTAGGTTGATTTATAGACCTAACGTAGACGTTTAAAATAGGTTTATTTATAGATCTATAATAGGTTGATTTATAGACCAGAAATAGACGTCTAAAATAGGTTGATTTTTAGATCTAAAATAGGTTGATATATAGACCTAAAATAGACGCCTAAATTAGGTTGATTTATAGACCCTTAGGTTGATTTATAGACCTAAAGTAGACGTTTAAAATGGGTTTATTTATAGAGCTAAAATAGACCAGAAGTAGACGTCTAAAATAGGTTGATATATAGACCTAAAATAGACACCTAAATTAGGTTGATTTATAGACTCTTAGGTTGATTTATAGACCTAAAGTAGACGTTTAAAATAGGTTTATTTATAGATCTAAAATAGGTTGATTTATAGACCAGAAATAGACGTCTAAAATAGGTTGATTTTTTAGATCTAAAATAGGTTGATATATAGACCTAAAATAGACGCCTAGATTAGGTTGATTTATAGACCCTTAGGTTGATTTATAGACCTAACGTAGACGTTTAAAATAGGTTTATTTATAGATCTAAAATAGACCAGAAATAGACGTCTAAAATAGGTTGATTTTTAGATCTAAAATAGGTTGATATATAGACCTAAAATAGACGCCTAAATTAGGTTGATTTAGAGACCCTTAGGTTGATTTATAGACCTAAAGTAGACGTTTAAAATAGATCTAAAATAGGTTGATTTATAGACCAGAAATAGACGTCCAAAATAGGTTGATTTTTAGATCTAAAATAGGTTGATATATAGACCGAAAATAGACACCTAAATTAGGTTGATTTATAGACTCTTAGGTTGATTTATAGACCTAAAGTAGACGTTTAAAATAGGTTTATTTATAGATCTAAAATAGGTTGATTTATAGACCAGAAATAGACGTCTAAAATAGGTTGATTTTTTAGATCTAAAATAGGTTGATATATAGACCTAAAATAGACGCCTAGATTAGGTTGATTTATAGACCCTTAGGTTGATTTATAGACCTAACGTAGACGTTTAAAATAGGTTTATTTATAGATCTAAAATAGGTTGATTTTTCGATCTAAAATAGGTTGATATATAGACTTAAAATAGACGCCTAAATTAGGTTGATTTATAGACTCTTAGGTTGATTTATAGACCTAAAGTAGACGTTTAAAATAGGTTTAATTATAGATCTCAAATAGACCAGAAATAGACGTCTAAAATAGGTTGATTTTTAGATCTAAAATAGGTGTATATATAGACCTAAAATAAACGATTTATAGACCAGAAATAGACGTCTAAAATAGGTTAATTTTTAGATCTAAAATAGGTTGATATATAGACCTAAAATAGACGCCTAAATTAGGTTGATTTATAGACCCTTAGGTTGATTTATAGACCTAAAGTAGACGTTTAAAATAGGTTTATTTTTAGATCTAAAATAGGTTGATATATAGACCTAAAATAGACGATTTATAGACCAGAAATAGACGTCTAAAATAGGTTGATTTTTAGATCTAAATTAGGTTGATATATAGACCTAAAATAGACGCCTAAATTAGGTTGATTTATAGACCCTTAGGTTGATCTATAGACCTAAAGTAGACGTTTAAAATAGGTTTATTTATAGATCTAAAATGGACCAGAAATAGACGTCTAAAATAGGTTGATTTTTAGATCTAAAATAGGTTGATATATAGACCTAAAATAGACGCCTAAATTAGGTTGATTTATAGACCCTTAGGTTGATTTATAGACCTACAGTAGACGTTTAAAATAGATCTAAAATAGGTTGATTTATAGACCAGAAATAGACGTCTAAAAAAGGTTGATTTTTAAACAAAAAATAGACGTCTAAAATAGGTTGATTTTTAAACCAAAAATAGACGTCTAAAATAGGTTGATTTTTAAACCGAAAATAGACGTCTAAAATAGGTTGATTTTTAAACCAGAAATAGACGTCTAAAAAAGGTTGATTTTTAAACCAAAAATAGACGTCTAAAATAGGTTGATTTTTAAACCAGAAATAGACGTCTAGAATAGATTGATTTTTAGATCTAAAATAGGTTGATATATAGACCTAAAATAGACACCTAAATTAGGTTGATTTATAAACCCTTAGGTTGATTTATAGACCTAAAGTAGACGTTCAAAATAGGTTTATTTATAGATCTAAAATAGGTTGATTTATAGACCAGAAATAGACGTCTAAAATAGGTTGATTTTTTAGATCTAAAATAGGTTGATATATAGACCTAAAATAGACGCCTAGATTAGGTTGATTATAGACCCTTAGGTTGATTTATAGACCTAACGTAGACGTTTAAAATAGGTTTATTTATAGATCTAAAATAGGTTGATTTATAGACCAGAAATAGACGTCTAAAATAGGTTGATTTTTAGATCTAAAATAGGTTGATATATAGACCTAAAATAGACGCCTAAATTAGGTTGATTGATAGACCCTTAGGTTGATTTATAGACCTAAAGTAGTCGTTTAAAATAGGTTTATTTATAGATCTAAAATAGACCAGAAATAGACGTCTAAAATAGGTTGATTTTTAGATCTAAAATAGGTTGATATATAGACCTAAAATAGACGCCTAAATTAGGTTGATTTATAGACCCTTAGGTTGATTTATAGACCTAAAGTAGACGTTTAAAATAGATCTAAAATAGGTTGATTTATAGACCAGAAATAGACGTCTAAAATAGGTTGATTTTTAGATCTAAAATAGGTTGATATATAGACCTAAAATAGACGCCTAAATTAGGTTGATTTATAGACCCTTAGGTTGATTTATAGACCTAAAGTAGACGTTTAAAATAGGTTTAATTATAGATCTAAAATAGACCAGAAATAGACGTCTAAAATAGGTTGATTTTTAGATCTAAAATAGGTTGATATATAGACCTAAAATAGACGATTTATAGACCAGAAATAGACGTCTAAAATAGGTTGATTTTTAGATCTAAAATAGGTTGATATATAGACCTAAAATAGACTCCTAAATTAGGTTGATTTATAGACCCTTAGGTTGATTTATAGACCTAAAGTAGACGTTTAAAATAGGTTCATTTTTAGATCTAAAATAGGTTGATATATAGACCTAAAATAGACGATTTATAGACCAGAAATAGACGTCTAAAATAGGTTGATTTTTAGATCTAAATTAGGTTGATATATAGACCTAAAATAGACGCCTAAATTAGGTTGATTTATAGACCCTTAGGTTGATTTATAGACCTAAAGTAGACGTTTAAAATAGGTTTATTTATAGATCTAAAATAGACCAGAAATAGACGTCTAAAATAGGTTGATTTTTAGATCTAAAATAGGTTGATATATAGACCTAAAATAGACGCCTAAATTAGGTTGATTTATAGACCCTTAGGTTGATTTATAGACCTACAGTAGACGTTTAAAATAGATCTAAAATAGGTTGATTTATAGACCAGAAATAGACGTCTAAAAAAGGTTGATTTTTCAACAAAAAATAGACGTCTAAAATAGGTTGATTTTTAAACCAAAAATAGACGTCCAAAATAGGTTGATTTTTAAACCGAAAATAGACGTCTAAAATAGGTTGATTTTTAAACTAAAAATAGACGTCTAAAAAAGGTTGATTTTTAAACCAAAAATAGACGTCTAAAATAGGTTGATTTTTAAACCAGAAATAGACGTCTAGAATAGATTGATTTTTAGATCTAAAATAGGTTGATATATAGACCTAAAATAGACACCTAAATTAGGTTGATTTATAAACCCTTAGGTTGATTTATAGACCTAAAGTAGACGTTCAAAATAGGTTTATTTATAGATCTAAAATAGGTTGATTTATAGACCAGAAATAGACGTCTAAAATAGGTTGATTTTTTAGATCTAAAATAGGTTGATATATAGACCTAAAATAGACGCCTAGATTAGGTTGATTTATAGACCCTTAGGTTGATTTATAGACCTAACTTAGACGTTTAAAATAGGTTTATTTATAGATCTAAAATAGGTTGATTTATAGACCAGAAATAGACGTCTAAAATAGGTTGATTTTTAGATCTAAAATAGGTTGATATATAGACCTAAAATAGACGCCTAAATTAGGTTGATTGATAGACCCTTAGGTTGATTTATAGACCTAAATTAGTCGTTTAAAATAGGTTTATTTATAGATCTAAAATAGACCAGAAATAGACGTCTAAAATAGGTTGATTTTTAGATCTAAAATAGGTTGATATATAGACCTAAAATAGACGCCTAAATTAGGTTGATTTATAGACCCTTAGGTTGATTTATAGACCTAAAGTAGACGTTTAAAATAGATCTAAAATAGGTTGATTTATAGACCAGAAATAGACGTCTAAAATAGGTTGATTTTTAGATCTAAAATAGGTTGATATATAGACCTAAAATAGACGCCTAAATTAGGTTGATTTATAGACCCTTAGGTTGATTTATAGACCTAAAGTAGACGTTTAAAATAGGTTTAATTATAGATCTAAAATAGACCAGAAATAGACGTCTAAAATAGGTTGATTTTTAGATCTAAAATAGGTTGATATATAGACCTAAAATAGACGATTTATAGACCAGAAATAGACGCCTAAAATAGGTTGATTTTTAGATCTAAAATAGGTTGATATATAGACCTAAAATAGACTCCTAAATTAGGTTGATTTATAGACCCTTAGGTTGATTTATAGACCTAAAGTAGACGTTTAAAATAGATCTAAAATAGGTTGATTTATAGACCAGAAATAGACGTCTAAAATAGGTTGATTTTTAGATCTAAAATAGGTTGATATATAGACCTAAAATAGACGCCTAAATTAGGTTGATTTATAGACCCTTAGGTTGATTTATAGACCTAAAGTAGACGTTTAAAATAGGTTTATTTATAGATCTAAAATAGGTTGATTTATAGACCAGAAATAGACGTCTAAAATAGGTTGATTTTTTAGATCTAAAATAGGTTGATATATAGACCTAAAATAGACGCCTAGATTAGGTTGATTTATAGACCCTTAGGTTGATTTATAGACCTAACGTAGACGTTTAAAATAGGTTTATTTATAGATCTAAAATAGGTTGATTTATAGACCAGAAATAGACGTCTAAAATGGGTTGATTTTTCGATCTAAAATAGGTTGATATATAGACTTAAAATAGACGCCTAAATTAGGTTGATTTATAGACTCTTAGGTTGATTTATAGACCTAAAGTAGACGTTTAAAATAGGTTTAATTATAGATCTCAAATAGACCAGAAATAGACGTCTAAAATAGGTTGATTTTTAGATCTAAAATAGGTGTATATATAGACCTAAAATAAACGATTTATAGACCAGAAATAGACGTCTAAAATAGGTTGATTTTTAGATCTAAAATAGGTTGATATATAGACCTAAAATAGACGCCTAAATTAGGTTGATTTATAGACCCTTAGGTTGATTTATAGACCTAAAGTAGACGTTTAAAATAGGTTTATTTTTAGATCTAAAATAGGTTGATATATAGACCTAAAATAGACGATTTATAGACCAGAAATAGACGTCTAAAATAGGTTGATTTTTAGATCTAAATTAGGTTGATATATAGACCTAAAATAGACGCCTAAATTAGGTTGATTTATAGACCCTTAGGTTGATTTATAGACCTAAAGTAGACGTTTAAAATAGGTTTATTTATAGATCTAAAATAGACCAGAAATAGACGTCTAAAATAGGTTGATTTTTAGATCTAAAATAGGTTGATATATAGACCTAAAATAGACGCCTAAATTAGGTTGATTTATAGACCCTTAGGTTGATTTATAGACCTAAAGTAGACGTTTAAAATAGGTTTAATTATAGATCTAAAATAGACCAGAAATAGACGTCTAAAATAGGTTGATTTTTAGATCTAAAATAGGTTGATATATAGACCTAAAATAGACGATTTATAGACCAGAAATAGACGTCTAAAATAGGTTGATTTTTAGATCTAAAATAGGTTGATATATAGACCTAAAATAGACTCCTAAATTAGGTTGATTTATAGACCCTTAGGTTGATTTATAGACCTAAAGTAGACGTTTAAAATAGGTTCATTTTTAGATCTAAAATAGGTTGATATATAGACCTAAAATAGACGATTTATAGACCAGAAATAGACGTCTAAAATAGGTTGATTTTTAGATCTAAATTAGGTTGATATATAGACCTAAAATAGACGCCTAAATTAGGTTGATTTATAGACCCTTAGGTTGATTTATAGACCTAAAGTAGACGTTTAAAATAGGTTTATTTATAGATCTAAAATAGACCAGAAATAGACGTCTAAAATAGGTTGATTTTTAGATCTAAAATAGGTTGATATATAGACCTAAAATAGACGCCTAAATTAGGTTGATTTATAGACCCTTAGGTTGATTTATAGACCTACAGTAGACGTTTAAAATAGATCTAAAATAGGTTGATTTATAGACCAGAAATAGACGTCTAAAAAAGGTTGATTTTTAAACAAAAAATAGACGTCTAAAATAGGTTGATTTTTAAACCAAAAATAGACGTCTAAAATAGGTTGATTTTTAAACCGAAAATAGACATCTAAAATAGGTTGATTTTTAAACCAAAAATAGACGTCTAAAATAGGTTGATCTTTAAACCAGAAATAGACACCTAAATTAGGTTGATTTATAGACCCTTAGGTTGATTTATAGACCTAAAGTAGACGTTCAAAATAGGTTTATTTATAGATCTAAAATAGGTTGATTTATAGACCAGAAATAGACGTCTAAAATAGGTTGATTTTTTAGATCTAAAATAGGTTGATATATAGACCTAAAATAGACGCCTAGATTAGGTTGATTTATAGACCCTTAGGTTGATTTATAGACCTAACGTAGACGTTTAAAATAGGTTTATTTATAGATCTAAAATAGGTTGATTTATAGACCAGAAATAGACGTCTAAAATAGGTTGATTTTTAGATCTAAAATAGGTTGATATATAGACCTAAAATAGACGCCTAAATTAGGTTGATTTATAGACTCTTAGGTTGATTTATAGACCTAAAGTAGACGTTTAAAATAGGTTTATTTATAGATCTAAAATAGACCAGAAATAGACGTCTAAAATAGGTTGATTTTTAGATCTAAAATAGGTTGATATATAGACCTAAAATAGACGTCTAAATTAGGTTGATTTATAGACCCTTAGGTTGATTTATAGACCTAAAGTAGACGTTTAAAATAGATCTAAAATAGGTTGATATATAGACCTAAAATAGACGCCTAAATTAGGTTGATTTATAGACCCTTAGGTTGATTTATAGACCTAAAGTAGACGTTTAAAATAGGTTTATTTTTAGATCTAAAATAGGTTGATATATAGACCTAAAATAGACGATTTATAGACCAGAAATAGACGTCTAAAATAGGTTGATTTTTAGATCTAAATTAGGTTGATATATAGACCTAAAATAGACGCCTAAATTAGGTTGATTTATAGACCCTTAGGTTGATCTATAGACCTAAAGTAGACGTTTAAAATAGGTTTATTTATAGATCTAAAATAGACCAGAAATAGACGTCTAAAATAGGTTGATTTTTAGATCTAAAATAGGTTGATATATAGACCTAAAATAGACGCCTAAATTAGGTTGATTTATAGACCCTTAGGTTGATTTATAGACCTACAGTAGACGTTTAAAATAGATCTAAAATAGGTTGATTTATAGACCAGAAATAGACGTCTAAAAAAGGTTGATTTTTCAACAAAAAATAGACGTCTAAAATAGGTTGATTTTTAAACCAAAAATAGACGTCCAAAATAGGTTGATTTTTAAACCGAAAATAGACGTCTAAAATAGGTTGATTTTTAAACTAAAAATAGACGTCTAAAAAAGGTTGATTTTTAAACCAAAAATAGACGTCTAAAATAGGTTGATTTTTAAACCAGAAATAGACGTCTAGAATAGATTGATTTTTAGATCTAAAATAGGTTGATATATAGACCTAAAATAGACACCTAAATTAGGTTGATTTATAAACCCTTAGGTTGATTTATAGACCTAAAGTAGACGTTCAAAATAGGTTTATTTATAGATCTAAAATAGGTTGATTTATAGACCAGAAATAGACGTCTAAAATAGGTTGATTTTTTAGATCTAAAATAGGTTGATATATAGACCTAAAATAGACGCCTAGATTAGGTTGATTTATAGACCCTTAGGTTGATTTATAGACCTAACTTAGACGTTTAAAATAGGTTTATTTATAGATCTAAAATAGGTTGATTTATAGACCAGAAATAGACGTCTAAAATAGGTTGATTTTTAGATCTAAAATAGGTTGATATATAGACCTAAAATAGACGCCTAAATTAGGTTGATTGATAGACCCTTAGGTTGATTTATAGACCTAAATTAGTCGTTTAAAATAGGTTTATTTATAGATCTAAAATAGACCAGAAATAGACGTCTAAAATAGGTTGATTTTTAGATCTAAAATAGGTTGATATATAGACCTAAAATAGACGCCTAAATTAGGTTGATTTATAGACCCTTAGGTTGATTTATAGACCTAAAGTAGACGTTTAAAATAGATCTAAAATAGGTTGATTTATAGACCAGAAATAGACGTCTAAAATAGGTTGATTTTTAGATCTAAAATAGGTTGATATATAGACCTAAAATAGACGCCTAAATTAGGTTGATTTATAGACCCTTAGGTTGATTTATAGACCTAAAGTAGACGTTTAAAATAGGTTTAATTATAGATCTAAAATAGACCAGAAATAGACGTCTAAAATAGGTTGATTTTTAGATCTAAAATAGGTTGATATATAGACCTAAAATAGACGATTTATAGACCAGAAATAGACGCCTAAAATAGGTTGATTTTTAGATCTAAAATAGGTTGATATATAGACCTAAAATAGACTCCTAAATTAGGTTGATTTATAGACCCTTAGGTTGATTTATAGACCTAAAGTAGACGTTTAAAATAGATCTAAAATAGGTTGATTTATAGACCAGAAATAGACGTCTAAAATAGGTTGATTTTTAGATCTAAAATAGGTTGATATATAGACCTAAAATAGACGCCTAAATTAGGTTGATTTATAGACCCTTAGGTTGATTTATAGACCTAAAGTAGACGTTTAAAATAGGTTTATTTATAGATCTAAAATAGGTTGATTTATAGACCAGAAATAGACGTCTAAAATAGGTTGATTTTTTAGATCTAAAATAGGTTGATATATAGACCTAAAATAGACGCCTAGATTAGGTTGATTTATAGACCCTTAGGTTGATTTATAGACCTAACGTAGACGTTTAAAATAGGTTTATTTATAGATCTAAAATAGGTTGATTTATAGACCAGAAATAGACGTCTAAAATGGGTTGATTTTTCGATCTAAAATAGGTTGATATATAGACTTAAAATAGACGCCTAAATTAGGTTGATTTATAGACTCTTAGGTTGATTTATAGACCTAAAGTAGACGTTTAAAATAGGTTTAATTATAGATCTCAAATAGACCAGAAATAGACGTCTAAAATAGGTTGATTTTTAGATCTAAAATAGGTGTATATATAGACCTAAAATAAACGATTTATAGACCAGAAATAGACGTCTAAAATAGGTTGATTTTTAGATCTAAAATAGGTTGATATATAGACCTAAAATAGACGCCTAAATTAGGTTGATTTATAGACCCTTAGGTTGATTTATAGACCTAAAGTAGACGTTTAAAATAGGTTTATTTTTAGATCTAAAATAGGTTGATATATAGACCTAAAATAGACGATTTATAGACCAGAAATAGACGTCTAAAATAGGTTGATTTTTAGATCTAAATTAGGTTGATATATAGACCTAAAATAGACGCCTAAATTAGGTTGATTTATAGACCCTTAGGTTGATTTATAGACCTAAAGTAGACGTTTAAAATAGGTTTATTTATAGATCTAAAATAGACCAGAAATAGACGTCTAAAATAGGTTGATTTTTAGATCTAAAATAGGTTGATATATAGACCTAAAATAGACGCCTAAATTAGGTTGATTTATAGACCCTTAGGTTGATTTATAGACCTACAGTAGACGTTTAAAATAGATCTAAAATAGGTTGATTCATAGACCAGAAATAGACGTCTAAAAAAGGTTGATTTTTAAACAAAAAATAGACGTCTAAAATAGGTTGATTTTTAAACCAAAAATAGACGTCTAAAATAGGTTGATTTTTAAACCGAAAATAGACGTCTAAAATAGGTTGATTTTTAAACCAAAAATAGACGTCTAAAATAGGTCAATTTTTAAACCAGAAATAGACGTCTAGAATAGATTGATTTTTAGATCTAAAATAGGTTGATATATAGACCTAAAATAGACACCTAAATTAGGTTGATTTATAGACCCTTAGGTTGATTTATAGACCTAAAGTAGACGTTCAAAATAGGTTTATTTATAGATCTAAAATAGGTTGATTTATAGACCAGAAATAGACGTCTAAAATAGGTTGATTTTTTAGATCTAAAATAGGTTGATATATAGACCTAAAATAGACGCCTAGATTAGGTTGATTTATAGACCCTTAGGTTGATTTATAGACCTAACGTAGACGTTTAAAATAGGTTTATTTATAGATCTAAAATAGGTTTATTTATAGACCAGAAATAGACGTCTAAAATAGGTTGATTTTTAGATCTAAAATAGGTTGATATATAGACCTAAAATAGACGCCTAAATTAGGTTGATTTATAGACCCTTAGGTTGATTTATAGACCTAAAGTAGACGTTTAAAATAGGTTTATTTATAGATCTAAAATAGACCAGAAATAGACGTCTAAAATAGGTTGATTTTTAGATCTAAAATAGGTTGATATATAGACCTAAAATAGACGATTTATAGACCAGAAATAGACGTCTAAAATAGGTTGATTTTTAGATCTAAAATAGGTTGATATATAGACCTAAAATAGACTCCTAAATTAGGTTGATTTATAGACCCTTAGGTTGATTTATAGACCTAAAGTAGACGTTTAAAATAGATCTAAAATAGGTTGATATATAGACCTAAAATAGACACCTAAATTAGGTTGATTTATAGACTCTTAGGTTGATTTATAGACCTAAAGTAGACGTTTAAAATTGGTTTATTTATAGATCTAAAATAGGTTGATTTATAGACCAGAAATAGACGTCTAAAATAGGTTGATTTTTTAGATCTAAAATTGGTTGATATATAGACCTAAAATAGACGCCTAGATTAGGTTGATTTATAGACCCTTAGGTTGATTTATAGACCTAACATAGACGTTTAAAATAGGTTTATTTATAGATCTAAAATAGGTTGATTTATAGACCAGAAATAGACGTCTAAAATAGGTTGATTTTTCGATCTAAAATAGGTTGATATATAGACTTAAAATAGACGCCTAAATTAGGTTGATTTATAGACTCTTAGGTTGATTTATAGACCTAAAGTAGACCTTTAAAATAGGTTTAATTATAGATCTCAAATAGACCAGAAATAGACGTCTAAAATAGGTTGATTTTTAGATCTAAAATAGGTTGATATATAGACCTAAAATAAACGATTTATAGACCAGAAATAGACGTCTAAAATAGGTTGATTTTTAGATCTAAAATAGGTTGATATATAGACCTAAAATAGACGCCTAAATTAGGTTTATTTATAGACCCTTAGGTTGATTTATAGACCTAAAGTAGACGTTTAAAATAGGTTTATTTTTAGATCTAAAATAGGTTGATATATAGACCTAAAATAGACGATTTATAGACCAGAAATAGACGTCTAAAATAGGTTGATTTTTAGATCTAAATTAGGTTGATATATAGACCTAAAATAGACGCCTAAATTAGGTTGATTTATAGACCCTTAGGTTGATTTATAGACCTAAAGTAGACGTTTAAAATAGGTTTATTTATAGATCTAAAATAGACCAGAAATAGACGTCTAAAATAGGTTGATTTTTAGATCTAAAAAAGGTTGATATATAGACCTAAAATAGACGCCTAAATTAGGTTGATTTATAGACCCTTAGGTTGATTTATAGACCTACAGTAGACGTTTAAAATAGATCTAAAATAGGTTGATTTATAGACCAGAAATAGACGTCTAAAATAGGTTGATTTTTTGATCTAAAATAGGTTGATATATAGACCTAAAATAGACGCCTAAATTAGGTTGATTTATAGACCCTTAGGTTGATTTATAGACCTAAAGTAGACGTTTAAAATGGGTTTATTTATAGATCTAAAATAGACCAGAAGTAGACGTCTAAAATAGGTTGATTTTTAGATCTAAAATAGGTTGATATATAGACCTAAAATAGACACCTAAATTAGGTTGATTTATAGACCCTTAGGTTGATTTATAGACCTAAAGTAGACGTTTAAAATAGGTTTAATTATAGATCTAAAATAGACCAGAAATAGACGTCTAAAATAGGTTGATTTTTAGATCTAAAATAGGTTGATATATAGACCTAAAATAGACGATTTATAGACCAGAAATAGACGTCTAAAATAGGTTGATTTTTAGATCTAAAATAGGTTGATATATAGACCTAAAATAGACTCCTAAATTAGGTTGATTTATAGACCCTTAGGTTGATTTATAGACCTAAAGTAGACGTTTAAAATAGATCTAAAATAGGTTGATTTATAGACCAGAAATAGACGTCTAAAATAGGTTGATTTTTAGATCTAAAATAGGTTGATATATAGACCTAAAATAGACACCTAAATTAGGTTGATTTATAGACTCTTAGGTTGATTTATAGACCTAAGGTAGACGTTTAAAATAGGTTTATTTATAGATCTAAAATAGGTTGATTTATAGACCAGAAATAGACGTCTAAAATAGGTTGATTTTTTAGATCTAAAATAGGTTGATATATAGACCTAAAATAGACGCCTAGATTAGGTTGATTTATAGACCCTTAGGTTGATATATAGACCTAACGTAGACGTTTAAAATAGGTTTATTTATAGATCTAAAATAGGTTGATTTATAGACCAGAAATAGACGTCTAAAATAGGTTGATTTTTCGATCTAAAATAGGTTGATATATAGACTTAAAATAGACGCCTAAATTAGGTTGATTTATAGACTCTTAGGTTGATTTATAGACCTAAAGTAGATGTTTAAAATAGGTTTAATTATAGAGCTCAAATAGACCAGAAATAGACGTCTAAAATAGGTTGATTTTTAGATCTAAAATAGGTTGATATATAGACCTAAAATAAACGATTTATAGACCAGAAATAGACGTCTAAAATAGGTTGATTTTTAGATCTAAAATAGGTTGATATATAGACCTAAAATAGACGCCTAAATTAGGTTGATTTATAGACCCTTAGGTTGATTTATAGACCTAAAGTAGACGTTTAAAATAGGTTTATTTTTAGATCTAAAATAGGTTGATATATAGACCTAAAATAGACGATTTATAGACCAGAAATAGACGTCTAAAATAGGTCGATTTTTAGATCTAAATTAGGTTGATATATAGACCTAAAATAGACGATTTATAGACCAGAAATAAACGTCTAAAATAGGTTGATTTTTTAGATCTAAAATAGGTTGATATATAGACCTAAAATAGACGCCTAGATTAGGTTGATTTATAGACCCTTAGGTTGATTTATAGACCTAACGTAGACGTTTAAAATAGGTTTATTTATAGATCTAAAATAGGTTGATTTATAGACCAGAAATAGACGTCTAAAATAGGTTGATTTTTAGATCTAAAATAGGTTGATATATAGACCTAAAATAGACACCTAAATTAGGTTGATTTATAGACTCTTAGGTTGATTTATAGACCTAAAGTAGACGTTTAAAATAGGTTTATTTATAGATCTAAAATAGACCAGAAATAGACGTCTAAAATAGGTTGATTTTTAGATCTAAAATAGGTTGATATATAGACCTAAAATAGACGCCTAAATTAGGTTGATTTATAGACCCTTAGGTTGATTTATAGACCTACAGTAGACGTTTAAAATAGATCTAAAATAGGTTGATTTATAGACCAGAAATAGACGTCTAAAAAAGGTTACTTTTTAAACAAAAAATAGACGTCTAAAATAGGTTGATTTTTAGATCTAAAATAGGTTGATATATAGACCTAAAATAGACACCTAAATTAGGTTGATTTATAGACTCTTAGGTTGATTTATAGACCTAAAGTAGACGTTTAAAATAGGTTTATTTATAGATCTAAAATAGGTTGATTTATAGACCAGAAATAGACGTCTAAAATAGGTTGATTTTTTAGATCTAAAATAGGTTGATATATAGACCTAAAATAGACGCCTAGATTAGGTTGATTTATAGACCCTTAGGTTGATTTATAGACCTAACGTAGATGTTTAAAATAGGTTTATTTATAGATCTAAAATAGGTTGATTTATAGACCAGAAATAGACGTCTAAAATAGGTTGATTTTTCGATCTAAAATAGGTTGATATATAGACTTAAAATAGACGCCTAAATTAGGTTGATTTATAGACTCTTAGGTTGATTTATAGACCTAAAGTAGACGTTTAAAATAGGTTTAATTCTAGATCTCAAATAGACCAGAAATAGACGTCTAAAAGGTTGATTTTTAGATCTAAAATAGGTGTATATATAGACCTAAAATAAACGATTTATAGACCAGAAATAGACGTCTAAAATAGGTTGATTTTTAGATCTAAAATAGGTTGATATATAGACCTAAAATAGACGCCTAAATTAGGTTGATTTATAGACCCTTAGGTTGATTTATAGACCTAAAGTAGACGTTTAAAATAGGTTTATTTTTAGATCTAAAATAGGTTGATATATAGACCTAAAATAGACGATTTAAAGACCAGAAATAGACGTCTAAAATAGGTTGATTTTTAGATCTAAATTAGGTTGATATATAGACCTAAAATAGACGCCTAAATTAGGTTGATTTATAGACCCTTAGGTTGATTTATAGACCTAAAGTAGACGTTTAAAATAGATCTAAAATAGGTTGATTTATAGACCAGAAATAGACGTCTAAAATAGGTTGATTTTTAGATCTAAAATAGGTTGATATATAGACCTAAAATAGACGCCTAAATTAGGTTGATTTATAGACCCTTAGGTTGATTTATAGACCTAAAGTAGACGTTTAAAATAGGTTTAATTATAGATCTAAAATAGACCAGAAATAGACGTCTAAAATAGGTTGATTTTTAGATCTAAAATAGGTTGATATATAGACCTAAAATAGACGATTTATAGACCAGAAATAGACGTCTAAAATAGGTTGATTTTTAGATCTAAAATAGGTTGATATATAGACCTAAAATAGACTCCTAAATTAGGTTGATTTATAGACCCTTAGGTTGATTTATAGACCTAAAGTAGACGTTTAAAATAGATCTAAAATAGGTTGATATATAGACCTAAAATAGACACCTAAATTAGGTTGATTTATAGACTCTTAGGTTGATTTATAGACCTAAAGTAGACGTTTAAAATTGGTTTATTTATAGATCTAAAATAGGTTGATTTATAGACCAGAAATAGACGTCTAAAATAGGTTGATTTTTTTAGATCTAAAATAGGTTGATATATAGACCTAAAATAGACGCCTAGATTAGGTTGATTTATAGACCCTTAGGTTGATTTATAGACCTAACGTAGACGTTTAAAATAGGTTTATTTATAGATCTAAAATAGGTTGATTTATAGACCAGAAATAGACGTCTAAAATAGGTTGATTTTTAGATCTAAAACAGGTTGATATATAAACCTAAAATAGACGCCTAAATTAGGCTGATTTATAGACCCTTAGGTTGATTTATAGACCTAAAGTAGACGTTTAAAATAGGTTTATTTATAGATCTAAAATAGACCAGAAATAGACGTCTAAAATAGGTTGATTTTTAGATCTAAAATAGGTTGATTATATAGACCTAAAATAGACGCCTAAATTAGGTTGATTTATAGACCCTTAGGTTGATTTATAGACCTAAAGTAGACGTTTAAAATAGATCTAAAATAGGTTGATTTATAGACCAGAAATAGACGTCTAAAATAGGTTGATTTTTAGATCTAAAATAGGTTGATATATAGACCTAAAATAGACGCCTAAATTAGGTTGATTTATAGACCCTTAGGTTGATTTATAGACCTAAAGTAGACGTTTAAAATAGGTTTAATTATAGATCTAAAATAGACCAGAAATAGACGTCTAAAATAGGTTGATTTTTAGATCTAAAATAGGTTGATATATAGACCTAAAATAGACGATTTATAGACCAGAAATAGACGTCTAAAATAGGTTGATTTTTAGATCTAAAATAGGTTGATATATAGACCTAAAATAGACTCCTAAATTAGGTTGATTTATAGACCCTTAGGTTGATTTATAGACCTAAAGTAGACGTTTAAAATTGGTTTATTTATAGATCTAAAATAGGTTGATTTATAGACCAGAAATAGACGTCTAAAATAGGTTGATTTTTTAGATCTAAAATTGGTTGATATATAGACCTAAAATAGACGCCTAGATTAGGTTGATTTATAGACCCTTAGGTTGATTTATAGACCTAACATAGACGTTTAAAATAGGTTTATTTATAGATCTAAAATAGGTTGATTTATAGACCAGAAATAGACGTCTAAAATAGGTTGATTTTTCGATCTAAAATAGGTTGATATATAGACTTAAAATAGACGCCTAAATTAGGTTGATTTATAGACTCTTAGGTTGATTTATAGACCTAAAGTAGACCTTTAAAATAGGTTTAATTATAGATCTCAAATAGACCAGAAATAGACGTCTAAAATAGGTTGATTTTTAGATCTAAAATAGGTTGATATATAGACCTAAAATAAACGATTTATAGACCAGAAATAGACGTCTAAAATAGGTTGATTTTTAGATCTAAAATAGGTTGATATATAGACCTAAAATAGACGCCTAAATTAGGTTGATTTATAGACCCTTAGGTTGATTTATAGACCTAAAGTAGACGTTTAAAATAGGTTTATTTTTAGATCTAAAATAGGTTGATATATAGACCTAAAATAGACGATTTATAGACCAGAAATAGACGTCTAAAATAGGTTGATTTTTAGATCTAAATTAGGTTGATATATAGACCTAAAATAGACGCCTAAATTAGGTTGATTTATAGACCCTTAGGTTGATTTATAGACCTAAAGTAGACGTTTAAAATAGGTTTATTTATAGATCTAAAATAGACCAGAAATAGACGTCTAAAATAGGTTGATTTTTAGATCTAAAAAAGGTTGATATATAGACCTAAAATAGACGCCTAAATTAGGTTGATTTATAGACCCTTAGGTTGATTTATAGACCTACAGTAGACGTTTAAAATAGATCTAAAATAGGTTGATTTATAGACCAGAAATAGACGTCTAAAATAGGTTGATTTTTTGATCTAAAATAGGTTGATATATAGACCTAAAATAGACGCCTAAATTAGGTTGATTTATAGACCCTTAGGTTGATTTATAGACCTAAAGTAGACGTTTAAAATGGGTTTATTTATAGATCTAAAATAGACCAGAAGTAGACGTCTAAAATAGGTTGATTTTTAGATCTAAAATAGGTTGATATATAGACCTAAAATAGACACCTAAATTAGGTTGATTTATAGACTCTTAGGTTGATTTATAGACCTAAAGTAGACGTTTAAAATAGGTTTATTTATAGATCTAAAATAGACCAGAAATAGACGTCTAAAATAGGTTGATTTTTTAGATCTAAAATAGGTTGATATATAGACCTAAAATAGACGATTTATAGACCAGAAATAGACGTCTAAAATAGGTTGATTTATAGACCCTTAGGTTGATTTATAGACCTAAAGTAGACGTTTAAAATAGGTTTATTTTTAGCTCTAAAATAGGTTGATATATAGACCTAAAATAGACGATTTATAGACCAGAAATAGACGTTTAAAATAGGTTGATTTTTAGATCTAAAATAGGTTGATATATAGACCTAAAATAGACGCCTAAATTAGGTTGATTTATAGACCCTTAGGTTGATTTATAGGCCTAAAGTAGACGTTTAAAATAGATCTAAAATAGGTTGATTTATAGACCAGAAATAGACGTCTAAAAAAGGTTGATTTTTAAACCAAAAATAGACGTCTAAAATAGGTTGATTTTTAAACCAAAAATAGACGTCTAAAATAGGTTAATTTTTAAACCAGAAATAGACTTCTAGAATAGATTGATTTTTAGATCTAAAATAGGTTGATATATAGACCTAAAATAGACACCTAAATTAGGTTGATTTATAGACCCTTAGGTTGATTTATAGACCTAAAGTAGACGTTCAAAATAGGTTTATTTATAGATCTAAAATAGGTTGATTTATAGACCAGAAATAGACGTCTAAAATAGGTTGATTTTTTAGATCTAAAATAGGTTGATATATAGACCTAAAATAGACGCCTAGATTAGGTTGATTTATAGACCCTTAGGTTGATTTATAGACCTAACGTAGACGTTTAAAATAGGTTTATTTATAGATCTAAAATAGGTTGATTTATAGACCAGAAATAGACGTCTAAAATAGGTTGATTTTTAGATCTAAAATAGGTTGATATATAGACCTAAAATAGACGCCTAAATTAGGTTGATTTATAGACCCTTAGGTTGATTTATAGACCTAAAGTAGACGTTTAAAATAGGTTTATTTATAGATCTAAAATAGACCAGAAATAGACGTCTAAAATAGGTTGATTTTTAGATCTAAAATAGGTTGATATATAGACCTAAAATAGACGCCTAAATTAGGTTGATTTATAGACCCTTAGGTTGATTTATAGACCTAAAGTAGACGTTTAAAATAGATCTAAAATAGGTTGATTTATAGACCAGAAATAGACGTCTAAAATAGGTTGATTTTTAGATCTAAAATAGGTTGATATATAGACCTAAAATAGACGCCTAAATTAGGTTGATTTATAGACCCTTAGGTTGATTTATAGACCTAAAGTAGACGTTTAAAATAGGTTTAATTATAGATCTAAAATAGACCAGAAATAGACGTCTAAAATAGGTTGATTTTTAGATCTAAAATAGGTTGATATATAGACCTAAAATAGACGATTTATAGACCAGAAATAGACGTCTAAAATAGGTTGATTTTTAGATCTAAAATAGGTTGATATATAGACCTAAAATAGACTCCTAAATTAGGTTGATTTATAGACCCTTAGGTTGATTTATAGACCTAAAGTAGACGTTTAAAATAGATCTAAAATAGGTTGATTTATAGACCAGAAATAGACGTCTAAAATAGGTTGATTTTTAGATCTAAAATAGGTTGATATATAGACCTAAAATAGACACCTAAATTAGCTTGATTTATAGACTCTTAGGTTGATTTATAGACCTAAAGTAGACGTTTAAAATAGGTTTATTTATAGATCTAAAATAGGTTGATTTATAGACCAGAAATAGACGTCTAAAATAGGTTGATTTTTTAGATCTAAAATAGGTTGATATATAGACCTAAAATAGACGCCTAGATTAGGTTGATTTATAGACCCTAAGGTTGATTTATAGACCTAACGTAGACGTTTAAAATAGGTTTATTTATAGATCTAAAATAGGTTGATTTATAGACCAGAAATAGACGTCTAAAATAGGTTGATTTTTCGATCTAAAATAGGTTGACATATAGACTTAAAATAGACGCCTAAATTAGGTTGATTTATAGACTCTTAGGTTGATTTATAGACCTAAAGTAGACGTTTAAAATAGGTTTATTTATAGATCTAAAATAGACCAGAAATAGACGTCTAAAATAGGTTGATTTTTAGATCTAAAATAGGTTGATATATAGACCTAAAATAGACGCCTAAATTAGGTTGATTTATAGACCCTTAGGTTGATTTATAGACCTAAAGTAGACGTTTAAAATAGATCTAAAATAGGTTGATTTATAGACCAGAAATAGACGTCTAAAATAGGTTGATTTTTAGATCTAAAATAGGTTGATATATAGACCTAAAATAGACGCCTAAATTAGGTTGATTTATAGACCCTTAGGTTGATTTATAGACCTAAAGTAGACGTTTAAAATAGGTTTAATTATAGATCTAAAATAGACCAGAAATAGACGTCTAAAATAGGTTGATTTTTAGATCTAAAATAGGTTGATATATAGACCTAAAATAGACGATTTATAGACCAGAAATAGACGTCTAAAATAGGTTGATTTTTAGATCTAAAATAGGTTGATATATAGACCTAAAATAGACTCCTAAATTAGGTTGATTTATAGACCCTTAGGTTGATTTATAGACCTAAAGTAGACGTTTAAAATAGATCTAAAATAGGTTGATATATAGACCTAAAATAGACACCTAAATTAGGTTGATTTATAGACTCTTAGGTTGATTTATAGACCTAAAGTAGACGTTTAAAATTGGTTTATTTATAGATCTAAAATAGGTTGATTTATAGACCAGAAATAGACGTCTAAAATAGGTTGATTTTTTAGATCTAAAATTGGTTGATATATAGACCTAAAATAGACGCCTAGATTAGGTTGATTTATAGACCCTTAGGTTGATTTATAGACCTAACATAGACGTTTAAAATAGGTTTATTTATAGATCTAAAATAGGTTGATTTATAGACCAGAAATAGACGTCTAAAATAGGTTGATTTTTCGATCTAAAATAGGTTGATATATAGACTTAAAATAGACGCCTAAATTAGGTTGATTTATAGACTCTTAGGTTGATTTATAGACCTAAAGTAGACCTTTAAAATAGGTTTAATTATAGATCTCAAATAGACCAGAAATAGACGTCTAAAATAGGTTGATTTTTAGATCTAAAATAGGTTGATATATAGACCTAAAATAAACGATTTATAGACCAGAAATAGACGTCTAAAATAGGTTGATTTTTAGATCTAAAATAGGTTGATATATAGACCTAAAATAGACGCCTAAATTAGGTTTATTTATAGACCCTTAGGTTGATTTATAGACCTAAAGTAGACGTTTAAAATAGGTTTATTTTTAGATCTAAAATAGGTTGATATATAGACCTAAAATAGACGATTTATAGACCAGAAATAGACGTCTAAAATAGGTTGATTTTTAGATCTAAATTAGGTTGATATATAGACCTAAAATAGACGCCTAAATTAGGTTGATTTATAGACCCTTAGGTTGATTTATAGACCTAAAGTAGACGTTTAAAATAGGTTTATTTATAGATCTAAAATAGACCAGAAATAGACGTCTAAAATAGGTTGATTTTTAGATCTAAAAAAGGTTGATATATAGACCTAAAATAGACGCCTAAATTAGGTTGATTTATAGACCCTTAGGTTGATTTATAGACCTACAGTAGACGTTTAAAATAGATCTAAAATAGGTTGATTTATAGACCAGAAATAGACGTCTAAAATAGGTTGATTTTTTGATCTAAAATAGGTTGATATATAGACCTAAAATAGACGCCTAAATTAGGTTGATTTATAGACCCTTAGGTTGATTTATAGACCTAAAGTAGACGTTTAAAATGGGTTTATTTATAGATCTAAAATAGACCAGAAGTAGACGTCTAAAATAGGTTGATTTTTAGATCTAAAATAGGTTGATATATAGACCTAAAATAGACACCTAAATTAGGTTGATTTATAGACTCTTAGGTTGATTTATAGACCTAAAGTAGACGTTTAAAATAGGTTTATTTATAGATCTAAAATAGACCAGAAATAGACGTCTAAAATAGGTTGATTTTTTAGATCTAAAATAGGTTGATATATAGACCTAAAATAGACGATTTATAGACCAGAAATAGACGTCTAAAATAGGTTGATTTATAGACCCTTAGGTTGATTTATAGACCTAAAGTAGACGTTTAAAATAGGTTTATTTTTAGCTCTAAAATAGGTTGATACATAGACCTAAAATAGACGATTTATAGACCAGAAATAGACGTTTAAAATAGGTTGATTTTTAGATCTAAAATAGGTTGATATATAGACCTAAAATAGACGCCTAAATTAGGTTGATTTATAGACCCTTAGGTTGATTTATAGGCCTAAAGTAGACGTTTAAAATAGATCTAAAATAGGTTGATTTATAGACCAGAAATAGACGTCTAAAAAAGGTTGATTTTTAAACCAAAAATAGACGTCTAAAATAGGTTGATTTTTAAACCAAAAATAGACGTCTAAAATAGGTTAATTTTTAAACCAGAAATAGACTTCTAGAATAGATTGATTTTTAGATCTAAAATAGGTTGATATATAGACCTAAAATAGACACCTAAATTAGGTTGATTTATAGACCCTTAGGTTTATTTATAGACCTAAAGTAGACGTTCAAAATAGGTTTATTTATAGATCTAAAATAGGTTGATTTATAGACCAGAAATAGACGTCTAAAATAGGTTGATTTTTTAGATCTAAAATAGGTTGATATATAGACCTAAAATAGACGCCTAGATTAGGTTGATTTATAGACCCTTAGGTTGATTTATAGACCTAACGTAGACGTTTAAAATAGGTTCATTTATAGATCTAAAATAGGTTGATTTATAGACCAGAAATAGACGTCTAAAATAGGTCGATTTTTAGATCTAAAATAGGTTGATATATAGACCTAAAATAGACGCCTAAATTAGGTTGATTTATAGACCCTTAGGTTGATTTATAGACCTAAAGTAGACGTTTAAAATAGGTTTAATTATAGATCTCAAATAGACCAGAAATAGACGTCTAAAATAGGTTGATTTTTAGATCTAAAATAGGTTGATATATAGACCTAAAATAGACGATTTATAGACCAGAAATAAACGTCTAAAATAGGTTGATTTTTTAGATCTAAAATAGGTTGATATATAGAACTAAAATAGACGCCTAGATTAGGTTGATTTATAGACCCTTAGGTTGATTTATAGACCTAACGTAGACGTTTAAAATAGGTTTATTTATAGATCTAAAATAGGTTGATTTATAGACCAGAAATAGACGTCTAAAATAGGTTGATTTTTAGATCTAAAATAGGTTGATATATAGACCTAAAATAGACGCCTAAATTAGGTTGATTTATAGACCCTTAGGTTGATTTATAGACCTAAAGTAGACGTTTAAAATAGGTTTATTTATAGATCTAAAATAGACCAGAAATAGACGTCTAAAATAGGTTGATTTTTAGATCTAAAATAGGTTGATATATAGACCTAAAATAGACGCCTAAATTAGGTTGATTTATAGACCCTTAGGTTGATTTATAGACCTAAAGTAGACGTTTAAAATAGATCTAAAATAGCTTGATTTATAGACCAGAAATAGACGTCTAAAATAGGTTGATTTTTAGATCTAAAATAGGTTGATATATAGACCTAAAATAGACGCCTAAATTAGGTTGATTTATAGACCTAAAGTAGACGTTTAAAATAGGTTTATTTATAGATCTAAAATAGACCAGAAATAGACGTCTAAAATAGGTTGATTTTTAGATCTAAAATAGGTTGATATATAGACCTAAAATAGACGCCTAAATTAGGTTGATTTATAGACCCTTAGGTTGATTTATAGACCTAAAGTAGACGTTTAAAATAGATCTAAAATAGGTTGATTTATAGACCAGAAATAGACGTCTAAAATAGGTTGATTTTTAGATCTAAAATAGGTTGATATATAGACCTAAAATAGACGCCTAAATTAGGTTGATTTATAGACCCTTAGGTTGATTTATAGACCTAAAGTAGACGTTTAAAATAGATCTAAAATAGGTTGATATATAGACCTAAAATAGACGCCTAAATTAGGTTGATTTATAGACCCTTAGGTTGATTTATAGACCTAAAGTAGACGTTTAAAATAGGTTTATTTTTAGATCTAAAATAGGTTGATATATAGACCTAAAATAGACGATTTATAGACCAGAAATAGACGTCTAAAATAGGTTGATTTTTAGATCTAAAATAGGTTGATATATAGACCTAAAATAGACTCCTAAATTAGGTTGATTTATAGACCCTTAGGTTTATTTATAGACCTAAAGTAGACGTTTAAAATAGATCTAAAATAGGTTGATTTATAGACCAGAAATAGACGTCTAAAATAGGTTGATTTTTAGATCTAAAATAGGTTGATATATAGACCTAAAATAGACACCTAAATTAGGTTGATTTATAGACTCTTAGGTTGATTTATAGACCTAAAGTAGACGTTTAAAATAGGTTTATTTATAGATCTAAAATAGGTTGATTTATAGACCAGAAATAGACGTCTAAAATAGGTTGATTTTTTAGATCTAAAATAGGTTGATATATAGACCTAAAATAGACGCCTAGATTAGGTTGATTTATAGACCCTTAGGTTGATTTATAGACCTAACGTAGACGTTTAAAATAGGTTTATTTATAGATCTAAAATAGGTTGATTTATAGACCAGAAATAGACGTCTAAAATAGGTTGATTTTTCGATCTAAAATAGCTTGATATATAGACTTAAAATAGACGCCTAAATTAGGTTGATTTATAGACTCTTAGGTTGATTTATAGACCTAAAGTAGACGTTTAAAATAGGTTTAATTATAGATCTCAAATAGACCAGAAATAGACGTCTAAAATAGGTTGATTTTTAGATCTAAAATAGGTTGATATATAGACCTAAAATAGACGATTTATAGACCAGAAATAGACGTCTAAAATAGGTTGATTTTTAGATCTAAAATAGGTTGATATATAGACCTAAAATAGACTCCTAAATTAGGTTGATTTATAGACCCTTAGGTTGATTTATAGACCTAAAGTAGACGTTTAAAATAGATCTAAAATAGGTTGATTTATAGACCAGAAATAGACGTCTAAAATAGGTTGATTTTTAGATCTAAAATAGGTTGATATATAGACCTAAAATAGACACCTAAATTAGGTTGATTTATAGACTCTTAGGTTGATTTATAGACCTAAAGTAGACGTTTAAAATAGGTTTATTTATAGATCTAAAATAGGTTGATTTATAGACCAGAAATAGACGTCTAAAATAGGTTGATTTTTTAGATCTAAAATAGGTTGATATATAGACCTAAAATAGATGCCTAGATTAGGTTGATTTATAGACCCTTAGGTTGATTTATAGACCTAACGTAGACGTTTAAAATAGGTTTATTTATAGATCTAAAATAGGTTGATTTATAGACCAGAAATAGACGTCTAAAATAGGTTGATTTTTCGATCTAAAATAGGTTGATATATAGACTTAAAATAGACGCCTAAATTAGGTTGATTTATAGACTCTTAGGTTGATTTATAGACCTAAAGTAGACGTTTAAAATAGGTTTAATTATAGATCTCAAATAGACCAGAAATAGACGTCTAAAATAGGTTGATTTTTAGATCTAAAATAGGTTGATATATAGACCTAAAATAAACGATTTATAGACCAGAAATAGACGTCTAAAATAGGTTGATTTTTAGATCTAAAATAGGTTGATATATAGACCTAAAATAGACTCCTAAATTAGGTTGATTTATAGACCCTTAGGTTGATTTATAGACCTAAAGTAGACGTTTAAAATAGATCTAAAATAGGTTGATTTATAGACCAGAAATAGACGTCTAAAATAGGTTTATTTTTTAGATCTAAAATAGGTTGATATATAGACCTAAAATAGACGCCTAGATTAGGTTGATTTATAGACCCTTAGGTTGATTTATAGACCTAACGTAGACGTTTAAAATAGGTTTATTTATAGATCTAAAATAGGTTGATTTATAGACCAGAAATAGACGTCTAAAATAGGTTGATTTTTAGATCTAAAATAGGTTGATATATAGACCTAAAATAGACGCCTAAATTAGGTTGATTTATAGACCCTTAGGTTGATTTATAGACCTAAAGTAGACGTTTAAAATAGGTTTATTTATAGATCTAAAATAGACCAGAAATAGACGTCTAAAATAGGTTGATATATAGACTTAAAATAGACGCCTAAATTAGGTTGATTTATAGACCCTTAGGTTGATTTATAGACCTAAAGTAGACGTTTAAAATAGATCTAAAATAGGTTGATTTATAGACCAGAAATAGACGTCTAAAATAGGTTGATTTTTAGATCTAAAATAGGTTGATATATAGACCTAAAATAGACGCCTAAATTAGGTTGATTTATAGACCCTTAGGTTGATTTATAGACCTAAAGTAGACGTTTAAAATAGGTTTAATTATAGATCTAAAATAGACCAGAAATAGACGTCTTAAATAGGTTGATTTTTAGATCTAAAATAGGTTGATATATAGACCTAAAATAGACGATTTATAGACCAGAAATAGACGTCTAAAATAGGTTGATTTTTAGATCTAAAATAGGTTGATATATAGACCTAAAATAGACTCCTAAATTAGGTTGATTTATAGACCCTTAGGTTGATTTATAGACCTAAAGTAGACGTTTAAAATAGGTTTATTTTTAGATCTAAAATAGGTTGATATATAGACCTAAAATAGACGCCTAGATTAGGTTGATTTATAGACCCTTAGGTTGATTTATAGACCTAACGTAGATGTTTAAAATAGGTTTATTTATAGATCTAAAATAGGTTGATTTATAGACCAGAAATAGACGTCTAAAATAGGTTGATTTTTAGATCTAAAATAGGTTGATATATAGACCTAAAATAGACGCCTAAATTAGGTTGATTTATAGACCTAAAGTAGACGTTTAAAATAGGTTTATTTATAGATCTAAAATAGACCAGAAATAGACGTCTAAAATAGGTTGATTTTTAGATATAAAATAGGTTGATATATAGACCTAAAATAGACGCCTAAATTAGGTGTATTTATAGACCCTTAGGTTGATTTATAGACCTAAAGTAGATGTTTAAAATAGATCTAAAATAGGTTGATTTATAGACCAGAAATAGACGTCTAAAATAGGTTGATTTTTAGATCTAAAATAGGTTGATATATAGACCTAAAATAGACGCCTAAATTAGGTTGATTTATAGACCCTTAGGTTGATTTATAGACCTAAAGTAGACGTTTAAAATAGGTTTAATTATAGATCTCAAATAGACCAGAAATAGACGTCTAAAATAGGTTGATTTTTAGATCTAAAATAGCTTGATATATAGACCTAAAATAGACGATTTATAGACCAGAAATAGACGTCTAAAATAGGTTGATTTTTAGATCTAAAATAGGTTGATATATAGACCTAAAATAGACGCCTAAATTAGGTTGATTTATAGACCCTTAGGTTGATTTATAGACCTAAAGTAGACGATTAAAATAGGTTTATTTATAGATCTAAAATAGACCAGAAATAGACGTCTATAATAGGTTGATTTTTAGATCTAAAATAGGTTGATATATAGACCTAAAATAGACGCCTAAATTAGGTTGATTTATAGACCTAAAGTAGACGTTTAAATAAGATCTAAAATAGGTTGATTTATAGACCAGAAATAGACGTCTAAAATAGGTTGATTTTTAGATCTAAAATAGGTTGATATATAGACCTAAAATAGACGCATAAATTAGGTTGATTTATAGACCCTTAGGTTGATTTATAGACCTAAAGTAGACGTTTAAAATAGGTTTATTTATAGATCTAAAATAGACCAGAAATAGACGTCTAAAATAGGTTGATTTTTAGATCTAAAATAGGTTGATATATAGACCTAAAATAGACGCCTAAATTAGGTTGATTTATAGACCCTTAGGTTGATTTATAGACCTAAAGTAGACGTTTAAAATAGATCTGAAATAGGTTGATTTATAGACCAGAAATAGACGTCTAAAATAGGTTGATTTTTAGATCTAAAAAAGGTTGGTATATAGACCTAAAATAGACGCCTAAATTAGGTTGATTTATAGACCCTTAGGTTGATTTATAGACCTAAAGTAGACGTTTAAAATAGGTTTAATTATAGATCTCAAATAGACCAGAAATAGACGTCTAAAATAGGTTGATTTTTAGATCTAAAATAGGTTGATATATAGACCTAAAATAGACGATTTATAGACCAGAAATAGACGTCTAAAATAGGTTGATTTTTAGATCTAAAATAGGTTGATATATAGACCTAAAATAGACGCCTAAATTAGGTTGATTTATAGACCCTTAGGTTGATTTATAGACCTAAAGTAGACGTTTAAAATAGGTTTATTTATAGATCTAAAATAGGTTGATTTATAGACCAGAAATAGACGTCTAAAATAGGTTGATTTTTCGATCTAAAATAGGTTGATATATAGACTTAAAATAGACGCCTAAATTAGGTTGATTTATAGACTCTTAGGTTGATTTATAGACCTAAAGTAGACGTTTAAAATAGGTTTAATTATAGATCTCAAATAGACCAGAAATAGACGTCTAAAATAGGTTGATTTTTAGATCTAAAATAGGTTGATATATAGACCTAAAATAGACGATTTATAGACCAGAAATAGACGTCTAAAATAGGTTGATTTTTAGATCTAAAATAGGTTGATATATAGACCTAAAATAGACTCCTAAATTAGGTTGATTTATAGACCCTTAGGTTGATTTATAGACCTAAAGTAGACGTTTAAAATAGATCTAAAATAGGTTGATTTATAGACCAGAAATAGACGTCTAAAATAGGTTGATTTTTAGATCTAAAATAGGTTGATATATAGACCTAAAATAGACACCTAAATTAGGTTGATTTATAGACTCTTAGGTTGATTTATAGACCTAAAGTAGACGTTTAAAATAGGTTTATTTATAGATCTAAAATAGGTTGATTTATAGACCAGAAATAGACGTCTAAAATAGGTTGATTTTTTAGATCTAAAATAGGTTGATATATAGACCTAAAATAGATGCCTAGATTAGGTTGATTTATAGACCCTTAGGTTGATTTATAGACCTAACGTAGACGTTTAAAATAGGTTTATTTATAGATCTAAAATAGGTTGATTTATAGACCAGAAATAGACGTCTAAAATAGGTTGATTTTTCGATCTAAAATAGGTTGATATATAGACTTAAAATAGACGCCTAAATTAGGTTGATTTATAGACTCTTAGGTTGATTTATAGACCTAAAGTAGACGTTTAAAATAGGTTTAATTATAGATCTCAAATAGACCAGAAATAGACGTCTAAAACAGGTTGATTTTTAGATCTAAAATAGGTTGATATATAGACCTAAAATAAACGATTTATAGACCAGAAATAGACGTCTAAAATAGGTTGATTTTTAGATCTAAAATAGGTTGATATATAGACCTAAAATAGACTCCTAAATTAGGTTGATTTATAGACCCTTAGGTTGATTTATAGACCTAAAGTAGACGTTTAAAATAGATCTAAAATAGGTTGATTTATAGACCAGAAATAGACGTCTAAAATAGGTTTATTTTTTAGATCTAAAATAGGTTGATATATAGACCTAAAATAGACGCCTAGATTAGGTTGATTTATAGACCCTTAGGTTGATTTATAGACCTAACGTAGACGTTTAAAATAGGTTTATTTATAGATCTAAAATAGGTTGATTTATAGACCAGAAATAGACGTCTAAAATAGGTTGATTTTTAGATCTAAAATAGGTTGATATATAGACCTAAAATAGACGCCTAAATTAGGTTGATTTATAGACCTTTAGGTTGATTTATAGACCTAAAGTAGACGTTTAAAATAGGTTTATTTATAGATCTAAAATAGACCAGAAATAGACGTCTAAAATAGGTTGATTTTTAGATCTAAAATAGGTTGATATATAGACCTAAAATAGACGCCTAAATTAGGTTGATTTATAGACCCTTAGGTTGATTTATAGACCTAAAGTAGACGTTTAAAATAGATCTAAAATAGGTTGATTTATAGACCAGAAATAGACGTCTAAAATAGGTTGATTTTTAGATCTAAAATAGGTTGATATATAGACCTAAAATAGACGCCTAAATTAGGTTGATTTATAGACCCTTAGGTTGATTTATAGACCTAAAGTAGACGTTTAAAATAGGTTTAATTATAGATCTAAAATAGACCAGAAATAGACGTCTTAAATAGGTTGATTTTTAGATCTAAAATAGGTTGATATATAGACCTAAAATAGACGATTTATAGACCAGAAATAGACGTCTAAAATAGGTTGATTTTTAGATCTAAAATAGGTTGATATATAGACCTAAAATAGACTCCTAAATTAGGTTGATTTATAGACCCTTAGGTTGATTTATAGACCTAAAGTAGACGTTTAAAATAGGTTTATTTTTAGATCTAAAGTAGGTTGATATATAGACCTAAAATAGACGATTTATAGACCAGAAATAGACGTCTAAAATAGGTTGATTTTTAGATCTAAATTAGGTTGATATATAGACCTAAAATAGACGCCTAAATTAGGTTGATTTATAGACCCTTAGGTTGATCTATAGACCTAAAGTAGACGTTTAAAATAGGTTTATTTATAGATCTAAAATAGACCAGAAATAGACGTCTAAAATAGGTTGATTTTTAGATCTAAAATAGGTTGATATATAGACCTAAAATAGACGCCTAAATTAGGTTGATTTATAGACCCTTAGGTTGATTTATAGACCTACAGTAGACGTTTAAAATAGATCTAAAATAGGTTGATTTATAGACCAGAAATAGACGTCTAAAAAAGGTTGATTTTTAAACAAATAATAGACGTCTAAAATAGGTTGATTTTTAAACCAAAAATAGACGTCTAAAATAGGTTGATTTTTAAACCGAAAATAGACGTCTAAAATAGGTTGATTTTTAAACCAAAAATAGACGTCTAAAAAAGGTTGATTTTTAAACCAAAAATAGACGTCTAAAATAGGTTGATTTTTAAACCAGAAATAGACGTCTAGAATAGATTGATTTTTAGATCTAAAATAGGTTGATATATAGACCTAAAATAGACACCTAAATTAGGTTGATTTATAAACCCTTAGGTTGATTTATAGACCTAAAGTAGACGTTCAAAATAGGTTTATTTATAGATCTAAAATAGGTTGATTTATAGACCAGAAATAGACGTCTAAAATAGGTTGATTTTTTAGATCTAAAATAGGTTGATATATAGACCTAAAATAGACGCCTAGATTAGGTTGATTTATAGACCCTTAGGTTGATTTATAGACCTAACGTAGACGTTTAAAATAGGTTTATTTATAGATCTAAAATAGGTTGATTTATAGACCAGAAATAGACGTCTAAAATAGGTTGATTTTTAGATCTAAAATAGGTTGATATATAGACCTAAAATAGACGCCTAAATTAGGTTGATTGATAGACCCTTAGGTTGATTTATAGACCTAAAGTAGTCGTTTAAAATAGGTTTATTTATAGATCTAAAATAGACCAGAAATAGACGTCTAAAATAGGTTGATTTTTAGATCTAAAATAGGTTGATATATAGACCTAAAATAGACGCCTAAATTAGGTTGATTTATAGACCCTTAGGTTGATTTATAGACCTAAAGTAGACGTTTAAAATAGATCTAAAATAGGTTGATTTATAGACCAGAAATAGACGTCTAAAATAGGTTGATTTTTAGATCTAAAATAGGTTGATATATAGACCTAAAATAGACGCCTAAATTAGGTTGATTTATAGACCCTTAGGTTGATTTATAGACCTAAAGTAGACGTTTAAAATAGGTTTAATTATAGATCTAAAATAGACCAGAAATAGACGTCTAAGATAGGTTGATTTTTAGATCTAAAATAGGTTGATATATAGACCTAAAATAGACGATTTATAGACCAGAAATAGACGCCTAAAATAGGTTGATTTTTAGATCTAAAATAGGTTGATATATAGACCTAAAATAGACTCCTAAATTAGGTTGATTTATAGACCCTTAGGTTGATTTATAGACCTAAAGTAGACGTTTAAAATAGATCTAAAATAGGTTGATTTATAGACCAGAAATAGACGTCTAAAATAGGTTGATTTTTAGATCTAAAATAGGTTGATATATAGACCTAAAATAGACACCTAAATTAGGTTGATTTATAGACTCTTAGGTTGATTTATAGACCTAAAGTAGACGTTTAAAATAGGTTTATTTATAGATCTAAAATAGGTTGATTTATAGACCAGAAATAGACGTCTAAAATAGGTTGATTTTTTAGATCTAAAATAGGTTGATATATAGACCTAAAATAGATGCCTAGATTAGGTTGATTTATAGACCCTTAGGTTGATTTATAGACCTAACGTAGACGTTTAAAATAGGTTTATTTATAGATCTAAAATAGGTTGATTTATAGACCAGAAATAGACGTCTAAAATAGGTTGATTTTTCGATCTAAAATAGGTTGATATATAGACTTAAAATAGACGCCTAAATTAGGTTGATTTATAGACTCTTAGGTTGATTTATAGACCTAAAGTAGACGTTTAAAATAGGTTTAATTATAGATCTCAAATAGACCAGAAATAGACGTCTAAAATAGGTTGATTTTTAGATCTAAAATAGGTTGATATATAGACCTAAAATAGACGATTTATAGACCAGAAATAGACGTCTAAAATAGGTTGATTTTTAGATCTAAAATAGGTTGATATATAGACCTAAAATAGACTCCTAAATTAGGTTGATTTATAGACCCTTAGGTTGATTTATAGACCTAAAGTAGACGTTTAAAATAGATCTAAAATAGGTTGATTTATAGACCAGAAATAGACGTCTAAAATAGGTTGATTTTTAGATCTAAAATAGGTTGATATATAGACCTAAAATAGACACCTAAATTAGGTTGATTTATAGACTCTTAGGTTGATTTATAGACCTAAAGTAGACGTTTAAAATAGGTTTATTTATAGATCTAAAATAGGTTGATTTATAGACCAGAATATAACGTCTAAAATAGGTTGATTTTTTAGATCTAAAATAGGTTGATATATAGACCTAAAATAGATGCCTAGATTAGGTTGATTTATAGACCCTTAGGTTGATTTATAGACCTAACGTAGACGTTTAAAATAGGTTTATTTATAGATCTAAAATAGGTTGATTTATAGACCAGAAATAGACGTCCAAAATAGGTTGATTTTTAGATCTAAAATAGGTTGATATATAGACCTAAAATAGACACCTAAATTAGGTTGATTTATAGACTCTTAGGTTGATTTATAGACCTAAAGTAGACGTTTAAAATAGGTTTATTTATAGATCTAAAATAGGTTGATTTATAGACCAGAAATAGACGTCTAAAATAGGTTGATTTTTTAGATCTAAAATAGGTTGATATATAGACCTAAAATAGACGCCTAGATTAGGTTGATTTATAGACCCTTAGGTTGATTTATAGACCTAACGTAGACGTTTAAAATAGGTTTATTTATAGATCTAAAATAGGTTGATTTATAGACCAGAAATAGACGTCTAAAATAGGTTGATTTTTAGATCTAAAATAGGTTGATATATAGACCTAAAATAGACGCCTAAATTAGGTGTATTGATAGACCCTTAGGTTGATTTATAGACCTAAAGTAGTCGTTTAAAATAGGTTTATTTATAGATCTAAAATAGACCAGAAATAGACGTCTAAAATAGGTTGATTTTTAGATCTAAAATAGGTTGATATATAGACCTAAAATAGACGCCTAAATTAGGTTGATTTATAGACCCTTAGGTTGATTTATAGACCTAAAGTAGACGTTTAAAATAGATCTAAAATAGGTTGATTTATAGACCAGAAATAGACGTCTAAAATAGGTTGATTTTTAGATCTAAAATAGGTTGATATATAGACCTAAAATAGACGCCTAAATTAGGTTGATTTATAGACCCTTAGGTTGATTTATAGACCTAAAGTAGACGTTTAAAATAGGTTTAATTATAGATCTAAAATAGACCAGAAATAGACGTCTAAAATAGGTTGATTTTTAGATCTAAAATAGGTTGATATATAGACCTAAAATAGACGATTTATAGACCAGAAATAGACGCCTAAAATAGGTTGATTTTTAGATCTAAAATAGGTTGATATATAGACCTAAAATAGACTCCTAAATTAGGTTGATTTATAGACCCTTAGGTTGATTTATAGACCTAAAGTAGACGTTTAAAATAGGTTCATTTTTAGATCTAAAATAGGTTGATATATAGACCTAAAATAGACGATTTATAGACCAGAAATAGACGTCTAAAATAGGTTGATTTTTAGATCTAAATTAGGTTGATATATAGACCTAAAATAGACGCCTAAATTAGGTTGATTTATAGACCTAAAGTAGACGTTTAAAATAGGTTTATTTATAGATCTAAAATAGACCAGAAATAGACGTCTAAAATAGGTTGATTTTTAGATCTAAAATAGGTTGATATATAGACCTAAAATAGACGCCTAAATTAGGTTGATTTATAGACCCTTAGGTTGATTTATAGACCTACAGTAGACGTTTAAAATAGATCTAAAATAGGTTGATTTATAGACCAGAAATAGACGTCTAAAAAAGGTTGATTTTTAAACAAAAAATAGACGTCTAAAATAGGTTGATTTTTAAACCAAAAATAGACGTCTAAAATAGGTTGATTTTTAAACCGAAAATAGACATCTAAAATAGGTTGATTTTTAAACCAAAAATAGACGTCTAAAATAGGTTGATTTTTAAACCAGAAATAGACGTCTAGAATAGATTGATTTTTAGATCTAAATTAGGTTGATATATAGACCTAAAATAGACGCCTAAATTAGGTTGATTTATAGACCCTTAGGTTGATCTATAGACCTAAAGTAGACGTTTAAAATAGGTTTATTTATAGATCTAAAATAGACCAGAAATAGACGTCTAAAATAGGTTGATTTTTAGATCTAAAATAGGTTGATATATAGACCTAAAATAGACGCCTAAATTAGGTTGATTTATAGACCCTTAGGTTGATTTATAGACCTACAGTAGACGTTTAAAATAGATCTAAAATAGGTTGATTTATAGACCAGAAATAGACGTCTAAAAAAGGTTGATTTTTAAACAAAAAATAGACGTCTAAAAAAGGTTGATTTTTAAACCAAAAATAGACGTCTAAAATAGGTTGATTTTTAAACCGAAAATAGACGTCTAAAATAGGTTGATTTTTAAACCAAAAATAGACGTCTAAAAAAGGTTGATTTTTAAACCAAAAATAGACGTCTAAAATAGGTTGATTTTTAAACCAGAAATAGACGTCTAGAATAGATTGATTTTTAGATCTAAAATAGGTTGATATATAGACCTAAAATAGACACCTAAGTTAGGTTGATTTATAAACCCTTAGGTTGATTTATAGACCTAAAGTAGACGTTCAAAATAGATCTAAAATAGGTTGATTTATAGACCAGAAATAGACGTCTAAAATAGGTTGATTTTTAGATCTAAAATAGGTTGATATATAGACCTAAAATAGACGCCTAAATTAGGTTGATTGATAGACCCTTAGGTTGATTTATAGACCTAAAGTAGTCGTTTAAAATAGGTTTATTTATAGATCTAAAATAGACCAGAAATAGACGTCTAAAATAGGTTGATTTTTAGATCTAAAATAGGTTGATATATAGACCTAAAATAGACGCCTAAATTAGGTTGATTTATAGACCCTTAGGTTGATTTATAGACCTAAAGTAGACGTTTAAAATAGATCTAAAATAGGTTGATTTATAGACCAGAAATAGACGTCTAAAATAGGTTGATTTTTAGATCTAAAATAGGTTGATATATAGACCTAAAATAGACGCCTAAATTAGGTTGATTTATAGACCCTTAGGTTGATTTATAGACCTAAAGTAGACGTTTAAAATAGGTTTAATTATAGATCTAAAATAGACCAGAAATAGACGTCTAAAATAGGTTGATTTTTAGATCTAAAATAGGTTGATATATAGACCTAAAATAGACGATTTATAGACCAGAAATAGACGTCTAAAATAGGTTGATTTTTAGATCTAAAATAGGTTGATATATAGACCTAAAATAGACTCCTAAATTAGGTTGATTTATAGACCCTTAGGTTGATTTATAGACCTAAATTAGACGTTTAAAATAGATCTAAAATAGGTTGATTTATAGACCAGAAATAGACGTCTAGAATAGATTGATTTTTAGATCTAAAATAGGTTGATATATAGACCTAAAATAGACACCTAAGTTAGGTTGATTTATAAACCCTTAGGTTGATTTATAGACCTAAAGTAGACGTTCAAAATAGGTTTATTTATAGATCTAAAATAGGTTGATTTATAGACCAGAAATAGACGTCTAAAATAGGTTGATTTTTTAGATCTAAAATAGGTTGATATTTAGACCTAAAATAGACGCCTAGATTAGGTTGATTTATAGACCCTTAGGTTGATTTATAGACCTAACGTAGACGTTTAAAATAGGTTTATTTATAGATCTAAAATAGGTTGATTTAAAGACCAGAAATAGACGTCTAAAATAGGTTGATTTTTAGATCTAAAATAGGTTGATATATAGACCTAAAATAGACGCCTAAATTAGGTTGATTGATAGACCCTTAGGTTGATTTATAGACCTAAAGTAGTCGTTTAAAATAGGTTTATTTATAGATCTAAAATAGACCAGAAATAGACGTCTAAAATAGGTTGATTTTTAGATCTAAAATAGGTTGATATATAGACCTAAAATAGACGCCTAAATTAGGTTGATTTATAGACCCTTAGGTTGATTTATAGACCTAAAGTAGACGTTTAAAATAGATCTAAAATAGGTTGATTTATAGACCAGAAATAGACGTCTAAAATAGGTTGATATATAGACCTAAAATAGACGCCTAAATTAGGTTGATTTATAGACCCTTAGGTTGATTTATAGACCTAAAGTAGACGTTTAAAATAGATCTAAAATAGGTTGATATATAGACCTAAAATAGACGCCTAAATTAGGTTGATTTATAGACCCTTAGGTTGATTTATAGACCTAAAGTAGCCGTTTAAAATAGGTTTATTTATAGATCTAAAATAGGTTGATATATAGACCTAAAATAGACTCCTAAATTAGGTTGATTTATAGACCCTTAGGTTGATTTATAGACCTAACGTAGACGTTTAAAATAGGTTCATTTATAGATCTAAAATAGACCAGAAATAGACGTCTAAAATAGGTTGATTTTTAGATCTAAAATAGGTGTATATATAGACCTAAAATAAACGATTTATAGACCAGAAATAGACGTCTAAAATAGGTTGATTTTTAGATCTAAAATAGGTTGATATATAGACCTAAAATAGACGCCTAGATTAGGTTGATTTATAGACCCTTAGGTTGATTTATAGACCTACAGTAGACGTTTAAAATAGATCTAAAATAGGTTGATTTATAGACCAGAAATAGACGTCTAAAAAAGGTTTATTTTTAAACAAAAAATAGACGTCTAAAATAGGTTGATTTTTAAACCAAAAATAGACGTCTAAAATAGGTTGATTTTTAAACCGAAAATAGACGTCTAAAATAGGTTGATTTTTAAACCAAAAATAGACGTCTAAAATAGGTTGATTTTTAAACCAGAAATAGACGTCTAGAATAGATTGATTTTTAGATCTAAAATAGGTTGATATATAGACCTAAAATAGACGCCTAGATTAGGTTGATTTATAGACCCTTAGGTTGATTTATAGACCTAACGTAGACGTTTAAAATAGGTTTATTTATAGATCTAAAATAGGTTGATTTATAGACCAGAAATAGACGTCTAAAATAGGTTGATTTTTAGATCTAAAATAGGTTGATATATAGACCTAAAATAGACGCCTAAATTAGGTTGATTTATAGACCCTTAGGTTGATTTATAGACCTAAAGTAGACGTTTAAAATAGGTTTATTTATAGATCTAAAATAGACCAGAAATAGACGTCTAAAATAGGTTGATTTTTAGATCTAAAATAGGTTGATATATAGACCTAAAATAGACGCCTAAATTAGGTTGATTTATAGACCCTTAGGTTGATTTATAGACCTAAAGTAGACGTTTAAAATAGATCTAAAATAGGTTGATTTATAGACCAGAAATAGACGTCTAAAATAGGTTGATTTTTAGATCTAAAATAGGTTGATATATAGACCTAAAATAGACGCCTAAATTAGGTTGATTTATAGACCCTTAGGTTGATTTATAGACCTAAAGTAGACGTTTAAAATAGGTTTAATTATAGATCTAAAATAGACCAGAAATAGACGTCTAAAATAGGTTGATTTTTAGATCTAAAATAGGTTGATATATAGACCTAAAATAGACGATTTATAGACCAGAAATAGACGTCTAAAATAGGTTGATTTTTAGATCTAAAATAGGTTGATATATAGACCTAAAATAGACTCCTAAATTAGGTTGATTTATAGACCCTTAGGTTGATTTATAGACCTAAAGTAGACGTTTAAAATAGATCTAAAATAGGTTGATTTATAGACCAGAAATAGACGTCTAAAATAGGTTGATTTTTAGATCTAAAATAGGTTGATATATAGACCTAAAATAGACACCTAAATTAGCTTGATTTATAGACTCTTAGGTTGATTTATAGACCTAAAGTAGACGTTTAAAATAGGTTTATTTATAGATCTAAAATAGGTTGATTTATAGACCAGAAATAGACGTCTAAAATAGGTTGATTTTTTAGATCTAAAATAGGTTGATATATAGACCTAAAATAGACGCCTAGATTAGGTTGATTTATAGACCCTAAGGTTGATTTATAGACCTAACGTAGACGTTTAAAATAGGTTTATTTATAGATCTAAAATAGGTTGATTTATAGACCAGAAATAGACGTCTAAAATAGGTTGATTTTTCGATCTAAAATAGGTTGACATATAGACTTAAAATAGACGCCTAAATTAGGTTGATTTATAGACTCTTAGGTTGATTTATAGACCTAAAGTAGACGTTTAAAATAGGTTTATTTATAGATCTAAAATAGACCAGAAATAGACGTCTAAAATAGGTTGATTTTTAGATCTAAAATAGGTTGATATATAGACCTAAAATAGACGCCTAAATTAGGTTGATTTATAGACCCTTAGGTTGATTTATAGACCTAAAGTAGACGTTTAAAATAGATCTAAAATAGGTTGATTTATAGACCAGAAATAGACGTCTAAAATAGGTTGATTTTTAGATCTAAAATAGGTTGATATATAGACCTAAAATAGACGCCTAAATTAGGTTGATTTATAGACCCTTAGGTTGATTTATAGACCTAAAGTAGACGTTTAAAATAGGTTTAATTATAGATCTAAAATAGACCAGAAATAGACGTCTAAAATAGGTTGATTTTTAGATCTAAAATAGGTTGATATATAGACCTAAAATAGACGATTTATAGACCAGAAATAGACGTCTAAAATAGGTTGATTTTTAGATCTAAAATAGGTTGATATATAGACCTAAACTAGACTCCTAAATTAGGTTGATTTATAGACCCTTAGGTTGATTTATAGACCTTGCATTATTCACATGTCCTGAATGTTGTTAGTCACCTAAATGTTGAACAGAGGGTGTGTTTCTACCGAAGTCAAATTCCTTGTTTGGCACGCTCAAACATGGCGAATAAAAAACTCTTGAATCTTGAATCTTGAATCTAAAGTAGACGTTTAAAATAGATCTAAAATAGGTTGATATATAGACCTAAAATAGACACCTAAATTAGGTTGATTTATAGACTCTTAGGTTGATTTATAGACCTAAAGTAGACGTTTAAAATTGGTTTATTTATAGATCTAAAATAGGTTGATTTATAGACCAGAAATAGACGTCTAAAATAGGTTGATTTTTTAGATCTAAAATTGGTTGATATATAGACCTAAAATAGACGCCTAGATTAGGTTGATTTATAGACCCTTAGGTTGATTTATAGACCTAACATAGACGTTTAAAATAGGTTTATTTATAGATCTAAAATAGGTTGATTTATAGACCAGAAATAGACGTCTAAAATAGGTTGATTTTTCGATCTAAAATAGGTTGATATATAGACTTAAAATAGACGCCTAAATTAGGTTGATTTATAGACTCTTAGGTTGATTTATAGACCTAAAGTAGACCTTTAAAATAGGTTTAATTATAGATCTCAAATAGACCAGAAATAGACGTCTAAAATAGGTTGATTTTTAGATCTAAAATAGGTTGATATATAGACCTAAAATAAACGATTTATAGACCAGAAATAGACGTCTAAAATAGGTTGATTTTTAGATCTAAAATAGGTTGATATATAGACCTAAAATAGACGCCTAAATTAGGTTTATTTATAGACCCTTAGGTTGATTTATAGACCTAAAGTAGACGTTTAAAATAGGTTTATTTTTAGATCTAAAATAGGTTGATATATAGACCTAAAATAGACGATTTATAGACCAGAAATAGACGTCTAAAATAGGTTGATTTTTAGATCTAAATTAGGTTGATATATAGACCTAAAATAGACGCCTAAATTAGGTTGATTTATAGACCCTTAGGTTGATTTATAGACCTAAAGTAGACGTTTAAAATAGGTTTATTTATAGATCTAAAATAGACCAGAAATAGACGTCTAAAATAGGTTGATTTTTAGATCTAAAAAAGGTTGATATATAGACCTAAAATAGACGCCTAAATTAGGTTGATTTATAGACCCTTAGGTTGATTTATAGACCTACAGTAGACGTTTAAAATAGATCTAAAATAGGTTGATTTATAGACCAGAAATAGACGTCTAAAATAGGTTGATTTTTTTATCTAAAATAGGTTGATATATAGACCTAAAATAGACGCCTAAATTAGGTTGATTTATAGACCCTTAGGTTGATTTATAGACCTAAAGTAGACGTTTAAAATGGGTTTATTTATAGATCTAAAATAGACCAGAAGTAGACGTCTAAAATAGGTTGATTTTTAGATCTAAAATAGGTTGATATATAGACCTAAAATAGACACCTAAATTAGGTTGATTTATAGACTCTTAGGTTGATTTATAGACCTAAAGTAGACGTTTAAAATAGGTTTATTTATAGATCTAAAATAGACCAGAAATAGACGTCTAAAATAGGTTGATTTTTTAGATCTAAAATAGGTTGATATATAGACCTAAAATAGACGATTTATAGACCAGAAATAGACGTCTAAAATAGGTTGATTTATAGACCCTTAGGTTGATTTATAGACCTAAAGTAGACGTTTAAAATAGGTTTATTTTTAGCTCTAAAATAGGTTGATACATAGACCTAAAATAGACGATTTATAGACCAGAAATAGACGTTTAAAATAGGTTGATTTTTAGATCTAAAATAGGTTGATATATAGACCTAAAATAGACGCCTAAATTAGGTTGATTTATAGACCCTTAGGTTGATTTATAGGCCTAAAGTAGACGTTTAAAATAGATCTAAAATAGGTTGATTTATAGACCAGAAATAGACGTCTAAAAAAGGTTGATTTTTAAACCAAAAATAGACGTCTAAAATAGGTTGATTTTTAAACCAAAAATAGACGTCTAAAATAGGTTAATTTTTAAACCAGAAATAGACTTCTAGAATAGATTGATTTTTAGATCTAAAATAGGTTGATATATAGACCTAAAATAGACACCTAAATTAGGTTGATTTATAGACCCTTAGGTTGATTTATAGACCTAAAGTAGACGTTCAAAATAGGTTTATTTATAGATCTAAAATAGGTTGATTTATAGACCAGAAATAGACGTCTAAAATAGGTTGATTTTTTAGATCTAAAATAGGTTGATATATAGACCTAAAATAGACGCCTAGATTAGGTTGATTTATAGACCCTTAGGTTGATTTATAGACCTAACGTAGACGTTTAAAATAGGTTCATTTATAGATCTAAAATAGGTTGATTTATAGACCAGAAATAGACGTCTAAAATAGGTTGATTTTTAGATCTAAAATAGGTTGATATATAGACCTAAAATAGACGCCTAAATTAGGTTGATTTATAGACCCTTAGGTTGATTTATAGACCTAAAGTAGACGTTTAAAATAGGTTTATTTTTAGATCTAAAATAGGTTGATATATAGACCTAAAATAGACGATTTATAGACCAGAAATAGACGTCTAAAATAGGTTGATTTTTAGATCTAAAATAGGTTGATATATAGACCTAAAATAGACTCCTAAATTAGGTTGATTTATAGACCCTTAGGTTTATTTATAGACCTAAAGTAGACGTTTAAAATAGATCTAAAATAGGTTGATTTATAGACCAGAAATAGACGTCTAAAATAGGTTGATTTTTAGATCTAAAATAGGTTGATATATAGACCTAAAATAGACACCTAAATTAGGTTGATTTATAGACTCTTAGGTTGATTTATAGACCTAAAGTAGACGTTTAAAATAGGTTTATTTATAGATCTAAAATAGGTTGATTTATAGACCAGAAATAGACGTCTAAAATAGGTTGATTTTTTAGATCTAAAATAGGTTGATATATAGACCTAAAATAGACGCCTAGATTAGGTTGATTTATAGACCCTTAGGTTGATTTATAGACCTAACGTAGACGTTTAAAATAGGTTTATTTATAGATCTAAAATAGGTTGATTTATAGACCAGAAATAGACGTCTAAAATAGGTTGATTTTTCGATCTAAAATAGGTTGATATATAGACTTAAAATAGACGCCTAAATTAGGTTGATTTATAGACTCTTAGGTTGATTTATAGACCTAAAGTAGACGTTTAAAATAGGTTTAATTATAGATCTCAAATAGACCAGAAATAGACGTCTAAAATAGGTTGATTTTTAGATCTAAAATAGGTTGATATATAGACCTAAAATAGACGATTTATAGACCAGAAATAGACGTCTAAAATAGGTTGATTTTTAGATCTAAAATAGGTTGATATATAGACCTAAAATAGACTCCTAAATTAGGTTGATTTATAGACCCTTAGGTTGATTTATAGACCTAAAGTAGACGTTTAAAATAGATCTAAAATAGGTTGATTTATAGACCAGAAATAGACGTCTAAAATAGGTTGATTTTTAGATCTAAAATAGGTTGATATATAGACCTAAAATAGACACCTAAATTAGGTTGATTTATAGACTCTTAGGTTGATTTATAGACCTAAAGTAGACGTTTAAAATAGGTTTATTTATAGATCTAAAATAGGTTGATTTATAGACCAGAAATAGACGTCTAAAATAGGTTGATTTTTTAGATCTAAAATAGGTTGATATATAGACCTAAAATAGATGCCTAGATTAGGTTGATTTATAGACCCTTAGGTTGATTTATAGACCTAACGTAGACGTTTAAAATAGGTTTATTTATAGATCTAAAATAGGTTGATTTATAGACCAGAATAGACGTCTAAAATAGGTTGATTTTTCGATCTAAAATAGGTTGATATAGACTAAAATAGACGCCTAAATTAGGTTGATTTATAGACTCTTAGGTTGATTTATAGACCTAAAGTAGACGTTTAAAATAGGTTTAATTATAGATCTCAAATAGACAGAAATAGACGTCTAAATAGGTGATTTTTAGATCTAAAATAGGTTGATATATAGACCTAAATATAACGATTTATAGACCAGAAATAGACGTCTAAAATAGGTTGATTTTTAGATCTAAAATAGGTTGATATATAGACCTAAATAGACTCCTAAATTAGGTTGATTTATAGACCCTTAGGTTGATTTATAGACCTAAAGTAGACGTTTAAAATAGATCTAAATAGGTTGATTTATAGACCAGAAATAGACGTCTAAAATAGGTTATTTTTTAGATCTAAAATAGGTTGATATATAGACCTAAAATAGACCGCTAGATAGGTTGATTTATAGACCCTTAGGTTGATTTATAGACCTAACGTAGACGTTTTAAAATAGGTTTATTTATAGATCTAAAATAGGTTGATTATAGACCAGAAATAGACGTCTAAATAGGTTGATTTTAGATCTAAAATAGGTGATATATAGACCTAAAATAGACGCCTAAATTAGGTTGATTTATAGACCCTTAGGTTGATTTATAGACCTAAAGAGACGTTTAAAATAGGTTTATTTATAGATCTAAAATAGACCAGAATAGACGTCTAAAATAGGTTGATATATAGACCTAAAATAGACGCCTAAATTAGGTTGATTTATAGACCCTTAGGTTGATTTATAGACCTAAAGTAGACGTTTAAAATAGATCTAAAATAGGTTGATTTATAGACCAGAAATAGACGTCTAAAATAGGTTGATTTTTAGATCTAAATAGACGCCTAAATTAGGTTGATTATAGACCTTAGGTTGATTTATAGACCTAAAGTAGACGTTTAAATAGGTTTAATTATAGATCTAAAATAGACCAGAAATAGACGTCTAAATAGGTTGATTTTTAGATCTAAAATAGGTTGATATATAGACCTAAATAGACGATTTATAGACCAGAAATAGACGTCTAAAATAGGTTGATTTTTAGATCTAAAATAGGTTGATATATAGACCTAAAATAGACTCTAAATTAGGTTGATTTATAGACCCCTTAGGTTGAATTTATAGACCTAAAGTAGACGTTTAAAATAGGTTTATTTTTAGATCTAAAATAGGTTGATATATAGACCTAAAAATAGACGCCTAGATTAGGTTGATTTATAGACCCTTAGGTTGATTATAGACCTAACGTAGATGTTTAAAATAGGTTATTTATAGATCTAAAATAGGTTGATTTATAGACCAGAAATAGACGTCTAAATAGGTTGATTTTTAGATCTAAAATAGGTTGATATATAGACCTAAAATAGACGCCTAAATTAGGTTGATTTATAGACCTAAGTAGACGTTTAAAATAGGTTTATTTATAGATCTAAAATAGACCAGAAATAGACGTCTAAAATAGGTTGATTTTTAGATATAAAATAGGTTGATATATAAGACCTAAAATAGACGCCTAAATTAGGTGTATTTATAGACCCTTAGGTTGATTTATAGACCTAAAGTAGATGTATAAAATAGATCTAAAATAGGTTGATTTATAGACCAGAATAGACGTCTAAAATAGGTTGATTTTTAGATCTAAAATAGGTTGATATATAGACCTAAAAATAGACGCCTAAATTAGGTTGATTTATAGACCCTTAGGTTGATTTATAGACCTAAAGTAGACGTTTAAAATAGGTTTAATTATAGATCTCAAATAGACCAGAAATAGACGTCTAAAATAGGTTGATTTTTAGATCTAAAATAGCTTGATATATAGACCTAAAATAGACGATTATAAACCAGAAATAGACGTCTAAAATAGGTTGATTTTTAGATCTAAAATAGGTTGATATATAGACCTTAAATAGACGCCTAATTAGGTTGATTTATAGACCCTTAGGTTGATTATATAGACCTAAAGTAGACGTTTAAATAGGTTTATTTTAGATCTAAAATAGGTTGATATATAGACTAAATAGACGATTTATAGACCAGAAATAGACGTCTAAAATAGGTTGATTTTTAGATCTAAAATAGGTTGATATATAGACCTAAAATAGACGCCTAAATTAGGTTGATTATAGACCCTTAGGTTGATTTATAGACCTAAAGTAGACGATTAAAATAGGTTTATTTATAGATCTAAAATAGACCAGAAATAGACGTCTATAATAGGTTGATTTTTAGATCTAAATTAGGTTGATATATAGACCTAAAATAGACGCTAAATTAGGTTGATTTATAGACCCTTAGGTTGATCTATAGACCTAAAGTAGACGTTTTAAATAGGTTTATTTATAGATCTAAAATGGACCAGAAATAGACGTCTAAAATAGGTTGATTTTTAGATCTAAAATAGGTTGATATATAGACCTAAAATAGACGCTAAATTAGGTTGATTTATAGACCCTTAGGTTGATTATAGACCTACAGTAGACGTTTAAAATAGATCTAAAATAGGTTGATTTATAGACCAGAAATAGACGTCTAAAAAAGGTTGATTTTTAAACAAAACATAGACGTCTAAAATAGGTGATTTTTAAACCAAAAATAGACGTCTAAAATAGGTTGATTTTAAACCAAAATAGACATCTAAAATAGGTGATTTTTAAACCAAAAATAGACGTCTAAAATAGGTTGATTTTTAAACCAGAAATAGAGCTCTAGAATAGATTGATTTTTTAGATCTAAATTAGGTTGATATATAGACCTAAAATAGACGCCTAAATTAGGTTGATTTATAGACCCTTAGGTTGATTATAGACCTAAAGTAGACGTTTAAAATAGGTTTATTTATAGATCTAAAATAGACCAGAAATAGACGTCTAAAAATAGGTTGATTTTTAGATCTAAAATAGGTTGATATATAGACCTAAAATAGACGCCTAAATTAGGTTGATTTATAGACCCTTAGGTGATTTATAGACTACAGTAGACGTTTAAAATAGATCTAAAATAGGTTGATTATAGACCAGAAATAGACGTCTAAAAAAGGTTGATTTTTAAACAAAAAATAGACGTCTAAAAAAGGTTGATTTTTAAACCAAAATAGCGTCTAAAATAGGTTGATTTTAACCGAAAATAGACGTCTAAAATAGGTTGATTTTTAAACCAAAAATAGACGTCTAAAAAAGGTTGATTTTTAAACCAAAAATAGACGTCTAAATAGGTTGATTTTTAAACCAGAAATAGACGTCTAGAATAGATAGATTTATAGATCTAAAATAGGTTGATATATAGACCTAAAATAGAACCTAAGTTAGGTTGATTTATAACCCTTAGGTTGATTTATAGACCTAAAGTAGACGTTCAAAATAGATCTAAAATAGGTTGATTTATAGACAGAAATAGAGTCTAAAATAGGTGATTTTATATCTAAATAGGTTGATATATAGACTAAATAGACGCCTAAATTAGGTTGATTGATAGACCCTTAGGTTGATTTATAGACCTAAAGTAGTCGTTTAAAATAGTTTATTTATAGATCTAAAATAGACAGAAATAGACGTCTAAAATAGGTTGATTTTTAGATCTAAAATAGGTTGCTATATAGACCTAAAATAGACGCTAAATTAGGTTGATTTATAGACCTTAGGTTGATTTATATACTAAAGTAGACGTTTTTAAAATAGATCTAAAATAGGTTGATTTTAGACCAGAAATAGACGTCTAAATAGGTTGATTTTTATAGATCTAAAATAGGTTGATATATAGACCTAAAATAGACGCTAAATTAGGTTGATTTATAGACCTTAGGTTGATTTATAGACTAAAGTAGACGTTTAAAATAGGTTTAATTATAGATCTAAAATAGACCAGAAATAGCGTCTAAAATAGGTAGATTTTTAGATCTAAAATAGGTTGATATATAGACCTAAAATAGACGATTTATAGACCGAAATAGAGTCTAAAATAGGTTGATTTTTAGATCTAAAATAGGTTGATATATAGACTAAATAGACTCTAAATTAGGTTGATTTATAGACCCTTAGGTTGATTTATAGACCTAAATTAGACGTTTAAAATAGATCTAAAATAGGTTGATTTATAGACCAGAAATAGACGTCTAGAATAGATTGATTTTTAGATCTAAAATAGGTTGATTATATTGACCTAAAATAGACACCTAAGTTAGGTTGATTTATAAACCCTTAGGTTGATTTATAAGACTAAAGTAGACGTTCAAATAGGTTTATTTATAGATCTAAATAGGTTGATTTATAGACCAGAAATAGACGTCTACAATAGGTTGATTTTTTAGATCTAAAATAGGTTGATATATAGACTAAAATAGACGCCTAGATTAGGTTGATTTATAGACCCTTAGGTTGATTTATAGACCTAACGTAGCGTTTTAAAATAGGTTTATTTATAGATCTAAAATAGGTTGATTTTAAAGACAGAAATAGACGTCTAAAATAGGTTGATTTTTAGATCTAAATAGGTTGATATATAGACCTAAAATAGACGCCTAATTAGGTTGATTGATAGACCTTAGGTTGATTTATAGACTAAAGTAGTCGTTTAAATAGGTATATTTATAGATCTAAAATAGACCAGAAATAGACGTCTAAAATAGGTTGATTTTTAGATTAAAATAGGTTGATATATAGACCTAAAATAGACGCTAAATTAGGTTGATTATAGACCCTTAGGTTGATTTATAGACCTAAAGTAGACGTTTAAAATAGATCTAAAATAGGTTGATTTATAGACCAGAAATAGACGTCTAAATAGGTTGATTTTTAGATCTAATAAAGAGTTGATATATAGACCTAAAATAGACCGCTAAATTAGGTTGATTATAGACCTTCGGTTGATTTATAGACCTAAAGTAGACGTTTAAAATAGGTTTAATTATAGATCTAAAATAGACCAGAAATAGACGTCTAAAATAGGTTGATTTTTAGATCTAAAATAGGTTGATATATAGACCTAAAATAGACGATTTATAGACCAGAAATAGACGCCTAAAATAGGTTGATTTTTAGATCTAAATAGGTTGATATATAGACCTAAAATAGACTCTAAATAGGTTGATTTATAGACCTTAGGTTGATTTATAGACCTAAGTAGACGTTAAAATAGGTTCATTTTTAGATCTAAAATAGGTTGATATATAGACCTAAATAGACGAATTTTATGACCAGAAATAGACGTCTAAAATAGGTTGATTTTTAGATCTAAATTAGGTTGATATATAGACCTAAAATAGACGCCTAAATTAGGTTGATTTATAGACCCTTAGGTTGATTTATAGACCTGAAGTAGACGTTTAAAATAGGTTTATTTATAGATCTAAATAGACCAGAAATAGACGTCTAAAATAGGTTGATTTTTAGATCTAAAATAGGTTGATATATAGACCTAAAATAGACGCCTAAATTAGGTTGATTTATAGACCCTTAGGTTGATTTATAGACCTACAGTAGACGTTTAAAATAGATCTAAAATAGGTTGATTTATAGACCAGAAATAGACGTCTAAAAAAGGTTGATTTTTAAACAAAAAATAGACGTCTAAAATAGGTTGATTTTTAAACCAAAAATAGACGTCTAAAATAGGTTGATTTTTAAACCGAAAATAGACATCTAAAATAGGTTGATTTTTAAACCAAAAATAGACGTCTAAAATAGGTTGATTTTTAAACCAGAAATAGACGTCTAGAATAGATTGATTTTTAGATCTAAAATAGGTTGATATATAGACCTAAAATAGACACCTAAATTAGGTTGATTTATAGACCCTTAGGTTGATTTATAGACCTAAAGTAGACGTTCAAAATAGGTTTATTTATAGATCTAAAATAGGTTGATTTATAGACCAGAAATAGACGTCTAAAATAGGTTGATTTTTTAGATCTAAAATAGGTTGATATATAGACCTAAAATAGACGCCTAGATTAGGTTGATTTATAGACCCTTAGGTTGATTTATAGACCTAACGTAGACGTTTAAAATAGGTTTATTTATAGATCTAAAATAGGTTGATTTATAGACCAGAAATAGACGTCTAAAATAGGTTGATTTTTAGATCTAAAATAGGTTGATATATAGACCTAAAATAGACGCCTAAATTAGGTTGGTTTATAGACTCTTAGGTTGATTTATAGACCTAAAGTAGACGTTTAAAATAGGTTTATTTATAGATCTAAAATAGACCAGAAATAGACGTCTAAAATAGGTTGATTTTTAGATCTAAAATAGGTTGATATATAGACCTAAAATAGACGCCTAAATTAGGTTGATTTATAGACCCTTAGGTTGATTTATAGACCTAAAGTAGACGTTTAAAATAGATCTAAAATAGGTTGATATATAGACCTAAAATAGACGCCTAAATTAGGTTGAATTATAGACCCTTAGGTTGATTTATAGACCTAAAGTAGACGTTTAAAATAGGTTTATTTTTAGATCTAAAATAGGTTGATATATAGACCTAAAATAGACGATTTATAGACCAGAAATAGACGTCTAAAATAGGTTGATTTTTAGATCTAAATTAGGTTGATATATAGACCTAAAATAGACGCCTAAATTAGGTTGATTTATAGACCCTTAGGTTGATTTATAGACCTAAAGTAGACGTTTAAAATAGATCTAAAATAGGTTGATTTATAGACCAGAAATAGACGTCTAAAATAGGTTGATTTTTAGATCTAAAATAGGTTGATATATAGACCTAAAATAGACGCCTAAATTAGGTTGATTTATAGACCCTTAGGTTGATTTATAGACCTAAAGTAGACGTTTAAAATAGGTTTAATTATAGATCTTAAATAGACCAGAAATAGACGTCTAAAATAGGTTGATTTTTAGATCTAAAATAGGTTGATATATAGACCTAAAATAGACGATTTATAGACCAGAAATAGACGCCTAAAATAGGTTGATTTTTAGATCTAAAATAGGTTGATATATAGACCTAAAATAGACTCCTAAATTAGGTTGATTTATAGACCCTTAGGTTGATTTATAGACCTAAAGTAGACGTTTAAAATAGATCTAAAATAGGTTGATTTATAGACCAGAAATAGACGTCTAAAATAGGTTGATTTTTAGATCTAAAATAGGTTGATATATAGACCTAAAATAGACGCCTAAATTAGGTTGATTTATAGACCCTTAGGTTGATTTATAGACCCTTAGGTTGATTTATAGACCTAAAGTAGACGTTTAAAATAGATCTAAAATAGGTTGATTTATAGACCAGAAATAGACGTCTAAAATAGGTTGATTTTTAGATCTAAAATAGGTTGATATATAGACCTAAAATAGACGCCTAAATTAGGTTGATTGATAGACCCTTAGGTTGATTTATAGACCTAAAGTAGTCGTTTAAAATAGGTTTATTTATAGATCTAAAATAGACCAGAAATAGACGTCTAAAATAGGTTGATTTTTAGATCTAAAATAGGTTGATATATAGACCTAAAATAGACGCCTAAATTAGGTTGATTTATAGACCCTTAGGTTGATTTATAGACCTAAAGTAGACGTTTAAAATAGATCTAAAATAGGTTGATTTATAGACCAGAAATAGACGTCTAAAATAGGTTGATTTTTAGATCTAAAATAGGTTGATATATAGACCTAAAATAGACGCCTAAATTAGGTTGATTTATAGACCCTTAGGTTGATTTATAGACCTAAAGTAGACGTTTAAAATAGGTTTAATTATAGATCTAAAATAGACCAGAAATAGACGTCTAAAATAGGTTGATTTTTAGATCTAAAATAGGTTGATATATAGACCTAAAATAGACGATTTATAGACCAGAAATAGACGTCTAAAATAGGTTGATTTTTAGATCTAAAATAGGTTGATATATAGACCTAAAATAGACTCCTAAATTAGGTTGATTTATAGACCCTTAGGTTGATTTATAGACCTAAAGGAGACGTTTAAAATAGATCTAAAATAGGTTGATTTATAGACCAGAAATAGACGTCTAGAATAGATTGATTTTTAGATCTAAAATAGGTTGATATATAGACCTAAAATAGACACCTAAATTAGGTTGATTTATAAACCCTTAGGTTGATTTATAGACCTAAAGTAGACGTTCAAAATAGGTTTATTTATAGATCTAAAATAGGTTGATTTATAGACCAGAAATAGACGTCTAAAATAGGTTGATTTTTTAGATCTAAAATAGGTTGATATATAGACCTAAAATAGACGCCTAGATTAGGTTGATTTATAGACCCTTAGGTTGATTTATAGACCTAACGTAGACGTTTAAAATAGGTTTATTTATAGATCTAAAATAGGTTGATTTATAGACCAGAAATAGACGTCTAAAATAGGTTGATTTTTAGATCTAAAATAGGTTGATATATAGACCTAAAATAGACGCCTAAATTAGGTTGATTGATAGACCCTTAGGTTGATTTATAGACCTAAAGTAGTCGTTTAAAATAGGTTTATTTATAGATCTAAAATAGACCAGAAATAGACGTCTAAAATAGGTTGATTTTTAGATCTAAAATAGGTTGATATATAGACCTAAAATAGACGCCTAAATTAGGTTGATTTATAGACCCTTAGGTTGATTTATAGACCTAAAGTAGACGTTTAAAATAGATCTAAAATAGGTTGATTTATAGACCAGAAATAGACGTCTAAAATAGGTTGATTTTTAGATCTAAAATAGGTTGATATATAGACCTAAAATAGACGCCTAAATTAGGTTGATTTATAGACCCTTAGGTTGATTTATAGACCTAAAGTAGACGTTTAAAATAGGTTTAATTATAGATCTAAAATAGACCAGAAATAGACGTCTAAAATAGGTTGATTTTTAGATCTAAAATAGGTTGATATATAGACCTAAAATAGACGATTTATAGACCAGAAATAGACGCCTAAAATAGGTTGATTTTTAGATCTAAAATAGGTTGATATATAGACCTAAAATAGACTCCTAAATTAGGTTGATTTATAGACCCTTAGGTTGATTTATAGACCTAAAGTAGACGTTTAAAATAGGTTTATTTATAGATCTAAAATAGGTTGATTTATAGACCAGAAATAGACGTCTAAAATAGGTTGATTTTTTAGATCTAAAATAGGTTGATAAATAGACCTAAAATAGACGCCTAGATTAGGTTGATTTATAGACCCTTAGGTTGATTTATAGACCTAACGTAGACGTTTAAAATAGGTTTATTTATAGATCTAAAATAGGTTGATTTATAGACCAGAAATAGACGTCTAAAATAGGTTGATTTTTCGATCTAAAATAGGTTGATATATAGACTTAAAATAGACGCCTAAATTAGGTTTATTTATAGATCTAAAATAGGTTGATTTATAGACCAGAAATAGACGTCCAAAATAGGTTGATTTTTAGATCTAAAATAGGTTGATATATAGACCTAAAATAGACACCTAAATTAGGTTGATTTATAGACTCTTAGGTTGATTTATAGACCTAAAGTAGACATTTAAAATAGGTTTATTTATAGATCTAAAATAGGTTGATTTATAGACCAGAAATAGACGTCTAAAATAGGTTGATTTTTTAGATCGAAAATAGGTTGATATATAGACCTAAAATAGACGCCTAGATTAGGTTGATTTATAGACCCTTAGGTTGATTTATAGACCTAACGTAGACGTTTAAAATAGGTTCATTTATAGATCTAAAATAGGTTGATTTATAGACCAGAAATAGACGTCTAAAATAGGTTGATTTTTCGATCTAAAATAGGTTGATATATAGACTTAAAATAGACGCCTAAATTAGGTTGATTTATAGACTCTTAGGTTGATTTATAGACCTAAAGTAGACGTTTAAAATAGGTTTAATTATAGATCTCAAATAGACCAGAAATAGACGTCTAAAATAGGTTGATTTTTAGATCTAAAATAGGTGTATATATAGACCTAAAATAAACGATTTATAGACCAGAAATAGACGTCTAAAATAGGTTGATTTTTAGATCTAAAATAGGTTGATATATAGACCTAAAATAGACGCCTAGATTAGGTTGATTTATAGACCCTTAGGTTGATTTATAGACCTACAGTAGACGTTTAAAATAGATCTAAAATAGGTTGATTTATAGACCAGAAATAGACGTCTAAAAAAGGTTTATTTTTAAACAAAAAATAGACGTCTAAAATAGGTTGATTTTTAAACCAAAAATAGACGTCTAAAATAGGTTGATTTTTAAACCGAAAATAGACGTCTAAAATAGGTTGATTTTTAAACCAAAAATAGACGTCTAAAATAGGTTGATTTTTAAACCAGAAATAGACGTCTAGAATAGATTGATTTTTAGATCTAAAATAGGTTGATATATAGACCTAAAATAGACACCTAAATTAGGTTGATTTATAGACCCTTAGGTTGATTTATAGACCTAAAGTAGATGTTTAAAATAGGTTCATTTATAGATCTAAAATAGGTTGATTTATAGACCAGAAATAGACGTCTAAAATCGGTTGATTTTTTAGATCTAAAATAGGTTGATATATAGACCTAAAATAGACGCCTAGATTAGGTTGATTTATAGACCCTTAGGTTGATTTATAGACCTAACGTAGACGTTTAAAATAGATTTATTTATAGATCTAAAATAGGTTGATTTATAGACCAGAAATAGACGTCTAAAATAGGTTGATTTTTAGATCTAAAATAGGTTGATATATAGACCTAAAATAGACGCCTAAATTAGGTGTATTTATAGACCCTTAGGTTGATTTATAGACCTAAAGTAGATGTTTAAAATAGATCTAAAATAGGTTGATTTATAGACCAGAAATAGACGTCTAAAATAGGTTGATTTTTAGATCTAAAATAGGTTGATATATAGACCTAAAATAGACGGCTAAATTAGGTTGATTTATAGACCTAAAGTAGACGTTTAAAATAGGTTTAATTATAGATCTCAAATAGACCAGAAATAGACGTCTAAAATAGGTTGATTTTTAGATCTAAAATAGCTTGATATATAGACCTAAAATAGACGATTTATAAACCAGAAATAGACGTCTAAAATAGGTTGATTTTTAGATCTAAAATAGGTTGATATATAGACCTAAAATAGACGCCTAAATTAGGTTGATTTTTAGACCCTTAGGTTGATCTATAGACCTAAAGTAGACGTTTAAAATAGGTTTATTTATAGATCTAAAATGGACCAGAAATAGACGTCTAAAATAGGTTGATTTTTAGATCTAAAATAGGTTGATATATAGACCTAAAATAGACGCCTAAATTAGGTTGATTTATAGACCCTTAGGTTGATTTATAGACCTACAGTAGACGTTTAAAATAGATCTAAAATAGGTTGATTTATAGACCAGAAATAGACGTCTAAAAAAGGTTGATTTTTAAACAAAAAATAGACGTCTAAAATAGGTTGATTTTTAAACCAAAAATAGACGTCTAAAATAGGTTGATTTTTAAACCGAAAATAGACGTCTAAAATAGGTTGATTTTTAAACCAGAAATAGACGTCTAAAAAAGGTTGATTTTTAAACCAAAAATAGACGTCTAAAATAGGTTGATTTTTAAACCAGAAATAGACGTCTAGAATAGATTGATTTTTAGATCTAAAATAGGTTGATATATAGACCTAAAATAGACACCTAAATTAGGTTGATTTATAAACCCTTAGGTTGATTTATAGACCTAAAGTAGACGTTCAAAATAGGTTTATTTATAGATCTAAAATAGGTTGATTTATAGACCAGAAATAGACGTCTAAAATAGGTTGATTTTTTAGATCTAAAATAGGTTGATATATAGACCTAAAATAGACGCCTAGATTAGGTTGATTATAGACCCTTAGGTTGATTTATAGACCTAACGTAGACGTTTAAAATAGGTTTATTTATAGATCTAAAATAGGTTGATTTATAGACCAGAAATAGACGTCTAAAATAGGTTGATTTTTAGATCTAAAATAGGTTGATATATAGACCTAAAATAGACGCCTAAATTAGGTTGATTGATAGACCCTTAGGTTGATTTATAGACCTAAAGTAGTCGTTTAAAATAGGTTTATTTATAGATCTAAAATAGACCAGAAATAGACGTCTAAAATAGGTTGATTTTTAGATCTAAAATAGGTTGATATATAGACCTAAAATAGACGCCTAAATTAGGTTGATTTATAGACCCTTAGGTTGATTTATAGACCTAAAGTAGACGTTTAAAATAGATCTAAAATAGGTTGATTTTTAGATCTAAAATAGGTTGATATATAGACCTAAAATAGACGATTTATAGACCAGAAATAGACGTCTAAAATAGGTTGATTTTTAGATCTAAAATAGGTTGATATATAGACCTAAAATAGACTCCTAAATTAGGTTGATTTATAGACCCTTAGGTTGATTTATAGACCTAAAGTAGACGTTTAAAATAGGTTCATTTTTAGATCTAAAATAGGTTGATATATAGACCTAAAATAGACGATTTATAGACCAGAAATAGACGTCTAAAATAGGTTGATTTTTAGATCTAAAATAGGTTGATTTATAGACCTAAAATAGACGCCTAAATTAGGTTGATTTATAGACCCTTAGGTTGATTTATAGACCTAAAGTAGACGTTTAAAATAGGTTTATTTATAGATCTAAAATAGACCAGAAATAGACGTCTAAAATAGGTTGATTTTTAGATCTAAAATAGGTTGATATATAGACCTAAAATAGACGCCTAAATTAGGTTGATTTATAGACCCTTAGGTTGATTTATAGACCTACAGTAGACGTTTAAAATAGATCTAAAATAGGTTGATTTATAGACCAGAAATAGACGTCTAAAAAAGGTTGATTTTTAAACAAAAAATAGACGTCTAAAATAGGTTGATTTTTAAACCAAAAATAGACGTCTAAAATAGGTTGATTTTTAAACCGAAAATAGACATCTAAAATAGGTTGATTTTTAAACCAAAAATAGACGTCTAAAATAGGTTGATCTTTAAACCAGAAATAGACACCTAAATTAGGTTGATTTATAGACCCTTAGGTTGATTTATAGACCTAAAGTAGACGTTCAAAATAGGTTTATTTATAGATCTAAAATAGGTTGATTTATAGACCAGAAATAGACGTCTAAAATAGGTTGATTTTTTAGATCTAAAATAGGTTGATATATAGACCTAAAATAGACGCCTAGATTAGGTTGATTTATAGACCCTTAGGTTGATTTATAGACCTAACGTAGACATTTAAAATAGGTTTATTTATAGATCTAAAATAGGTTGATTTATAGACCAGAAATAGACGTCTAAAATAGGTTGATTTTTAGATCTAAAATAGGTTGATATATAGACCTAAAATAGACGCCTAAATTAGGTTGATTTATAGACTCTTAGGTTGATTTATAGACCTAAAGTAGACGTTTAAAATAGGTTTATTTATAGATCTAAAATAGACCAGAAATAGACGTCTAAAATAGGTTGATTTTTAGATCTAAAATAGGTTGATATATAGACCTAAAATAGACGTCTAAATTAGGTTGATTTATAGACCCTTAGGTTGATTTATAGACCTAAAGTAGACGTTTAAAATAGATCTAAAATAGGTTGATATATAGACCTAAAATAGACGCCTAAATTAGGTTGATTTATAGACCCTTAGGTTGATTTATAGACCTAAAGTAGACGTTTAAAATAGGTTTATTTTTAGATCTAAAATAGGTTGATATATAGACCTAAAATAGACGATTTATAGACCAGAAATAGACGTCTAAAATAGGTTGATTTTTAGATCTAAATTAGGTTGATATATAGACCTAAAATAGACGCCTAAATTAGGTGGATTTATAGACCCTTAGGTTGATCTATAGACCTAAAGTAGACGTTTAAAATAGGTTTATTTATAGATCTAAAATAGACCAGAAATAGACGTCTAAAATAGGTTGATTTTTAGATCTAAAATAGGTTGATATATAGACCTAAAATAGACGCCTAAATTAGGTTGATTTATAGACCCTTAGGTTGATTTATAGACCTACAGTAGACGTTTAAAATAGATCTAAAATAGGTTGATTTATAGACCAGAAATAGACGTCTAAAAAAGGTTGATTTTTCAACAAAAAATAGACGTCTAAAATAGGTTGATTTTTAAACCAAAAATAGACGTCTAAAATAGGTTGATTTTTAAACCGAAAATAGACGTCTAAAATAGGTTGATTTTTAAACTAAAAATAGACGTCTAAAAAAGGTTGATTTTTAAACCAAAAATAGACGTCTAAAATAGGTTGATTTTTAAACCAGAAATAGACGTCTAGAATAGATTGATTTTTAGATCTAAAATAGGTTGATATATAGACCTAAAATAGACACCTAAATTAGGTTGATTTATAAACCCTTAGGTTGATTTATAGACCTAAAGTAGACGTTCAAAATAGGTTTATTTATAGATCTAAAATAGGTTGATTTATAGACCAGAAATAGACGTCTAAAATAGGTTGATTTTTTAGATCTAAAATAGGTTGATATATAGACCTAAAATAGACGCCTAGATTAGGTTGATTTATAGACCCTTAGGTTGATTTATAGACCTAACGTAGACGTTTAAAATAGGTTTATTTATAGATCTAAAATAGGTTGATTTATAGACCAGAAATAGACGTCTAAAATAGGTTGATTTTTAGATCTAAAATAGGTTGATATATAGACCTAAAATAGACGCCTAAATTAGGTTGATTGATAGACCCTTAGGTTGATTTATAGACCTAAATTAGTCGTTTAAAATAGGTTTATTTATAGATCTAAAATAGACCAGAAATAGACGTCTAAAATAGGTTGATTTTTAGATCTAAAATAGGTTGATATATAGACCTAAAATAGACGCCTAAATTAGGTTGATTTATAGACCCTTAGGTTGATTTATAGACCTAAAGTAGACGTTTAAAATAGATCTAAAATAGGTTGATTTATAGACCAGAAATAGACGTCTAAAATAGGTTGATTTTTAGATCTAAAATAGGTAGATATATAGACCTAAAATAGACGCCTAAATTAGGTTGATTTATAGACCCTTAGGTTGATTTATAGACCTAAAGTAGACGTTTAAAATAGGTTTATTTTTAGATCTAAAATAGGTTGATATATAGACCTAAAATAGACGATTTATAGACCAGAAATAGACGTCTAAAATAGGTTGATTTTTAGATCTAAATTAGGTTGATATATAGACCTAAAATAGACGCCTAAATTAGGTTGATTTATAGACCCTTAGGTTGATTTATAGACCTAAAGTAGACGTTTAAAATAGATTTATTTATAGATCTAAAATAGACCAGAAATAGACGTCTAAAATAGGTTGATTTTTAGATCTAAAATAGGTTGATATATAGACCTAAAATAGACGCCTAAATTAGGTTGATTTATAGACCCTTAGGTTGATTTATAGACCTACAGTAGACGTTTAAAATAGATCTAAAATAGGTTGATTCATAGACCAGAAATAGACGTCTAAAAAAGGTTGATTTTTAAACAAAAAATAGACGTCTAAAATAGGTTGATTTTTAAACCAAAAATAGACGTCTAAAATAGGTTGATTTTTAAACCGAAAATAGACGTCTAAAATAGGTTGATTTTTAAACCAAAAATAGACGTCTAAAATAGGTCAATTTTTAAACCAGAAATAGACGTCTAGAATAGATTGATTTTTAGATCTAAAATAGGTTGATATATAGACCTAAAATAGACACCTAAATTAGGTTGATTTATAGACCCTTAGGTTGATTTATAGACCTAAAGTAGACGTTCAAAATAGGTTTATTTATAGATCTAAAATAGGTTGATTTATAGACCAGAAATAGACGTCTAAAATAGGTTGATTTTTTAGATCTAAAATAGGTTGATATATAGACCTAAAATAGACGCCTAGATTAGGTTGATTTATAGACCCTTAGGTTGATTTATAGACCTAACGTAGACGTTTAAAATAGGTTTATTTATAGATCTAAAATAGGTTTATTTATAGACCAGAAATAGACGTCTAAAATAGGTTGATTTTTAGATCTAAAATAGGTTGATATATAGACCTAAAATAGACGCCTAAATTAGGTTGATTTATAGACCCTTAGGTTGATTTATAGACCTAAAGTAGACGTTTAAAATAGGTTTATTTATAGATCTAAAATAGACCAGAAATAGACGTCTAAAATAGGTTGATTTTTAGATCTAAAATAGGTTGATATATAGACCTAAAATAGACGATTTATAGACCAGAAATAGACGTCTAAAATAGGTTGATTTTTAGATCTAAAATAGGTTGATATATAGACCTAAAATAGACTCCTAAATTAGGTTGATTTATAGACCCTTAGGTTGATTTATAGACCTAAAGTAGACGTTTAAAATAGATCTAAAATAGGTTGATATATAGACCATAATAGACACCTAAATTAGGTTGATTTATATTTCTGGTCTATTTTAGATCTATAATTAAACCTATTTTAAACGTCTACTTTAGGTCTATTAATCAACCTAAGGGTCTATGAATCAACCTAATTTAGGCGTCTATTTTAGGTCTATATATCAACCTATTTTAGATCTAAAAATCAACCTATTTTAGACGTCTATTTCTGGTCTATAAATCAACCTATTTTAGATCTATTTTAAACGTCTACTTTAGGTCTATAAATCAACCTAAGGGTCTATAAATCAACCTAATTTAGGCGTCTATTTTAGGTCTATATATCAACCTATTTTAGATCTAAAAATCAACCTATTTTAGACGTCTATTTCTGGTCTATTTTAGATCTATAAATAAACCTATTTTAAACGTCTACTTTAGGTCTATAAATCAACCTAAGGGTCTATAAATCAACCTAATTTAGGCGTCTATTTTAGGTCTATATATCAACCTATTTTAGACGTCTATTTCTGGTCTATAAATCAACCTATTTTAGATCTATTTTAAACGTCTACTTTAGGTCTATAAATCAACCTAAGGGTCTATAAATCAACCTAATTTAGGCGTCTATTTTAGGTCTATATATCAACCTATTTTAGATCTAAAAATCAACCTATTTTAGACGTCTATTTCTGGTCTATAAATCAACCTATTTTAGATCTATTTTAAACGTCTACTTTAGGTCTATAAATCAACCTAAGGGTCTATAAATCAACCTAATTTAGGCGTCTATTTTAGGTCTATATATCAACCTATTTTAGATCTAAAAATCATCCTATTTTAGACGTCTATTTCTGGTCTATAAATCAACCTATTTTGGATCTATAAATAAACCTATTTTAAACGTCTACGTTAGGTCTATAAATCAACCTAAGGGTCTATAAATCAACCTAATCTAGGTGTCTATTTTAGGTCTATATATCAACCTATTTTAGATCTAAAAAATCAACCTATTTTAGACGTCTATTTCTGGTCTATAAATCAACCTATTTTAGATCTATTTTAAACGTCTACTTTAGGTCTATAAATCAACCTAAGGGTCTATAAATCAACCTAATTTAGGCGTCTATTTTAGGTCTATATATCAACCTATTTTAGATCTGAAAATCAACCTATTTTAGACGTCTATTTCTGGTCTATAAATCAACCTATTTTAGATCTATTTTAAACGTCTACTTTAGGTCTATAAATCAACCTAAGGGTCTATAAATCAACCTAATTTAGGCGTCTATTTTAGGTCTATATATCGACCTATTTTAGATCTAAAAATCAACCTATTTTAGACGTCTATTTCTGGTCTATAAATCGTCTATTTTAGGTCTATATATCAACCTATTTTAGATCTAAAAATCAACCTATTTTAGACGTCTATTTCTGGTCTATAAATCAACCTATTTTAGATCTATTTTAAACGTCTACTTTAGGTCTATAAATCAACCTAAGGGTCTATAAATCAACCTAATTTAGGCGTTTATTTTAGGTCTATATATCAACCTATTTTAGATCTAAAAATCAACCTATTATAGACGTCTATTTCTGGTCTATAAATCAACCTATTTTAGATCTATAAATAAACCTATTTTAAACGTCTACTTTAGGTCTATAAATCAACCTAAGGGTCTATAAATCAACCTAATTTAGGCGTCTATTTTAGGTCTATATATCAACCTATTTTAGATCTAAAAATCAACCTATTTTAGACGTCTATTTCTGGTCTATTAATCAACCTATTTTAGATCTATAAATAAACCTATTTTAAACGTCTACGTTAGGTCTATAAATCAACCCAAGGGTCTATAAATCAACCTAATCTAGGGGTCTATTTTAGGTCTATATATCAACCTATTTTAGATCTAAAAAAATCAACCTATTTTAGACGTATATTTCTGGTCTATAAATCAACCTATTTTAGATCTATAAATAAACCTATTTTAAACGTCTACTTTAGGTCTATAAATCAACCTAAGGGTCTATAAATCAACCTAATTTAGGTGTCCATTTTAGGTCTATATATCAACCTATTTTAGATCTAAAAATCAACCTATTTTAGACGTCTATTTCTGGTTTAAAAATCAACCTATTTTAGACGTCTAGATTTGGTTTAAAAATCAACCTATTTTAGACGTCTATTTTTGGTTAAAAAAAAATCAACCTATTTTAGACGTCTATTTTTGGTTTAAAAATCAACCTTTTTCAGACGTCTATTTTTGGTTTAAAAATCAACCTATTTTAGACGTCTATTTTTGGTCTATAAATCAACCTATTTTAGATCTATTTTAAACGTCTACTTTAGGTCTATAAATCAACCTAATTTAGGCGTCTATTTTAGGTCTATATATCAACCTATTTTAGATCTAAAAATCAACCTATTTTAGACGTCTATTTCTGGTTTATAAATCGTCTATTTTAGGTCTATATATCAACCTATTTTAGATCTAAAAATAAACCTATTTTAAACGTCTACTTTAGGTCTATAAATCAACCTAAGGGTCTATAATTCAACCTAATTTAGGCGTCTATTTTAGGTCTATATATCAACCTATTTTAGATCTAAAAATCAACCTATTTTAGACGTCTATTTCTGGTCTATAAATCGTCTATTTTAGGTCTATATATCAACCTATTTTAGATCTAAAAATAAACCTATTTTAAACGTCTACTTTAGGTCTATAAATCAACCTAAGGGTCTATAAATCAACCTAATTTAGGCGTCTATTTTAGGTTTATATATCAACCTATTTTAGATCTAAAAATCAACCTATTTTAGACGTCTATTTCTGGTCTATAAATCGTCTATTTTAGGTCTATATATCAACCTATTTTAGATCTAAAAATCAACCTATTTTAGACGTCTATTTCTGGTCTATTTGAGATCTATAATTAAACCTATTTTAAACGTCTACTTTAGGTCTATAAATCAACCTAAGGGTCTATAAATCAACCTAATTTAGGCGTCTATTTTAGGTCTATATATCAACCTATTTTAGATCTAAAAATCAACCTATTTTAGACGTCTATTTCTGGTCTATAAATCAACCTATTTTAGATCTATAAATAAACCTATTTTAAACGTCTACTTTAGGTCTATAAATCAACCTAAGGGTCTATAAATCAACCTAATTTAGGCGTCTATTTTAGGTCTATATATCAACCTATTTTAGATCTAAAAATCAACCTATTTTAGACGTCTATTTCTGGTCTATAAATCAACCTATTTTAGATCTATTTTAAACGTCTACTTTAGGTCCATAAATCAACCTAAGGGTCTATAAATCAACCTAATTTAGGCGTCTATTTTACGTCTATATATCAACCTATTTTAGATCTAAAAATCAACCTATTTTAGACGTCTATTTCTGGTCTATTTGAGATCTATAATTAAACCTATTTTAAACGTCTACTTTAGGTCTATAAATCAACCTAAGGGTCTATAAATCAACCTAATTTAGGCGTCTATTTTAGGTCTATATATCAACCTATTTTAGATCTAAAAATCAACCTATTTTAGACGTCTATTTCTGGTCTATTAATCAACCTATTTTAGATCTATAAATAAACCTATTTTAAACGTCTACGTTAGGTCTATAAATCAACCTAAGGGTCTATAAATCAACCTAATATAGGCGTCTATTTTAGGTCTATATATCAACCTATTTTAAATCTATAAAATCAACCTATTTTAGATCTATAAATAAACCTATTTTAAACGTCTACTTTAGGTCTATAAATCAACCTAAGGGTCTATAAATCAACCTAATTTAGGTGTCCATTTTAGGTCTATATATCAACCTATTTTAGATCTAAAAATCAACCTATTTTAGACGTCTATTTCTGGTCTATTTTAGATCTATAATTAAACCTATTTTAAACGTCTACTTTAGGTCTATTAATCAACCTAAGGGTCTATGAATCAACCTAATTTAGGCGTCTATTTTAGGTCTATATATCAACCTATTTTAGATCTAAAAATCAACCTATTTTAGACGTCTATTTCTGGTCTATAAATCAACCTATTTTAGATCTATTTTAAACGTCTACTTTAGGTCTATAAATCAACCTAAGGGTCTATAAATCAACCTAATTTAGGCGTCTATTTTAGGTCTATATATCAACCTATTTTAGATCTAAAAATCAACCTATTTTAGACGTCTATTTCTGGTCTATTTTAGATCTATAAATAAACCTATTTTAAACGTCTACTTTAGGTCTATAAATCAACCTAAGGGTCTATAAATCAACCTAATTTAGGCGTCTATTTTAGGTCTATATATCAACCTATTTTAGACGTCTATTTCTGGTCTATAAATCAACCTATTTTAGATCTATTTTAAACGTCTACTTTAGGTCTATAAATCAACCTAAGGGTCTATAAATCAACCTAATTTAGGCGTCTATTTTAGGTCTATATATCAACCTATTTTAGATCTAAAAATCAACCTATTTTAGACGTCTATTTCTGGTCTATAAATCAACCTATTTTAGATCTATTTTAAACGTCTACTTTAGGTCTATAAATCAACCTAAGGGTCTATAAATCAACCTAATTTAGGCGTCTATTTTAGGTCTATATATCAACCTATTTTAGATCTAAAAATCATCCTATTTTAGACGTCTATTTCTGGTCTATAAATCAACCTATTTTAGATCTATAAATAAACCTATTTTAAACGTCTACGTTAGGTCTATAAATCAACCTAAGGGTCTATAAATCAACCTAATCTAGGTGTCTATTTTAGGTCTATATATCAACCTATTTTAGATCTAAAAAATCAACCTATTTTAGACGTCTATTTCTGGTCTATAAATCAACCTATTTTAGATCTATTTTAAACGTCTACTTTAGGTCTATAAATCAACCTAAGGGTCTATAAATCAACCTAATTTAGGCGTCTATTTTAGGTCTATATATCAACCTATTTTAGATCTGAAAATCAACCTATTTTAGACGTCTATTTCTGGTCTATAAATCAACCTATTTTAGATCTATTTTAAACGTCTACTTTAGGTCTATAAATCAACCTAATTTAGGCGTCTATTTTAGGTCTATATATCAACCTATTTTAGATCTAAAAATCAACCTATATTAGACGTCTATTTCTGGTCTATAAATCGTCTATTTTAGGTCTATATATCAACCTATTTTAGATCTAAAAATCAACCTATTTTAAACGTCTACTTTAGGCCTATAAATCAACCTAAGGGTCTATAAATCAACCTAATTTAGGCATGTATTTTAGGTCTATATATCAACCTATTTTAGATCTAAAAATCAACCTATTTTAGACGTCTATTTCTGGTCTATTTTAGATCTATAATTAAACCTATTTTAAACGTCTACTTTAGGTCTATTAATCAACCTAAGGGTCTATAAATCAACCTAATTTAGGCGTCTATTTTAGGTCTATATATCAACCTATTTTAGATCTAAAAATCAACCTAATATATCAACCTATTTTAGATCTAAAAATCAACCTATTTTAGACGTCTATTTCTGGTCTATAAATCGTCTATTTTAGGTCTATATATCAACCTATTTTAGATCTAAAAATAAACCTATTTTAAACGTCTACTTTAGGTCTATAAATCAACCTAAGGGTCTATAAATCAACCTAATTTAGGCGTCTATTTTAGGTTTATATATCAACCTATTTTAGATCTAAAAATCAACCTATTTTAGACGTCTATTTCTGGTCTATAAATCGTCTATTTTAGGTCTATATATCAACCTATTTTAGATCTAAAAATCAACCTATTTTAGACGTCTATTTCTGGTCTATTTTAGATCTATAATTAAACCTATTTTAAACGTCTACTTTAGGTCTATTAATCAACCTAAGGGTCTATGAATCAACCTAATTTAGGCGTCTATTTTAGGTCTATATATCAACCTATTTTAGATCTAAAAATCAACCTATTTTAGACGTCTATTTCTGGTCTATAAATCAACCTATTTTAGATCTATTTTAAACGTCTACTTTAGGTCTATAAATCAACCTAAGGGTCTATAAATCAACCTAATTTAGGCGTCTATTTTAGGTCTATATATCAACCTATTTTAGATCTAAAAATCAACCTATTTTAGACGTCTATTTCTGGTCTATTTTAGATCTATAAATAAACCTATTTTAAACGTCTACTTTAGGTCTATAAATCAACCTAAGGGTCTATAAATCAACCTAAGTTAGGCGTCTATTTTAGGTCTATATATCAACCTATTTTAGACGTCTATTTCTGGTCTATAAATCAACCTATTTTAGATCTATTTTAAACGTCTACTTTAGGTCTATAAATCAACCTAAGGGTCTATAAATCAACCTAATTTAGGCGTCTATTTTAGGTCTATATATCAACCTATTTTAGATCTAAAAATCAACCTATTTTAGACGTCTATTTCTGGTCTATAAATCAACCTATTTTAGATCTATTTTAAACGTCTACTTTAGGTCTATAAATCAACCTAAGGGTCTATAAATCAACCTAATTTAGGCGTCTATTTTAGGTCTATATATCAACCTATTTTAGATCTAAAAATCATCCTATTTTAGACGTCTATTTCTGGTCTATAAATCAACCTATTTTAGATCTATAAATAAACCTATTTTAAACGTCTACGTTAGGTCTATAAATCAACCTAAGGGTCTATAAATCAACCTAATCTAGGTGTCTATTTTAGGTCTATATATCAACCTATTTTAGATCTAAAAAATCAACCTATTTTAGACGTCTATTTCTGGTCTATAAATCAACCTATTTTAGATCTATTTTAAACGTCTACTTTAGGTCTATAAATCAACCTAAGGGTCTATAAATCAACCTAATTTAGGCGTCTATTTTAGGTCTATATATCAACCTATTTTAGATCTGAAAATCAACCTATTTTAGACGTCTATTTCTGGTCTATAAATCAACCTATTTTAGATCTATTTTAAACGTCTACTTTAGGTCTATAAATCAACCTAATTTAGGCGTCTATTTTAGGTCTATATATCAACCTATTTTAGATCTAAAAATCAACCTATATTAGACGTCTATTTCTGGTCTATAAATCGTCTATTTTAGGTCTATATATCAACCTATTTTAGATCTAAAAATCAACCTATTTTAAACGTCTACTTTAGGCCTATAAATCAACCTAAGGGTCTATAAATCAACCTAATTTAGGCATGTATTTTAGGTCTATATATCAACCTATTTTAGATCTAAAAATCAACCTATTTTAGACGTCTATTTCTGGTCTATAGATCGTCTATTTTAGGTCTATATATCAACCTATTTTAGATTTAAAAATCAACCTATTTTAGACGTCTATTTCTGGTCTATTTGAGATCTATAATTAAAGCTATTTTAAACGTCTACTTTAGGTCTATAAATCAACCTAACTTAGGCGTCTATTTTAGGTCTATATATCAACCTATTTTAGATCTAAAAATCAACCTATTTTAGACGTCTATTTCTGGTCTATAAATCAACCTATTTTAGATCTATTTTAAACGTCTACTTTAGGTCTATACATCAACCTAAGGGTCTATAAATCAACCTAATTTAGGCGTCTATTTTAGGTCTATATATCAACCTATTTTAGATCTAAAAATCAACCTATTTTAGACATCTATTTCTGGTCTATAAATCAACCTATTTTAGATCTATAAATAAACCTATTTTAAACGTCTACGTTAGGTCTATAAATCAACCTAAGGGTCTATAAATCAACCTAATCTAGGCGTCTATTTTAGGTCTATATATCAACCTATTTTAGATCTAAAAAATCAACCTATTTTAGACGTCTATTTCTGGTCTATAAATCGTCTATTTTAGGTCTATATATCAACCTATTTTAGATCTAAAAATAAACCTATTTTAGACATCTATTTGAGATCTATAATTAAACCTATTTTAAACGTCTACTTTAGGTCTATAAATCAACCTAAGGGTCTATAAATCAACCTAATTTAGGCGTCTATTTTAGGTCTATATATCAACCTATTTTAGATCTAAAAATCAACCTATTTTAGACGTCTATTTCTGGTCTATAAATCAACCTATTTTAGATCTATTTTAAACGTCTACTTTAGGTCTATAAATCAACCTAATTTAGGCGTCTATTTCAGGTCTATATATCAACCTATTTTAGATCTAAAAATCAACCTATTTTAGACGTCTATTTCTGGTTTATAAATCGTCTATTTTAGGTCTATATATCAACCTATTTTAGATCTAAAAATAAACCTATTTTAAACGTCTACTTTAGGTCTGTAAATCAACCTAAGGGTCTATAAATCAACCTAATTGAGGCGTCTATTTTAGGTCTATATATCAACCTATTTTAGATCTAAAAATCAACCTATTTTAGACGTCTATTTCTGGTCTATAAATCGTCTATTTTAGGTCTATATATCAACCTATTTTAGATCTAAAAATCAACCTATTTTAGACGTCTATTTCTGGTCTATTTGAGATCTATAATTAAACCTATTTTAAACGTCTACTTTAGGTCTATAAATCAACCTAAGGGTCTATAAATCAACCTAATTTAGGCGTCTATTTTAGGTCTATATATCAACCTATTTTAGATCTAAAAATCAACCTATTTTAGACGTCTATTTCTGGTCTATTTTAGATCTATAAATAAACCTATTTTAAACGTCTACTTTAGGTCTATAAATCAACCTAAGGGTCTATAAATCAACCTAATTTAGGCGTCTATTTTAGGTCTATATATCAACCTATTTTAGATCTAAAAATCAACCTATTTTAGACGTCTGTTTCTGGTCTATAAATCGTCTATTTTAGGTCTATATATCAACCTATTTTAGATCTAAAAATAAACCTATTTTAAACGTCTACTTTAGGTCTATAAATCAACCTAATGGTCTATAAATCAACCTAATTTAGGCGTCTATTTTAGGTCTATATATCAACCTATTTTAGATCTAAAAATCAACCTATTTTAGACGTCTATTTCTGGTCTATTTGAGATCTATAATTAAACCTATTTTAAACGTCTACTTTAGGTCTATAAATCAACCTAAGGGTCTATAAATCAACCTAATTTAGGCGTCTATTTTAGGTCTATATATCAACCTATTTTAGATCTAAAAATCAACCTATTTTAGACGTCTATTTCTGGTCTATAAATCAACCTATTTTAGATCTATAAATAAACCTATTTTAAACGTCTACTTTAGGTCTATAAATCAACCTAAGGGTCTATAAATCAACCTAATTTAGGCGTCTATTTTAGGTCTATATGTCAACCTATTTTAGATCTAAAAATCAACCTATTTTAGACGTCTATTTCTGGTCTATAAATCAACCTATTTTAGATCTATTTTAAACGTCTACTTTAGGTCTATAAATCAACCTAAGGGTCTATAAATCAACCTAATTTAGGCGTCTATTTTACGTCTATATATCAACCTATTTTAGATCTAAAAATCAACCTATTTTAGACGTCTATTTCTGGTCTATTTTAGATCTATAATTAAACCTATTTTAAACGTCTACTTTAGGTCTATAAATCAACCTAAGGGTCTATAAATCAACCTAATTTAGGCGTCTATTTTAGGTCTATATATCAACCTATTTTAGATCTAAAAATCAACCTATTTTAGACGTCTATTTCTGGTCTATTAATCAACCTATTTTAGATCTATAAATAAACCTATTTTAAACGTCTACGTTAGGTCTATAAATCAACCCAATCTAGGGGTCTATTTTAGGTCTATATATCAACCTATTTTAGATCTAAAAAAATCAACCTATTTTAGACGTGTATTTCTGGTCTATAAATCAACCTATTTTAGATCTATAAATAAACCTATTTTAAACGTCTACTTTAGGTCTATAAATCAACCTAAGGGTCTATAAATCAACCTAATTTAGGTGTCCATTTTAGGTCTATATATCAACCTATTTTAGATCTAAAAATCAACCTATTTTAGACGTCTATTTCTGGTTTAAAAATCAACCTATTTTAGACGTCTAGATTTGGTTTAAAAATCAACCTATTTTAGACGTCTATTTTTGGTTTAAAAATCAACCTATTTTAGACGTCTATTTTTTGTTTTAAAATCAACCTTTTTTAGACGTCTATTTTTGGTTTAAAAATCAACCTTTTTCAGACGTCTATTTTTGGTTTAAAAATCAACCTATTTTAGACGTCTATTTTTGGTCTATAAATCAACCTATTTTAGATCTATTTTAAACGTCTACTTTAGGTCTATAAATCAACCTAATTTAGGCGTCTATTTTAGGTCTATATATCAACCTATTTTAGATCTAAAAATCAACCTATTTTAGACGTCTATTTCTGGTTTATAAATCGTCTATTTTAGGTCTATATATCAACCTATTTTAGATCTAAAAATAAACCTATTTTAAACGTCTACTTTAGGTCTATAAATCAACCTAAGGGTCTATAATTCAACCTAATTTAGGCGTCTATTTTAGGTCTATATATCAACCTATTTTAGATCTAAAAATCAACCTATTTTAGACGTCTATTTCTGGTCTATAAATCGTCTATTTTAGGTCTATATATCAACCTATTTTAGATCTAAAAATAAACCTATTTTAAACGTCTACTTTAGGTCTATAAATCAACCTAAGGGTCTATAAATCAACCTAATTTAGGCGTCTATTTTAGGTCTATATATCAACCTATTTTAGATCTAAAAATCAACCTATTTTAGACGTCTATTTCTGGTCTATAAATCAACCTATTTTAGATCTATTTTAAACGTCTACTTTAGGTCTATAAATCAACCTAAGGGTCTATAAATCAACCTAATTTAGGCGTCTATTTTAGGTCTATATATCAACCTATTTTAGATCTAAAAATCAACCTATTTTAGACGTCTATTTCTGGTCTATAAATCGTCTATTTTAGGTCTATATATCAACCTATTTTAGATCTAAAAATAAACCTATTTTAAGCGTCTACTTTAGGTCTATAAATCAACCTAAGGGTCTATAAATCAACCTAATTTAGGCGTCTATTTTAGGTCTTATATATCAACCTATTTTAGATCTAAAAATCAACCTATTTTAGACGTCTATTTCTGGTCTATAAATCGTAACGCGCTTCCAGCCAGTCTTTGCAGGCACGAGCAATGTTTCAAATAAAATTTGATCAACATGCGACGGGCATTTTTTGCCAGATCGCTCCAAAATCGTTTGCAGTGTGCCCCCTACTCGTCCATCCGCAGAACAGGTATCGCTGTAGCCTAGCCCGGCTGTCTTTGGGCAAGGACTGGAAACCAAGTAGACAACGGGCCATTCCCACAGACTGACAATTTAGGCCGAGAGTCCTGAACGCCACACGCCATGTTGAAAATGCATGACCGGATTGGAGATGTGACAGTCGTTGCTTTGCTTTTAGGTTGTTTCTGCTGCTCCATGGAGTCTGGTGTGCGCATTTACAATGTGGAGCCTTTGATGGAGAAGGGCCACTTGGGTGAGCGTCTTGCTGCTCGGCGCTGGCCGGGCGCCTGCTAACATGGCCCGCCGTCTGCTTTGCAGATCACGAGCAGGTGGGCAGCGTGGCGTCGTGCTCCATGCTGCATCGCTCCAACCTGCTGGCCGTGGTCGGGGGCGGAGTCAGCCCCAAGTTCTCTGAGATATCCGGTGGGTGCCTTTTGAATTGGGCGAGCACGACCATGAAGCCAACCGGTGTGACTTTTCAGTGCTGATCTGGGATGACGCGTGCGATTCCCGAGACGCCAAAGACAAGCTGGTCCTGGAGTTCACCTTCACCAAGCCGGTGCTGGCGGTCCGGATGCGACACGACAAGTGAGTGGCGGCGGCTCGCTAAACTGGCCGAGAGGAGCGCAAACGTTGAAAGCAAACAAATTGGCGGGCTGCCTCCTCCCAGGATCGTCATGGTGTTGAAGAACAGGATCTATGTGTACAGCTTACCCGACAAGCCGCTCAAGCTCTTTGAGTTTGATACGCGCGACAACCCCAAAGGTGAGCGAGTGAGCCAGCGAGCGCTCGGCCAGTCAGTCGCGCGGCTTCCTTTTATTAGCGTCTGCTTTTCCACCAGGTCTGTGCGACTTGTGTCCGAGTCTGGACAAGCAGCTGCTGGTTTTCCCGGGACACAAATGTGGAAGTCTGCAGCTGGCGGTAAATTGCCCCTCACACTTCCAAGCGTACGCGGGAGAGCCTGCGTCGCCGTCATTAGTCCGCTCCCGCCCTCCAGGACCTGTCCAACAGCAAGCCCGGGACGTCGTCGGCGCCGTTCACCATCAACGCGCACCAGAGCGAGATCGCCTGCCTGGCGCTCAACCAGCCGGGAAGCGTGGCCGCCTCGGCCTCTCGCAAGGGGACGCTCATACGCCTCTTTGACACCAGCAGCCGCGACAAACTGGTGGAGCTGCGGCGAGGCACCGACCCCGCCACGCTCTACTGGTAAGCGTGCCCCCCCCCCTTATTATTATTATTTTTTTGAATTGTCGGTTTGCTCACCGCTGACCATGTCCCCTCCCCGCACCTGCACAGCCTCAACTTCAGTCACGACTCGTCCTTCTTGTGCGCATCCAGTGACAAAGGGACGGTCCACATCTTCGCCCTGAAAGACACCAAACTTAACCGCCGCTCCGCGTAAGACCGCCGCTCCGCGTAAGGCCGCCGCTCCGCGTAAGGCCGCCGCCCCGCTCCCTCGCCCACTCCCTCTTCAACGTGCGTGTGCGCCTGCCAGGTTGGCGCGCGTGGGCAAGGTGGGCCCCGTCATCGGCCAGTACGTGGACAGCCAGTGGTCGCTGGCCAGCTTCACCGTGCCCGCCGAGTGCGCCTGCATCTGCGCCTTCGGGAAGAACACATCCAAGAACGTCAACTCCGTCATCGGTCCGAGGGAGGGGTCGTCGTTTGCTGCGCACCGGCCACATTTCGCCTCTAACATTTCCTTTGCTCTCTATGGCAGCCATCTGCGTGGACGGCACCTTCCACAAGTACGTCTTCACGCCCGACGGAAACTGCAACCGAGAAGCCTTTGACGTCTACTTGGACATTTGCAACGACGACGACTTTTGATCCAGGACGGAAGGAAACGGGGAAGGACCCAAGGAAGAAACGGCAGGACACTTCAAGTGAAGCCAGGTGTCACCTTTTGCGGTTCGGCAGGTCCATCACACCCCTGCGATTTCATTTGTACTTTGACACAAACTGAACAAAGGAAGCAAACCAGAAAAAAAAAGAAAAAGGCAGGCGACTTCTGTTTTTATTCAAAGCAAAATGATACGTACATTTACACATGAAGCACACGTGAGATCAGGGGAAAAACATTTAAATAAGAACCAAAAATACCCTGCCCCAACGCAGACGAGCACAATGGTCAGAGCAAAACCAACGGAGCGCTGGCTTGGCTGCCTTGCGTCTACAGCAGCTCGTGGCGACATTTTGGGCAATAGCTGACGCCAGTAATCAAGCGCGCGATGAAATCAACTTAGGAAAAAAAAGGATAAACATGCTTAACGCTAAAAACTTTAAATCAAGAACGCAGCATCGGCTCGCTGAAGTTTTCCATGAAGGCGGGCCCTCGCGTGTCCATCGAAGGTGGACGACCAAGAACGCTGTGAGGATCCTGTCCGACGTCGGCGGGAAAGGCACGCATGGTCTCCAAGACCAGGTCGAGGTGCTCCAGGAAGGAGTTGACGGATACGCGAAGGACGCGAGCTTGCTCTGCACGCCACTTCCTGAAAAGGTCACAAGAGGTCACTGGCGGGTGGGCGTGCGGGCGACGGCAGCGGGGCCGGGCGAAGGCTCCTCACGCGCTGAGCACACTCCCGGCGAGCGTCAGCCGCTTGCGGACGCCTCCTCGCCGGGGCTCGCGGTCGGGACTCAGCGAGCGCAGAGCCACAGCAGCCTGGCGCGCCGACTGGAAGGGAACTTGCAGCGAGCTAGAAAAGGGGAGGGTCAAGGAAACGTGTGCGAGTGACTCGACGTCAGCGCTCAGGAAAGAAGCCAAGCTCGCTCGCGGAGAATCAGGCCCAGAGACGTCGGAGACGCGATAACCTTCATTGACTTCATTGACTTCATTGAGAGGTAGAAAGCAGAGGGAAGAATCCCTTGTCAGCTCCTTCACTTCCCGGACGTTGAAGGGATGCTACCAAGCATCACCTTTCAGACTTTAAACACTGCGTCAATACTTCGCTTGAAACTTTCCTCTGACTGGGCTGTGATACATGATTCGGGTAGGCGGTTCCAGCTATTAACTACACGGGTAGAGAGAGTGGCGTCACCATGGATGCGTAACCTCCTCGGTTTGTATAGCTTCAAACTGTGACCACGTGTCGATGTATCATTATTTAAGATGAAATACTCCCTCAGGTCTTCACCAAGTTCGCCTCGGAGAATGCGCCGGGTATATATCAGATCTCCTCGGTGACGACGGTAGGCCAGAGAGAAGAGATTCAGCTGTTCCAGTCGATCTTCGTAGGAAAGCTGGTGAAGTTTTGCAACTGTTTTCGTACCGCGACGTTGAACTCGCTCCAGCATATCGGATTCGTACTTGGTCAATGGGAATACTGCAGGCAGTCCGTACTCAAGAATGGGACGCACGTGAGAGATAAACAGGGGTCTGAAAATCGCAGGTCAAAACCTTATTGCTAGTTTGGCTGAAACTGCAAAGAGAACTCTCGACGCTTCAACATCACTGCAATCCAAGGATACTGTTGGATTTATGTTCTCCTGTGTGAATGTGTTGGTTTATCTTTTGTTGTGGAAAGATGTTCTTCTTAATTGTCGTTTTATTTTGGAGGTGATTTTGTTTTGTGGTCATGGAAGACTTCACTTCCTGTTCCGGGTTATGTAGCGAAAACTGCATACAAATCGCGATGTGCGAATATGTTCACCCTCCTGTGTTGCGGACAATAAAATAAACGGGCAAAGTAATCAACCAACCAAGTGTGTGCATTATTAAGAGAACATGGCCGAAGAAGAAGAAAACCCTTCGAGCTCAACAGGTTATGGGCCCAGGCGTGACACAACAGGAGGAAGATGGCAGAGGTTAGTGTTCAACGGAGACGAAAACGGTTACGAACTCTGGGAGACAAAGTTGCTAGGCCACATGCGGATAATTGGCCTAAAGGACACTATATTATCGGACACTAATCCAGATGCAGAGAAGAATGCTGAATGCTACGCTGAACTGATTCAGTTCCTTGATGATAAAAGCCTTTCACTGGTAATGAGAGATGCAACTGACGACGGAAGAAAAGCTTTAAAAATACTCCGAGACCACTACGATAGTAAAGGCAAACCTAGAATCATCGCACTGTACACAGAGCTAACGTCTTTACAAAAGAAACCTGAGGAGACAGTGATAGATTATGTTATCCGAGCTGAAAAAGCAGTGACCTCCCTAAGAAATGCAAAAGAAGTCATCAGTGATGGACTTATTATCGCTATGATTTTAAAGGGGCTTCCTGAAGCTTACAAGCCATTTGCTATTCACACAACTCAAAGCAGTGAAGATTTAACATTCACACAGTTCAAAAGCAACCTGCGAAGTTATGAGGAAACCGAGAAATTCGACAACAAAGTAAAAACAGATAATGTGATGAAGGTTAATTTAACCTCAATCGTCTGTCATGGATGTGGAAACCGAGGACATTTTGTAAAAGATTGTCGCCAAAAGGGAACACCTAAATGGTGTAGCTACCATAGAAGCTCGACACACAGTGATGAAACATGTAGAAGAAAAACCAAGTACACAGATGATGCAAAACTAACTGTAGAAAAACAAGAGGACAAGAAAGAAGAGCAGACTTTTGTATTTAAAGTTAGTCAAAGACTTCTGCCTAATGACATAATAAGAGAAGGACTAATGGTGGACTGTGGTGCTACTTCACACATCATTACGGAGAAGAACAAGTTCATAAAGTTTGATGAGACTTTTGATCCTGAGAAACACTACATGGAGCTTGCTGATGGATCCAGGACAAATAACGTCGCACTCAAGAGGGGAGATGCCAACGTCTCTCTACAGGACGTACAAGGACACTATACCACCATCACGTTGAGAGATGCTCTGTTCATCCCATCCTACCCTCAGAGCATATTTTCAGTGAAGGCAGCTACAACCTATGGAGCACAGGTGATCTTCAAGAAGGGACAGAGTGAACTGGTGAACAAAGATGGGACAGTCTTCTACATCGAAGAATACAACAGACTCTACTATTTGAAAACGGTAAATAATGAAACATCATTCAATGACATGATGTCCTGTGACACTGTTAATCTGACTTGTGATGTGAAAACATGGCATGAAATTTTAGGACATTGTAATGTTAGAGATGTGTTAAAGCTACCTGATGTTGTGAAGGGCATGAAAATCACAGGCAGTGACATGTTAGATTGTAATGTGTGCACAGAAGGGAAATTCACTAACGACAGAAACAGAAAAAGTGACCCAAAAGCGAGTGTGCCATTACAGTTGGTGCACACTGATCTAGCCGGCCCCATTGAACCAATTGGCCAAAGTGGTCACAAATATGCTATAATATTCACAGATGATTATTCAGGGGCAGTGTCAGTTTACTTTCTAAAACAGAAAAGTGACACCACAGAGGCCACAGCAAAGTTTCTAGCTGACTGTGCACCATATGGCAATGTTAAATGCATTAGATCTGACAATGGCACTGAATTCACAAGCAGTTCCTTCCAGTCTCTTTTAAGGGAAAAAGGTATAAAGCATGAGACATCTGCACCATATTCTCCTCATCAGAATGGCACAGCTGAGAGACAATGGAGAACTCTCTTTGAAATGGGGAGGTGTCTTTTACTAGAAAAGGGGCTGCCAAAAGAACTATGGCCTTATGCCATTCAAAATGCAGCACACACTCGCAACCGATGCTACAGTAACAGGACTAAAAGTACACCATATCAGATGTTAACAGGGAAAAGACCAGATCTCTCAAAACTATGGATATTTGGGTCAGACTGTTATGCATACATACATGATCACAAGAAACTTGATCCCAGATGTGGAAAAGGAATATTTGTGGGGTATAGTAAAAATAGCCCAGCATACCTGGTTTATTACCCCCACACCGGAAAAGTGTCAAAACACAGACTCGTGAGATTTATCAAAAAGAACACGGTTGAACAACAAACACAGACTGATGAATGTGACACAGAAATTCAGACTTATGAGCATGTAGTGCCTTCAAAGGAAAGTACAGAACAGCAAAATGAAAATGCAGCAGAGAATAGAACTCCTCGAGAGGAAGAAATCAACACAAATGAACCAAACCTTGACACAGAAAGAAATGAGGGTGATGATCAAAACCAAACTGAACGATACCCTAACAGAGAAAGAAAACCTCCTAAATATTTAGAAGATTACATATCTAACTGCAGAGTGCTAGATAATGTAAATTCTTTAAGTGTTGATTATTGTTACAGAGCAACATGTGGAATTCCCCAAACCTATAAAGAGGCACTGATGTCACCAGAGGCAACAAGGTGGAAACAGGCAATGACAGAAGAAATCAAATCTCTGAAAGAGAATGACACATTTGAACTGACTACTTTACCTACTGGTAGAAATACCATTGGAGGAAAATGGGTCTACGCCCTCAAAGAAAATGAACAAGGACAAATATTTAAAGCCAGGTTTGTAGCAAAAGGTTACAACCAAACACAAGGAATAGACTACCAAGAGACATTTGCACCAACAGCAAACATGACATCTGTACGAACCCTAATGCAAATATCAGTCCAGAATGATCTTATTATCCACCAAATGGATGTTAAAACTGCATATTTGCATGCTCCCATTGAGGAAGAAATATACATGGACCAACCAGAAGGTTTTGAGCAAACAGAGTCAGGAGAAAATTTGGTGTGCAAATTAAAGAAATCCCTTTACGGGTTAAAACAATCAGGGAGAAATTGGTACAAACTCTTGAATGACTACCTTGAACAAAATGACTTTGAAAGAAACCTTTCTGATCACTGTGTATACAGGAAAGACATTGACCATGAAACTCTGCTGGTTATCATCTGGGTAGATGACTTGATCATTGCGGCTAGCAATATTAACATGTTGAACATATTCAAAGAAACAATGAGGTCAAAGTTTAACATGAAAGACCTGGGGAAAATATCCAGTTTTCTTGGTATCCAGTTTATACAAAAAGGGGCTGAAATCAGGATGAGTCAGAAGAGGTACATTCAAAGAATGTTGGAACGTTTTGGGATGTCAGAATGTAAACCCAGATCCACACCGTGTGAATTAAAAACTGACACTACTATATGTAGAGGAAGTGATACAAATGGGACAGTTAACCCAAGGGAGTATAGAGAAATAGTGGGCAGTCTGATATATGCCATGACGTGTACGAGACCAGATATAAGCTGGGTTGTTAGCAGACTATCTCAAACACTAGCTCAACCCACGAGAGAGGACTTAGTAACAGCAAAACAAGTCCTCAGATACCTAAAAGGTACAAATGATTTTGAACTGATCTTTAAGAAAAGCAGTGAGGATCTAGATCTAATTGCTTACAGTGACTCTGACTGGGCATCCTCTGTAAAAGATAGACGCAGTACAACAGGGTACTGTTTTGCACTTACTAAAGAGGGACCAGTAATATCCTGGAAGTCAAAGAAACAGCCTACAGTGGCACTCTCGACATGTGAAGCCGAATACATTGGTCTTGCAACCACTACTCAAGAATGCATGTACTTAATCCAACTGTTAAACGGGATGGACAGAAAAAGGTACACGTGTGTCAAACTGTTTGGGGACAACCAAGGGGCCATTGCTTTGAGTAAAAATCCAGTGAACCGACAGAGGTCGAAACACATTGATGTGAAGTATCACTTCATTCGGGAAGCGTTGAATGAAGGAAAAATCCACACTGAATACTGTCCATCAGAAGAAATGGCTGCAGACATACTAACAAAACCAGTTACAAAAGTGAGACTCAAAAAGTTTCAAAAATGGTTCTTTGGAAATGCACAAGATGCTATGGGTTAACAGCATGAGAACAAGGGGGGGTGTTGGATTTATGTTCTCCTGTGTGAATGTGTTGGTTTATCTTTTGTTGTGGAAAGATGTTCTTCTTAATTGTCGTTTTATTTTGGAGGTGATTTTGTTTTGTGGTCATGGAAGACTTCACTTCCTGTTCCGGGTTATGTAGCGAAAACTGCATACAAATCGCGATGTGCGAATATGTTCACCCTCCTGTGTTGCGGACAATAAAATAAACGGGCAAAGTAATCAACCAACCAAGTGTGTGCATTATTAAGAGAACATGGCCGAAGAAGAAGAAAACCCTTCGAGCTCAACAGATACAATTCCAATTGGCTCGCTTGCTCGCCGCTCTCGGGCGCCGCCATGTTATTTGTCTGCGGAAGCCTTCTTCGTCCGAGTAATCGGAGCACACTCGTTGCTCGCCCTCCCGCGCGGCCGCCCCCTAGCGGTAGAGCAGACAGCGCACAAAAGTCGACCATCGGGTTCGGAGGATATTTATTTCTTCTGCGCGGTTGAGTGACCGACCACAAATGTATGTACTATGAAGTTGTGTGAGCTTGTGGCGGACCTCAGTCCCAGGCCTATAGTTCGGGGTGGGTTGATATGTTTATCCTTTGCCAAATCATACACGCTTTGTATCTTTGATGACTTCTGACACAAGCTAAATGTTTCGCTCACAGTTCTTCGGTTTCTTCAACGCAAAGATTTGTGGCAGATTCTTTGCTCTTTTTTTTCTCTTTTTTCTGAGGAGGAGCTGTCAAAGTCACCTGTGCGCATGCACGTGTGAGTAGCTCATCCGAGGACGCGCCGACAGAACATTCTTCCAAATCCTCATTCCAGAAGCGTGCTGAAGTCACAACAAGGAGGTAAGGCAGGCGTTTGTTTCGTCCTCTTTAAAAAAACTTTTTTTTTTTTACTTAGTCCTCTTTGAAAGTGAAACCCAACAACCAACACATGGTCAAAGGACTCTGTGAACGATAGAGGGAGGACAAAAGGAGACAATGACTCAGAGGGGGAAAACCATCTCAAGACCCCAAAAAGTTGCCAAGTATACATAGATGTTCGTAAGCCAAGGTTTCACTGTACTTGGGTTGGTCCAATTTAGAACCAAACTGGGCTGTTTTTAAGCCGGAATTGGTCAGGCTGAATGAAAACCAACAGACAGAGCATTGAAGCGTCTTTGGATCCTTGAAAAACACTATATGAATTGAATGCATTATTATTATTTTTGCGCCTACACTAAGTTGTTTTATTCCGAGCCACACTTAAGCTCTCCTCATCAGCTCCTTTGTATGGAAACCGTGGATTGACCTGTGCAACCACGTCTGCGCGCGTCTGACTGCACACGAGTCTCTTCCTTGTAGGGCACGGGCACTAGGCTGATGGCGGCAACAAAGAGTCTCTTTCTTGTAGGGCACGAGCACTCGGCTGATGGCGGCAACAAAGAGAGGCGGCGGCATGCTGCGTGACCTGCAGGTGGCGTTGCAGCGGAAGATTGAGGAGCTGACGGAGCGAGACGCGCTGATTGAGGAGCTGGAGTCAGAACTGGATGCCAAAGATCTCCTGATTGGCCATTTGCGGGCCGAGCTGGACCGTCATCGTAGTTTGATGCCGGGCACCGACGATACTGCCGCTGCACAGACACCCGACGCAGGTGTGACAAAACGTTCTCCTGAGTCACTGAACTGTTGAGGTCCGCCCGGGCGGAGGTTATGTTTTTTTTTAACATTTTCTTCACCTTTTTTTGTTGCATCCAGCAGGTGGCGCTCCAGCAATGCCAGCACCGTCACTCGATGAGCCTCAGCGCACCAAGAGACAGGCCATATCGGCAGAACCCAGCGCTCTGGATCCTGCCCGACTCACCGACGTCACGCTCACCAGCTACTGCAAGAGCAAAGAGTGAACTTATGTTATTTTTGTTCTGTGTTTTGCAGACTCTTTTCAATCGTTACATCTGCGGTTCGGACCATTCCTTTCCGCTGTGAAAAAAAAAAAGAGCCGTGAGGAGTGTGTGTTGCGCAGAGGCGACGCTTCCTACCTCAAGCCGAGGCTGCCTCTCGGTCGGGGTCGTGGGAGACCGAGAAGGCCGGCCCTGAGAAAGGTGCCTGCCCCATTGGAGCCAGGGTGTGTTTGCGTGCAGGTCCAGCGAGCTGATCCAGAGAGCGCTGATGGACAATGACTTCATGAAGCATCTGGAACATGGACAGGTGAGAAGACCCCAACCCCCCCCCCACCACACCTCCACCCTCACCCCCCACTTGGCGTCTGTTTTGCTCACGCTTTGACGTCCGCCCCGTTTCCAGATCCTCACCATCTTGGACTGCATGCGGCCCACCAGCCTGGACAAAGGCTGCTGCGTCATCCAGGAGGGCGACGACGGATCTAGCGTCTTTGTTCTGGAGGGTGGGTCACTGCAGCTTTTGCTTCCGAGCCACGGCTCCCGTTTTCCCTTTTGCGTCCGTCCACAGAGGGCATGGTGGAGGTGAGCAAAGAAGGCAAAAAGCTGTGCACCATCGGCCCCGGCAAAGTCTTTGGCGAGCTCGCCATCTTGTACAACTGCACGCGCACGGCTACAGTGACGGGTACACCACAGTGCACACGACAGCGCCCCCTGAAGCTAGGACCGGAGTCCAGGCGTCATCTTCCAGCGTGTGTGTGTGCGTGTGCGTGCGTGCGTGTGCGCGCATGCACATGTGCGTGTGTGCAGCTCTGACCGACATCAAGTTGTGGGCCATTGATCGCCAGGGCTTTCAGACCATTATGATGAGGACCGGCCTCATCAAGCATTCCCAGTACACGGACTTCCTGCGCAGGTAACCTTGACGTCGTGACATGGCAGCAGCCTGACGTCCAAATGACGTGGCGTCTCCCTGTCGCTAGCGTTCCGTCCTTCCAGGCCCTTCCAGAGGACGTTCTCAGCAAGCTGGCTGATGTTCTGGAGGAGGTGAGTCCAGACCCGCCTGCACGTGTCACTCTCTGGTCATCTGACCCCCCGTGTGTGTGTGTGTGTGTGTGTCTGCGCACATCAGACTCACTATAGCAATGGCGACTACATCATCCGGCAGGGCGCCACGGGAGACACCTTCTTCATTATCAGTGAAGGGCAGGTGAGCTTTTCTACTCGTTCCGTGCCTGCCCGTAAGGTGCGCTGCCAAAGTGGATTGGGCAAAGTCTGCTCACTTTTACTTTGCACGGCCTCACAAGGTATGACTTTTGGCTTCCTTCGTGCAAAATCTCACTTGTGAGCATGTGCAGGTGACGGTGTGGCAGCAGACCGCCCCCAGTGGTCAGCAGGTGCCGGTGAAGACGCTGTTCTAAGGCGACTGGTTTGGCGAGCAAGCGCTGAAAGGGTGAAAGCGCGCTACGCCGTTCACGTCGCCGTCGCCCGTGCCTTCCCGCCATCCATTTAACGTGCTGCCTTTCCTGTCTCGTAGGGAAGATGTGCGTACGGCCAGCGTGACAGCAGAGGGCGCCGTCACCTGTCTGGTGGTAGACAGAGTGAGCATTGGTGGTTTGGTTTGAAGCCGGGGTGGCCAGGGCTGGGAATCCGAGATGAACATTTCCCTCCAGCTGTCATTATTCCCCTCTTCCAGACAGGCAATGCAAAGGCTACAACCCCCCCCCTCCCCCTCCCACGTTCCATCCTTTCACATCAGACAAGGCAAACATCGTGCATGGCTGAGTAGTCATTGTTTATCCCAGCAGCCACTGTCATGCCTTCACGGAAGCAAATGCGGCAGAAACTTGCAGAAACTTGCTCGACACAAAGCAAAATCAAAAGAATATTTAGAGTCCTAAAAAACAGAGTCTTTGGCGTCCTTGTGTGTTTTCCACATCCTCTGAAGGAGTGAGGCCGCTCCTCAGTCGGGTTCATGCTGCCTCACGGCACTCTCCTTTGTTCCGCAGGTCCTTCAAGCAGCTGATCGGCGGCTTAGAGGAAGTGGACCGCCAGCAGGGAGACGACGAGCACGTCAAAGCCAAGTAAGTGGTGTACATCGCCGACGAACTCTCTATTGACGTCGAGGCAACGATGCACTAACGCACGTGCGCAGGTGCCCGGCTGAGGACGACTTCTTCTCCGGCGTGACGCTCGACGACCTTGCCGTGGTCTGCACCTTGGGCATGGGTGGCTTCAGCCGCGTGGAGCTGGTGGGTGGGTCCCCGCGCCGGCGGCCGTGGTGCCGACGCGTGGTGAGGTGTGGCCGCGTCGCCTTCAGGTGCAGCTCAAGAGAGACGCCGGGCGCTCCTTCGCCCTCAAAGTGTTGAAGAAGCGCCACATTCTGGACACCAGGCAGCAGGAGCACATCCTGTCGGAACGCCGCATCATGATGGAAGTCAACAGCCCCTTCATCATCAGGTCACTGTTTAGTCCCTCCGTTCATGTCCAAAGCAGGCAAAGTACAAGTCCAGCTCGTGGGGTGCCAAACGCAGGTTTGAGGTGCCCGCGTGCCAGCGGCCTCAAGCCCATTGTTTCTTTTCCCCTCATAAGTAGGGGTGTAAATCGCGGGTTTTGTCACGATACGATATATCGATACAAAGAACCACGATACGATATTTGCCGATATCTTAAAGCCTGCTGTGATTCATTCACGATACATCACGGTATAGTGCTCTACGATCGATATAGAACAATATCCTGATTTATAACAATTCATATCTTAAAGCCTGCTGTGATTCATTCACGATACATCACGATATAGTGCTCTACGATAAATATAGAACAATATCCTGATTTATAACAATTCATACGCAAAATCAACAAGGTACTGCAAACTCTTTATTTAGGAAATTACAAAGTGCTTCCAAATGAATGACTTGAAGCCCAAAGGGGAACGAATGTCCTTGTCTTCTTGGACACTAGCCATAGCACCAGCCCAGGAGCCGCGTAGTTGTCGGCTCCCCTTTCACGTGCCTGCTCTGCTCACAACACAACACGCCGCGCGCTGCTCCCGGAAAGAGGAAGCAAGCAACAATGAACTGGATTTCAAAATAAAGTCGCGTCTAATGTCTGAGGTCAAAAACGGGCGGTATAGATCGATGTTTACGTTTAGCATCGATGCCAACAAATCGTAGAGCATTATATCGATGCATCGTCACACCCCTACTCATAAGTGGCCGCCGCCAGCTGTTCTGAAGCACAGTAATGCGTCCCTGTCCGCAGGTTGTACCGCACCTTCCGGGACCCCAAATACTTGTATATGCTGCTAGAGGTTTGTCTTGGCGGAGAGCTGTGGACGCTCTTAAGAGACAGGTGGGTGTCGGGTCGGGATGAGCACGTTGTCGCTGTGTGCGAAGGCACCGCCGGCCGCGTTCTTTGAAAGTCACAAAGATGGGCCCAAACGCCGACGTCGCAAGCGTGCTGTCCCTTTCTGTGCCACCAGGGGCTCCTTTGACGACGGGACCACAAGATTCTACACGGCGTGCGTTATCGAGGCTCTGGCGGAGCTCCACTGTAAAGGGATCATCTACCGAGACCTCAAGCCGGAGAATATCATCCTTGACCACAGAGGCTACGCCAAGTTGGTGAGTCTTCAAGGCGCTCGTCAACAGCGGCGGCGTGACGCTAACGGAGGGCGCGGCGCGGGCGTGCGTGCGTGCGTCCGGCCGCTAGGTGGATTTTGGCTTCGCTAAGAAGGTGGGCTTGGGGAAGAAGACCTGGACCTTCTGCGGGACCCCCGAGTACGTGGCCCCCGAGATCATCCTCAACAAAGGTCACGACAGCTCGGCCGACTGCTGGTCCCTGGGGATCCTGGTCTTTGAGCTTCTCAGCGGAAGGTAGGTGGGCGGGCGGTCTTGTGCGCATTGGCGTGATCGTGCGGGCTTCGGCAGCGCGTTGATCCCTTCCCGGTCGGTCCCGCAGTCCGCCGTTTTCCGGCTCGGACCCCATGAAGACGTACAACATCATCTTGAGGGGGATCGACATGGTGGAATTCCCCAAAAAGATCACCAAGAGTGCCGCAAACCTCATCAAGAGACTCTGCAGGTTGTGGCCCAGCAAAGGCTACCAAGTATTTGCCCTTCTTAGTTAAGAGAGGTGGGGTCGCAAGAGGGCCAGTTTGCGCAGCGGCCCCAAATTGTGCGCTCACAGAAGGCACACTTAGGGCGCTCTTCTCGCCCGCCGCGCTCCGTTTGGATTGACGTCCAATTGCTCATCGGGGCGCCAGTTGGTGTCGACTGCGGCTCGTTCACAGTCGGCTCACGTCAGAGCTGTTTGGGCGAGAAGGGAGCAGACGTAGAGGAGATGATAGAATTCGAGTGCTGAATATGGCCGTCGTAAGCAAGCGCGTGTGTGTGTGTCAGGGACAACCCCTCGGAACGTCTCGGGAACCAGAAGAACGGCGTAAAGGACATTCAGAAGCACAAGTGAGTAACATAACGTGCAGGCCGGCGGTCGTCCGCGCCCTCATTGTCCCTCCTCTTCTTCCTGCAATCAGGTGGTTCGAGGGCTTCAACTGGGATGGCCTCCGCCAGGGAACCTTGGACTGTCCCTTTATGCCAAGGGTGAGTTGGCGCCCCTTTAGAGGCACCTCGGTTGCGTGGGCTGGAAGCGCTTTGCCGTCTGCAGGGCTCGCCACGGTAGCCCCAGCCAAGATTGCACGTGAGCTCCGAGAGGCAGTCAGCTCGAAGAATATGACGCGACAGCCAAATCTTTGATCCATCGGAGGGCTTTGTGCATTTTGCTGCTGCTTGCAGAAAAATGATGTCACGGTTGTTCAGTTAACCCAATCACAGCTGAGCAACTGTGACGTCGTCAAAGACGCGGCATGCCGAGCGTGACAAACCGCCCGCCGCTGAAGGTGTTTTGCTCTGCGGCGCTGTACGCTTTTGCCATCAGGTGGACGGCCCGTTGGACAACAGCAACTTTGATGACTTCCCCCTGGACACCGAGGGCCCTCCCCCTGATGACGAGTCAGGCTGGGACCTGGAGTTCTGAAACAGCTTGGCCAGGTCAGAGGCTCAATGGAGAACGCACAAGGTCCATAACTACAAAGAAATGTTTAATATTTCAATGTTCATTTGTGTTAACAACCCACTCTTTCATTTCAACCGCGTGTATAGACATATGTTCTGTTACATCAACATACATTTTTTTTAAGCTGGTCTACTGATTGCTAACTACAGTGTTTTCCGTCGCTCAGGAGTACAAGTCGCAACAACAGCCATAAAATGCATAATAAAAAAGAAAAAAAACGTAAGTCGCATGTTTGGCGGAACTTAATTCGATAAAATCCAACATCAAGAACAGACACGAATAGGCAACAACAGCCTAAACGATACGCATACGGTATTGTAACGTTACATAAACACAAACGAGGAACTGACGTAAAATTAACAGTTATTCAAATAAATATAACATAAATAACACGTTGATCAAAACATCCGCGTCACTCCAAATCATTAAATGCATCGAAATCTTCGGCCTCCGCCGCTGTCGACTCAGGGAGTATATGTGGCGCTGACGTCGGACTCAGTATCAGTTGCAGCTATTCCACCCTCGCCTGGCTGGAGCTGAGGGATCAATTGGCCAAAGCCAAGCTGTGACGTCTTCATAACGTGACTTCCAACCGCAAGCAGAGGAGGTCTCTCACATTTGGATTCCGCTTCGGTGACTTAAGACTGTAAGACAGGAAATAGAACACAGGGTGCATTTATTAAATAATAACACACGGCTTTGGTAATTCCAGCGACACACACAAAATGCGGCCTGCAGCAATGTGCGGCCAATTTCCAAGATAAACAGTGACCCATGCGTATGTTTAGGAGACAAGGGAATTTAGCTACGCAGTTACTAAATGATCATAGTGCCAAGTAGCAAACAAAGAGGCTGGACAAGGCGGTGAAAAAAGCCGGCTCTGTCCTGGGCTGCAGTCTGGACCGTGTGGAGGTGGTAGGGGAGAGGAGGAGGGTGGCTAAGCTGTCCTCCATCATGGACAACATCTCCCACCCCCTTCATGAGACTGTCAGAGCCCTGGAGAGCTCCATCAGTGACCGGCTTCGTCACCCACGATGACCCACCGAGAGGCATCGCACGCAGGTCCTTCCTCCCTGCTGCCATCAGACTGGACAACCAGGCTTATCACTGTAGCTAACGGACAATAATTACGTGCAATAATCAAAAAGTCAAAAAAGTCAAAAGTCAGCTTTATTGTCAATCTCTTCACATGTCAAGACACACAAAGAATATTAACGTGCAATATCTGTCTACCTCATACTCTTTTTACCTGCTTTATTTTTTGCACAGTTTTTTTTCTTCCTTTGCACTATTTTTCTATCTAATATTTATTTATATTGTGTATATACTGTCCATATTTTTTTTAATTATATATATCTTTTACTTTTTAAAATCTTTTACCCCCTTCTCCACATGCGTGTGTGTGTGTATATGTTAAGTGTACTGCTGCTTACACAGGAGTTTCCCCATTGAGGGAATAATAAAGGATCATCTTATTTGACCAGCTCAGTGGCCTAGTGGTAGAGTGTCCGCCCTGAGACGGACGGAAGGTTGTGGGTTCAAACCCCGGCCGAGTCATACCAAAGACTATAAAAATGGGACCTACTGCCTCCCTGCTTGGCACTCAGCATTAAGGGTTGGAATTGGGGGGTTAGATCACCAAATGATTCCCGAGCACGGCACCGCTGCTGCTCACTGCTCCCCTCTCCCCCGGGGATGGATTAAGATCACACGGGGATGGGTTAAATGCAGAGGACAAATTTCACCACACCCAGATGTGTGTGTGACGATCATTGGGAATTTAACTTTTAACTCATCATTCTGATGTATTGGTACAATATGACATGTCGTGTGTGTTATGATTCATCATTTTTCATGTCATGACGTCTGCCACACCGTGGTCACGTGACGTTGAAGGGCGGATCTTGCCACTGAGCTGGTCATTAAATAGGAAGACTTTTTTAATGTATTTAAATCTATTTTGAGTTTGCGCCATTATTTCAACGCATAACAACTGTAAGTCTACTAAACAAAACAGCGGTTGCTATAGGATGTCAGCCATGTTGTGGTCACATGACGCGGACATGATGTCGATGGGCGGAGCTTCCGCCAAAATTCAAATCCGAGCGCGCGGCTCGCGACAGGAAGACGGCAATGCCGAGCAACGAGACACAGCGACGACTAACAAGAGAAATATTTTTTTTTTCTGCTTGCAACTGTACCGTCCAGAGCGCACACGGTAAATACAACCCATTGTTTTTAAAAAGAAGTACTTTTGTAGCCCTGAAAAGCGAGTGAGTGTGGCGGTTGGGGGGGGACGTCGAGTTCGGCGTCTGCTTTCAGCCACAGACGCCGAATTTCGACGATTCTCCCTGGTCAACGGTTGTAAATGATCGCGTTGATTAAAAAAGAGAACTTTATTTAACTCTAATTTACCGTTTTAGATAATATTACGCCGCAGTCATGTGACGCGGACGTGACGTTGGTGGGTGGAGCTTCCGCCAAAATTCAAATCCGAGGACGCGGCTTGCAGCTGGACGTAGGAAGGCGGCAATGCCGAGAAACGCGACACAGCGACGACTAACAAGAGAAATATTTTTATTTCCTGCTTGCAACTGGACCGTCTAGAGCGTACACGGTAAATACAACTCATTGGTTTTAAAAAGAAGTACTTTTGTTGCCCTGAAAAGCGAGTGAGTGCGCCGGCTACGTCGAACTCTGCGTCTGCGGCCTACCACAGAGGCCGAATTTCGACGATTCTCCCTGGTCAACGGTTGTAAATGATCGCGTTGAATAAAAAAGTGAACTTTATTTAACTCTAATTTACCGTTTTAGATAATATTACGTTGCAGTCATGTGACGCCTATGTGACTTCAATTGGCGCTACTCCCGCCGAGATTATAATTCGTGGGCGCGAATACAAACTCGGCGATTATCCACAGAAATATCTTTAATTTCTGCTTGCAACTGGACCGTCTAGAGCAGGGGTGGGCAAACTTTTTGACTCGCCGGCCGAACCGGGTTCTAAATTTGGATCGGAGGGCCGAACCAGGAGCAGATGGCCGTAGTGTTTAAAGAGATTTACTCTTGTGTAGTTTGACTAAAGTTGTCGATGTAGCTAGCGTCCAGTGTAATAGCTATGTGTAGCTGAGTAGCTAACCCTATTTGAAACGTAGTTGCGTTGTATCTGCGTATGTTGGTTGAGGTTTAATGTTAACGTTTAATTTTATTCCATTAGGTTCAACGTTGTTTGCTGTATGTTTTCCACTGTAAGAAGAAGAAAAAGAATGTAAGAAGAATGACTATACAAATCAATTGGAGGCTTGCTTCATTGATCACAACCGTGAGTACCCCTTTCTTCCTCCATTTATGTTCAACACTATTTCATGTCTAACAGTAATTAATGTAACACATAACCATAAGTAAATTGAGTGTGGGCACTCTCAAATGAACATATGTGATTATACTGTGTAATCTGTCACCGAGTATATTGTTGCAAAGTAATACAAGAAAAGATTCAAAATTGTAATTCAGAATAGTTTTCAAAAGAAGGCCATTATAATTATATACAAATCTGGTTACCCTGAACATAATAACAAGCTATTTCTTAAATCCCAAATTCTTCAATTCAAAGATTTGGTCAATTATCAGACTGCTCAAATGATGCTCAAAGCGAAGCTAAACTGTTTACCCCAAAAATATTCAAAAAACTTCTATCAATTCAACTAAGTGTTTAATATGGCCTATCAGGGCTGAAGTCAAAATTTGGCATCATCATGTGGTGAAATGTGGAATTGCAGCACATCCAATTTTGCCTGGGAACAAACGGATTAAATAAAGCTTACTTCTCTTCTTGTCACTCCTTCTCAAACAAGTAAATTGCCCATTTTGCGCAGTAGATGTTCTGTTAATACCTAGTATTTATACAAAGTCATAATTTAAATTACTTTCAACATTCATTCATCCATTCAAGAAAGATCCAAAGTAGTAATCCAGAATAGTTTTTAAAAGAAGGCCATTCGAATTGTCAACAAATCTGATTACCTTGAACATGATAACAAGCTATTTCTTAAATCCTAAATTCTTCAATTCAAAGATTTGGTTGATTATCAGACTGCTCAAATGATGCTCAAAGCGAAGCTAAACTGTTTACCTAAAAATATTCAAAAGCATATACAAACTATGTCTAATTCAGAACATTCATGTTACTTCACTCGGTCTTATTACCAACTTCTATCAATTCAACTAAGTGTTTAATATGGCCTATCAGGGCTGAAGTCAAAATCTGGCACCATCATGTGGTGGAATCTGGAATTGCAGCACATCCAATTTTGCCTGGGAACAAACATATTAAATAAGTCTTAGTTCTCTTCTTGCCACTCATTCTCAAACAAGTAAATTGCCCATTTTGCGCAGTAGGTGTTCTGTTAATACCTAGTATTTATACAAAGTCATAATTTAAATTACTTTCAACATTCATTCATCCATTCAAGAAAGACCCAAAGTAGTAATCCAGAATAGTTTTTAAAAGAAGGCCATTCGAATTGTCAACAAATCTGATTACCTTGAACATGATAACAAGCTATTTCTTAAATCCTAAATTCTTCAATTCAAAGATTTGGTTGATTATCAGACTACTCAAATGATGCTCAAAGCGAACCTAAACTGTTTACCTAAAAATATTCAAAAGCATATTCAAACTGTCTAATTCAGAACATTCATGTTACTCCACTCGGTCTTATTACCAACTTCTATCAATTCAACTAAGTGTTTAATATGGCCTATCAGAGCTGAAGTCAAAATCTGGCACCATCATGTGGTAACATCTGGAATTGCAGCACATCCAATTTTGCCTGGGAACAAACAGATTAAATAAGTTTTACTTCTCTTCTTGCCACTCCTTCTCAAACAAGTAAATTGCCCATTTTGCACAGTAGATGTTTTGTTAATACCTAGTATTTATACAAAGTCATAATTTAAATTACTTTCAACATTCATTCATCCATTCAACCACCGTGACTCCACTCGCTCTTATTACCAACGTCTATCAATTAAACTAAGCATTTAATACATCCTATAAGGTCTCAAGTCACGATTTGGCACCATACTTTGTTGAAATTTGCAATTGCAGCAAATGCAATTTTGCCAGGGAACAAAAATAAATTAAATAAACTAAATAAGTCTTACTTCTTCCCATTAAATAAATTAATAAGTCTTGCTATTCCCCACTCCTTTTCAAAAAAGTAGTTTAAAACGAGGGCCCCTCCCTCAATCTTTAACCCTAACCTCGCACGTCACATTGTGTTGTATCTGTGAATGTTGGTTGAGGCCAAATGATAAAGTTTTCTTTCATTCCTTTAGGTTCCACGCTGTTCGTTGCCAGTATGTTTGAAGGATACAAAGTACAACGTTTGCACGTTGGCGAAGACGTCTCCGGTGAGTCCTTCCTTCCTTTTTATTCATGGGAAAGTCACAGACAACAATAGCTAAAGTAACACATTGTTAGAGGTAACTACATTTGTCTTAAATTGGATAGATTACTTGTTCCCACACCTTTTCGAACAAGTAAACTGGCCATTTTGTGCAGATTTTCTGTTTATACCTAGTATTTATACAGTCATCATTTAAATGAACAAATAAGATTCATTCATTCACTCACTCACTCACTCACTCACTCACTCACTCACTCACTCACTCACTCACTCACTCATTCATTCAAAATATCCAAAGTTGTGTGTGCTATGTGTAGATGAGAATAGATCTCATGTTACTCCATTCGCTCATACGACCAACTTCTATCAATTTATCCAAGCGTTTAATACGTCCTATCAGGTCTCAAGTCAAGGCTTGGCACTGTGCTTTGTTGAAATTTGCAATTGCTGCAAATCCAATTTTGCCTGGGAACAAAAATAGATTAAACAAACTAAATAAGTCTTATTCCTTCCCATTAAATAAATGAAATAAGTCTCTCTTCTGCACAGTCCTTTTCAAACAATTAAACTGGCCATCCTGTGCAGTAGTTTTTGTGTTCACACCTAGTATTTATCAGAAATCACATTTGAAATTACTTCATTCAACCATTTTGGAAATTTGGAATCCCAGCAAATCCATTCTTCCCATTAAATAAAGACGTCTTCTTCCCTTTAAATAAATGAAATAAGTCTTACTTCCCACTGCTTTTCAAACAAGTAAAGTGCGAGAGGCTAGGTGCTAAGAGGCTAGGTGCTAAGAGGCTAGGTGCTAAGAGGCTAGGTGCTAAGAGGCTAGGTGCTAAGAGGCTAGGTGCTAAGAGGCTAGGTGCTAAGAGGCTAGGTGCTAAGGTCTGATGTGGTTAGGTGCTATATATATATATATATATTTAGGTCTATATATCAACCTATTTTAGATCTAAAAATCAACCTATTTTAGACGTCTATTTCTGGTCTATAAATCAACCTATTTTAGATCTATAAATAAACCTATTTTAAACGTCTACGTTAGGTCTATAAATCAACCTAAGGGTCTATAAATCAACCTAATCTAGGCGTCTATTTTAGGTCTATATATCAACCTATTTTAGATCTAAAAAAATCAACCTATTTTAGACGTCTATTTCTGGTCTATAAATCAACCTATTTTAGATCTTGGTTTACACCGAACCTCAGGAGGCTGCGCAAAGTCAAGGAGGAGGCCTACAGGAGCGGCGACCCCGAGCTGTTCAGGCAGACCAGAAACACGCTGAACCGAGAGGTCAGGAAAGCCAGGAGGTGTTACGGGGAGAACCTGAAGAGACACCTCTCTGCCAATCCTGATCCCTCAACGGTGTGGAAAGGTCTGCAGATTATCACGGGCTACAAGAAACGAACCACCCGTCCTGTAGAGAGCCCAAGACTTGCTAACCAGCTAAACAAGTTCTACTGCAGATTTGATCGGTCCTCCCACACAACGGGACCTCCTGCAACACAATCTACATACTCACCTCTCCCCACAACTGCTCCGTCCACACCTCTATCATCGTTGTCACCCACTCACTCTCTTGCAGAGGCCGCGCCCGCACTCCAGGTCCGCGAGGAGGAAGTGCGCCAGATGTTCCGGAGACAAAAGACCAGGAAGGCACCGGGCCCGGACGGCGTGTCACCTTCCTGCTTGAAAGTCTGCGCTGAGCAGCTGGCGCCCACCTTTGCACGGATCTTCAACCGTTCTCTGGAGCTGTGTGAGGTGCCCTCGTGCTTCAAGAGCTCCACCATCGTTCCAGTAGCCAAGAAGCCCGCCATCACAGGTCTGAATGACTATAGACCCGTCGCACTGACATCTGTGGTCATGAAATCGTTCGAGAGGTTAGTGCTGAACCACCTGAAGGAGGTCACGGGCCCCCTGCTTGACCCCCTCCAGTTTGCCTACCGGGCAAACAGGTCAGTGGATGATGCGGTCAACATGGGACTGCACTACATCCTGCACCACCTGGACACCCCAGGAACGTACGCCAGGATCCTGTTCGTGGACTTCAGCTCGGCGTTCAACACCATCGCCCCTGACATCCTCCAACAGAAGCTCATCCAGCTTGCGGTGCCTGCCTCCACCTGTCAGTGGATCACCAGCTTCCTGACCAACAGGAGACAGCGTGTGAGGCTGGGGGGCATCACATCTGACACCCGGACCACCAACACTGGAGCCCCTCAGGGTTGCGTCCTCTCCCCACTGCTCTTCTCCCTCTACACCAATGATTTCTCCTCAGGTGACTCCCCTGTGAAGCTCCTGAAGTATGCAGACGACACCACTCTCATCGGACTGATCCAGGACAGTGATGAGACTGCGTACAGACAGGAGGTGCAGCGGCTGGTCCACTGGTGCAGTCAAAACCATCTGGAGCTGAACTCGCTCAAGACCGTGGAGATGACAGTGGATTTCAGGCGAGACCCTTCACCACTTTTACCCCTCACTATCTGCAGTAATACTATTCTTTCCACAGACACCTTCAAGTTCCTGGGAACCACAATCTCTCGGGACCTGAAATGGACCGGCCACATAGACTCTGTCCGGAAGAAGGCCCAGCAGAGGCTGTACTTCCTGAGACAGCTCAAGAAGTTCAACCTGCCGCGAGAGCTTCTGAAGACCTTCTACACTGCCCTCATCCAGTCTGTCCTCTGCACCTCCATCACTGTCTGGTTTGGATTGGCCTCCAAACAAGACAAGCACAGACTACAACGGACAATCAGAACTGCAGAAAAGATCATTGGAATCAACCTCCCATCTATCCAAGACTTGTACCTGTCCAGGACCAGGAATCGGGCAAGGAACATCTCTACAGACCCTTCTCACCCGGGTTGCAGTCTGTTTGAACTACTCCCCTCCGGACGGCGTTATAGAGCTCGGTACGCCAAAACCAGCAGACACAGAGACAGCTTCTTCCCCCAGGCTGTTGCTCTGATGAACTCACACCACTCATAGAGTCTCAGAGAGATTGCTGTGCAATAACATCCTGCTCCTCACACCTTTTTGAATTTGTCTACACTGTTTTTGCCATTATTCACATGTCCTGAATGTTGTTAGTCACCTAAATGTTGAACAGAGGGTGTGTTTCTACCGAAGTCAAATTCCTTGTTTGGCACGCTCAAACATGGCGAATAAAAACTCTTGAATCTTGAATCTATAAATAAACCTATTTTAAACGTCTACTTTAGGTCTATAAATCAACCTAAGGGTCTATAAATCAACCTAATTCAGGTGTACATTTTAGGTCTATATATCAACCTATTTTAGATCTAAAAATCAACCTATTTTAGACGTCTATTTCTGGTTTAAAAATCAATCTATTTTAGACGTCTAGATTTGGTTGAAAAATCAACCTTTTTTAGACGTCTATTTTTGGTTTAAAAATCAACCTATTTTAGACGTCTATTTTTGGTTTAAAAATCAACCTTTTTTAGACGTCTATTTTTGGTCTAAAAATCAACCTATTTTAGACGTCTATTTTTGGTTTAAAAATCAACCTTTTTTAGACGTCTATTTTTGGTTTAAAAATCAACCTATTTTAGATGTCTATTTTTGGTTTAAAAATCAACCTTTTTTAGACGTCTTTTTGGTTCAAAAATCAACCTTGTTTAGTCAATTTTTGGTTTAAAAATCAACCTTTTTTAAACGTCTATTTTTGGTCTGAAAATCAACTTAATTTTATCTTTATCAGTGGTACAGGAATAACCAATTCACATGTACGGATCAATATGCTTGTTAAATGCAAACAACTTCTGTGCATTATTTACACAACTTACGGCTTGTTCAGACTTCAAAATTCCAAAATATGATCATATTTAATGTTTAATTATTTTAAACCTATTTTAAAAGTCTACTTTAGGTCTATAAATCAACCTAAGGGTCTATTAATCAACGTAATTTAGGCGTTTATTTTAGGTCTATATATCAACCTATTTTAGATCTAAAAATCAACTTATTTTAGACGTCTATTTCTGGTCTATTAATCAACCTATTTTAGATCTATAAATAAACCTATTTTAAACGTCTACAATAGGTCTATAAATCAACCTAAGGGTCTATAAATCAACCTGATCTAGGCGTCTATTTTAGGTCTATATATCAACCTATTTTAGATCTAAAAAATCAACCTATTTTAGACGTCTATTTCTGGTCTATTTTAGATCTATAATTAAACCTATTTTAAACGTCTACTTTAGGTCTATAAATCAACCTAAGGGTCTATAAATCAACCTAATTTAGGCGTCTAATTTAGGTCTATATATCAACCTATTTTAGATCTAAAAATCAACCTATTTTAGACGTCTATTTCTGGTCTATAAATCAACCTATTTTAGATCTATTTTAAACGTCTACTTTAGGTCTATAAATCAACCTAAGGGTCTATAAATCAACCTAATTTAGGCGTCTATTTTACGTCTATATATCAACCTATTTTAGATCTAAAAATCAACCTATTTTAGACGTCTATTTCTGGTCTATTTTAGATCTATAATTAAACCTATTTTAAACGTCTACTTTAGGTCTATAAATCAACCTAAGGGTCTATAAATCAACCTAATTTAGGCGTCTATTTTAGGTCTATATATCAACCTATTTTAGATCTAAAAATCAACCTATTTTAGACGTCTATTTCTGGTCTATTAATCAACCTATTTTAGATCTATAAATAAACCTATTTTAAACGTCTACGTTAGGTCTATAAATCAACCTAAGGGTCTATAAATCAACCTAATCTAGGCGTCTATTTTAGGTCTATATATCAACCTATTTTAAATCTATAAAATCAACCTATTTTAGACGTCTATTTCTGGTCTATAAATCAACCTATTTTAGATCTATAAATAAACCTAATTTAAACGTCTACTATAGGTCTATAAATCAACCTAAGGGTCTATAAATCAACCTAATTTAGGTGTCTATTTTAGGTCTATATATCAACCTATTTTCGATCTAAAAATCAACCTATTTTAGACGTCTATTTCTGGTCTATTTTAGATCTATAATTAAACCTATTTTAAACGTCTACTTTAGGTCTATAAATCAACCTAATTTAGGCGTCTATTTTAGGTCTATATATCAACCTATTTTAGATCTAAAAATCAACCTATTTTAGACGTCTATTTCTGGTCTATAAATCAACCTATTTTAGGTCTATATATCAACCTATTTTAGATCTAAAAATCAACCTATTTTAGACGTCTATTTCTGGTCTATTTTAGATCTATAATTAAACCTAATTTAAACGTCTACTTTAGGTCTATAAATCAACCTAAGGGTCTATAAATCAACCTAATTTAGGTGTCTATTTTAGGTCTATATATCAACCTATTTTAGATCTAACAATCAACCTATTTTAGACGTCTATTTCTGGTCTATTTTAGATCTATAAATAAACCTATTTTAAACGTCTAGTAAATTGAGCCAAGATCAAGATTTTGCAAATTAATAAGGGTTGGGAAACTTTGTTGAATGACCCTACCTCGACAGTTTAGTTTTGACTATTTTAGGTCTATAAATCAACTTATTTTAGGTCTATAAATCAACCTATTTTAGATCTATAAATGAACCTATTTTAAACGTCTACTTTAGGTCTATAAATCAACCTAAGGGTCTATAAATCAACCTAATTTAGGCGTCTATTTTAGGTCTATATATCAACCTATTTTAGATCTAAAAATCAACCTATTTTAAACGTCTACTTTAGGTCTATAAATCAACCTAAGGGTCTATAAATCAACCTAATTTAGGCGTCTATTTTAGGTCTATATATCAACCTATTTTAGATCTAAAAATCAACCTATTTTAGACGTCTATTTCTGGTCTATAAATCAACCTATTTTAGATCTATTTTAAACGTCTACTTTAGGTCTATAAATCAACCTAAGGGTCTATAAATCAACCTAATTTAGGCGTCTATTTTACGTCTATATATCAACCTATTTTAGATCTAAAAATCAACCTATTTTAGACGTCTATTTCTGGTCTATTTTAGATCTATAATTAAACCTATTTTAAACGTCTACTTTAGGTCTATAAATCAACCTAAGGGTCTATTAATCAACGTAATTTAGGCGTTTATTTTAGGTCTATATATCAACCTATTTTAGATCTAAAAATCAACTTATTTTAGACGTCTATTTCTGGTCTATTAATCAACCTATTTTAGATCTATAAATAAACCTATTTTAAACGTCTACGATAGGTCTATAAATCAACCTAAGGGTCTATAAATCAACCTAATCTAGGCGTCTATTTTAGGTCTATATATCAACCTATTTTAGATCTAAAAAATCAACCTATTTTAGACGTCTATTTCTGGTCTATTTTAGATCTATAATTAAACCTATTTTAAACGTCTACTTTAGGTCTATAAATCAACCTAAGGGTCTATAAATCAACCTAATTTAGGCGTCTAATTTAGGTCTATATATCAACCTATTTTAGATCTAAAAATCAACCTATTTTAGACGTCTATTTCTGGTCTATAAATCAACCTATTTTAGATCTATTTTAAACGTCTACTTTAGGTCTATAAATCAACCTAAGGGTCTATAAATCAACCTAATTTAGGCGTCTATTTTACGTCTATATATCAACCTATTTTAGATCTAAAAATCAACCTATTTTAGACGTCTATTTCTGGTCTATTTTAGATCTATAATTAAACCTATTTTAAACGTCTACTTTAGGTCTATAAATGAACCTAAGGGTCTATAAATCAACCTAATTTAGGCGTCTATTTTAGGTCTATATATCAACCTATTTTAGATCTAAAAATCAACCTATTTTAGACGTCTATTTCTGGTCTATTAATCAACCTATTTTAGATCTATAAATAAACCTATTTTAAACGTCTACGTTAGGTCTATAAATCAACCCAATCTAGGGGTCTATTTTAGGTCTATATATCAACCTATTTTAGATCTAAAAAAATCAACCTATTTTAGACGTGTATTTCTGGTCTATAAATCAACCTATTTTAGATCTATAAATAAACCTATTTTAAACGTCTACTTTAGGTCTATAAATCAACCTAAGGGTCTATAAATCAACCTAATTTAGGTGTCCATTTTAGGTCTATATATCAACCTATTTTAGATCTAAAAATCAACCTATTTTAGACGTCTATTTCTGGTTTAAAAATCAACCTATTTTAGACGTCTAGATTTGGTTTAAAAATCAACCTATTTTAGACGTCTATTTTTGGTTTAAAAATCAACCTATTTTAGACGTCTATTTTTTGTTTTAAAATCAACCTTTTTTAGACGTCTATTTTTGGTTTAAAAATCAACCTTTTTCAGACGTCTATTTTTGGTTTAAAAATCAACCTATTTTAGACGTCTATTTTTGGTCTATAAATCAACCTATTTTAGATCTATTTTAAACGTCTACTTTAGGTCTATAAATCAACCTAATTTAGGCGTCTATTTTAGGTCTATATATCAACCTATTTTAGATCTAAAAATCAACCTATTTTAGACGTCTATTTCTGGTTTATAAATCGTCTATTTTAGGTCTATATATCAACCTATTTTAGATCTAAAAATAAACCTATTTTAAACGTCTACTTTAGGTCTATAAATCAACCTAAGGGTCTATAATTCAACCTAATTTAGGCGTCTATTTTAGGTCTATATATCAACCTATTTTAGATCTAAAAATCAACCTATTTTAGACGTCTATTTCTGGTCTATAAATCGTCTATTTTAGGTCTATATATCAACCTATTTTAGATCTAAAAATAAACCTATTTTAAACGTCTACTTTAGGTCTATAAATCAACCTAAGGGTCTATAAATCAACCTAATTTAGGCGTCTATTTTAGGTCTATATATCAACCTATTTTAGATCTAAAAATCAACCTATTTTAGACGTCTATTTCTGGTCTATAAATCGTCTATTTTAGGTCTATATATCAACCTATTTTAGATCTAAAAATCAACCTATTTTAGACGTCTATTTCTGGTCTATTTGAGATCTATAATTAAACCTATTTTAAACGTCTACTTTAGGTCTATAAATCAACCTAAGGGTCTATAAATCAACCTAATTTAGGCGTCTATTTTAGGTCTATATATCAACCTATTTTAGATCTAAAAATCAACCTATTTTAGACGTCTATTTCTGGTCTATAAATCAACCTATTTTAGATCTATAAATAAACCTATTTTAAACGTCTACTTTAGGTCTATAAATCAACCTAAGGGTCTATAAATCAACCTAATTTAGGCGTCTATTTTAGGTCTATATATCAACCTATTTTAGATCTAAAAATCAACCTATTTTAGACGTCTATTTCTGGTCTATAAATCAACCTATTTTAGATCTATTTTAAACGTCTACTTTAGGTCCATAAATCAACCTAAGGGTCTATAAATCAACCTAATTTAGGCGTCTATTTTACGTCTATATATCAACCTATTTTAGATCTAAAAATCAACCTATTTTAGACGTCTATTTCTGGTCTATTTTAGATCTATAATTAAACCTATTTTAAACGTCTACTTTAGGTCTATAAATCAACCTAAGGGTCTATAAATCAACCTAATTTAGGCGTCTATTTTAGGTCTATATATCAACCTATTTTAGATCTAAAAATCAACCTATTTTAGACGTCTATTTCTGGTCTATTAATCAACCTATTTTAGATCTATAAATAAACCTATTTTAAACGTCTACGTTAGGTCTATAAATCAACCTAAGGGTCTATAAATCAACCTAATATAGGCGTCTATTTTAGGTCTATATATCAACCTATTTTAAATCTATAAAATCAACCTATTTTAGATCTATAAATAAACCTATTTTAAACGTCTACTTTAGGTCTATAAATCAACCTAAGGGTCTATAAATCAACCTAATTTAGGTGTCCATTTTAGGTCTATATATCAACCTATTTTAGATCTAAAAATCAACCTATTTTAGACGTCTATTTCTGGTCTATTTTAGATCTATAAATAAACCTATTTTAAACGTCTACTTTAGGTCTATAAATCAACCTAAGGGTCTATAAATCAACCTAATTTAGGCGTCTATTTTAGGTCTATATATCAACCTATTTTAGACGTCTATTTCTGGTCTATAAATCAACCTATTTTAGATCTATTTTAAACGTCTACTTTAGGTCTATAAATCAACCTAAGGGTCTATAAATCAACCTAATTTAGGCGTCTATTTTAGGTCTATATATCAACCTATTTTAGATCTAAATATCAACCTATTTTAGACGTCTATTTCTGGTCTATAAATCAACCTATTTTAGATCTATTTTAAACGTCTACTTTAGGTCTATAAATCAACCTAAGGGTCTATAAATCAACCTAATTTAGGCGTCTATTTTAGGTCTATATATCAACCTATTTTACATCTAAAAATCATCCTATTTTAGACGTCTATTTCTGGTCTATAAATCAACCTATTTTAGATCTATAAATAAACCTATTTTAAACGTCTACGTTAGGTCTATAAATCAACCTAAGGGTCTATAAATCAACCTAATCTAGGTGTCTATTTTAGGTCTATATATCAACCTATTTTAGATCTAAAAAATCAACCTATTTTAGACGTCTATTTCTGGTCTATAAATCAACCTATTTTAGATCTATTTTAAACGTCTACTTTAGGTCTATAAATCAACCTAAGGGTCTATAAATCAACCTAATTTAGGCGTCTATTTTAGGTCTATATATCAACCTATTTTAGATCTGAAAATCAACCTATTTTAGACGTCTATTTCTGGTCTATAAATCAACCTATTTTAGATCTATTTTAAACGTCTACTTTAGGTCTATAAATCAACCTAATTTAGGCGTCTATTTTAGGTCTATATATCAACCTATTTTAGATCTAAAAATCAACCTATATTAGACGTCTATTTCTGGTCTATAAATCGTCTATTTTAGGTCTATATATCAACCTATTTTAGATCTAAAAATCAACCTATTTTAAACGTCTACTTTAGGCCTATAAATCAACCTAAGGGTCTATAAATCAACCTAATTTAGGCATGTATTTTAGGTCTATATATCAACCTATTTTGATCTAAAAATCAACCTATTTTAGACGTCTATTTCTGGTCTATAGATCGTCTATTTTAGGTCTATATATCAACCTATTTTAGATTTAAAAATCAACCTATTTTAGACGTCTATTTCTGGTCTATTTGAGATCTATAATTAAAGCTATTTTAAACGTCTACTTTAGGTCTATAAATCAACCTAACTTAGGCGTCTATTTTAGGTCTATATATCAACCTATTTTAGATCTAAAAATCAACCTATTTTAGACGTCTATTTCTGGTCTATAAATCAACCTATTTTAGATCTATTTTAAACGTCTACTTTAGGTCTATACATCAACCTAAGGGTCTATAAATCAACCTAATTTAGGCGTCTATTTTAGGTCTATATATCAACCTATTTTAGATCTAAAAATCAACCTATTTTAGACATCTATTTCTGGTCTATAAATCAACCTATTTTAGATCTATAAATAAACCTATTTTAAACGTCTACGTTAGGTCTATAAATCAACCTAAGGGTCTATAAATCAACCTAATCTAGGCGTCTATTTTAGGTCTATATATCAACCTATTTTAGATCTAAAAAATCAACCTATTTTAGACGTCTATTTCTGGTCTATAAATCGTCTATTTTAGGTCTATATATCAACCTATTTTAGATCTAGAAATAAACCTATTTTAGACATCTATTCGAGATCTATAATTAAACCTATTTTAAACGTCTACTTTAGGTCTATAAATCAACCTAAGGGTCTATAAATCAACCTAATTTAGGCGTCTATTTTAGGTCTATATATCAACCTATTTTAGATCTAAAAATCAACCTATTTTAGACGTCTATTTCTGGTCTATAAATCAACCTATTTTAGATCTATTTTAAACGTCTACTTTAGGTCTATAAATCAACCTAATTTAGGCGTCTATTTCAGGTCTATATATCAACCTATTTTAGATCTAAAAATCAACCTATTTTAGACGTCTATTTCTGGTCTATAAATCGTCTATTTTAGGTCTATATATCAACCTATTTTAGATCTAAAAATAAACCTATTTTAAACGTCTACTTTAGGTCTATAAATCAACCTAATGGTCTATAAATCAACCTAATTTAGGCGTCTATTTTAGGTCTATATATCAACCTATTTTAGATCTAAAAATAAACCTATTTTAGATCTATAAATGAACCTATTTTAAACGTCTACGTTAGGTCTATAAATCAACCTAAGGGTCTATAAATCAACCTAATCTAGGGGTCTATTTTAGGTCTATATATCAACCTATTTTAGATCTAAAAAATCAACCTATTTTAGACGTCTATTTCTGGTCTATAAATCGTCTATTTTAGGTCTATATATCAACCTATTTTAGATCTAAAAATAAACCTATTTTAGACGTCTATTTCTGGTCTATTTGAGATCTATAATTAAACCTATTTTAAACGTCTACTTTAGGTCTATAAATCAACCTAAGGGTCTATAAATCAACCTAATTTAGGCGTCTATTTTAGGTCTATATATCAACCTATTTTAGATCTAAAAATCAACCTATTTTAGACGTCTATTTCTGGTCTATAAATCAACCTATTTTAGATCTATTTTAAACGTCTACTTTAGGTCTATAAATCAACCTAATTTAGGCGTCTATTTTAGGTCTATATATCAACCTATTTTAGATCTAAAAATCAACCTATTTTAGACGTCTATTTCTGGTTTATAAATCGTCTATTTTAGGTCTATATATCAACCTATTTTAGATCTAAAAATAAACCTATTTTAAACGTCTACTTTAGGTCTATAAATCAACCTAAGGGTCTATAAATCAACCTAATTTAGGCGTCTATTTTAGGTCTATATATCAACCTATTTTAGATCTAAAAATCAACCTATTTTAGACGTCTATTTCTGGTTTATAAATCGTCTATTTTAGGTCTATATATCAACCTATTTTAGATCTAAAAATAAACCTATTTTAAACGTCTACTTTAGGTCTATAAATCAACCTAAGGGTCTATAAATCAACCTAATTTAGGCGTCTATTTTAGGTCTATATATCAACCTATTTTAGATCTAAAAATCAACCTATTTTAGACGTCTATTTCTGGTCTATAAATCAACCTATTTTAGATCTATAAATAAACCTATTTTAAACGTCTACTTTAGGTCTATAAATCAACCTAAGGGTCTATAAATCAACCTAATTTAGGCGTCTATTTAAGGTCTATATATCAACCTATTTTAGATCTAAAAATCAACCTATTTTAGACGTCTATTTCTGGTCTATAAATCAACCTATTTTAGATCTATTTTAAACGTCTACTTTAGGTCTATAAATCAACCTAAGGGTCTATAAATCAACCTAATTTAGGCGTCTATATTACGTCTATATATCAACCTATTTTAGATCTAAAAATCAACCTATTTTAGACGTCTATTTCTGGTCTATTTTAGATCTATAAATAAACCTATTTTAAACGTCTACTTTAGGGTCTATAAATCAACCTAAGGGTCTATAAATCAACCTAATTTAGGCGTCTATTTTAGGTCTATATATCAACCTATTTTAGATCTAAAAATCATCCTATTTTAGACGTCTATTTCTGGTCTATAAATCAACCTATTTTAGATCTATAAATCAACCTATTTTAGATCTATAAATAAACCTATTTTAAACGTCTACGTTAGGTCTATAAATCAACCTAAGGGTCTATAAATCAACCTAATATAGGCGTCTATTTTAGGTCTATATATCAACCTATTTTAAATCTAAAAAATCAACCTATTTTAGACGTCTATTTCTGGTCTATAAATCAACCTATTTTAGATCTATAAATAAACCTATTTTAAACGTCTATTATAGGTCTATAAATCAACCTAAGGGTCTATAAATCAACCTAATTTAGGCGTCTATTTTAGGTCTATATATCAACCTATTTTAGATCTAAAAATCAACCTATTTTAGACGTCTATTTCTGGTCTATAAATCTACCTATTTTAGGTCTATATATCAACCTATTTTAGATCTAAAAATCAACCTATTTCAGACGTCTATTTCTGGTCTATTTTAGATCTATAATTAAACCTATTTTAAACGTCTACTTTAGGTCTATAAATCAACCTAAGGGTCTATAAATCAACCTAATTTAGGCGTCTATTTTAGGTCTATATATCAACCTATTTTAGATCTAAAAATCAACCTATTTTAGACGTCTATTTCTGGTCTATAAATCAACCTATTTTAGATCTATTTTAAACGTCTACGTTAGGTCTATAAATCAACCTAAGGGTCTATAAATCAACCTAATCTAGGCGTCTATTTTAGGTCTATATATCAACCTATTTTAGATCTAAAAAATCAACCTATTTTAGACGTCTATTTCTGGTCTATAAATCAACCTATTTTAGATCTATAAATAAACCTATTTTGAACGTCTACTTTAGGTCTATAAATCAACCTAAGGGTCTATAAATCAACCTAATTTAGGTGTCTATTTTAGGTCTATATATCAACCTATTTTAGATCTAAAAATCAATCTATTCTAGACGTCTATTTCTGGTTTAAAAATTAACCTATTTTAGACGTCTATTTTTTGTTTAAAAATCAACCTATTTTAGACGTCTATTTTTAGTTTAAAAATCAACCTTTTTTAGACGTCTATTTTTGGTCTAAAAATCAACCTATTTTAGGTTAAAAATAAACCTTTTTTAGACGTCTATTTTTGTTTTAAAAATCAACCTATTTTAGACGTCTATTTTTGGTTTAAAAATCAACCTATTTTAGACGTCTATTTCTTGTCTATAAATCAACCTATTTTAGATCTATTTTAAACGTCTACTTTAGGTCTATAAATCAACCTAAGGGTCTATAAATCAACCTAATTTAGGCGTCTATTTTAGGTCTATATATCAACCTATTTTAGATCTAAAAATCAACCTATTTTAGACATCTATTTCTGGTCTATAAATCAACCTATTTTAGATCTATTTTAAACGTCTACTTTAGGTCTATAAATCAACCTAAGGGTCTATAAATCAACCTAATTTAGGCGTCTATTTTAGGTCTATATATCAACCTATTTTAGATCTAAAAATCAACCTATTTTAGACGTCTATTTCTGGTCTATAAATCAACCTATTTTAGATCTATAAATAAACCTATTTTAAACGTCTACGTTAGGTCTATAAATCAACCTAAGGGTCTATAAATCAACCTAATCTAGGTGTCTATTTTAGGTCTATATATCAACCTAATTTAGATCTAAAAAATCAACCTATTTTAGACGTCTATTTCTGGTCTATAAATCAACCTATTTTAGATCTATTTTAAACGTCTACTTTAGGTCTATAAATCAACCTAAGGGTCTATAAATCAACCTAATTACGCGTCTATTTTAGGTCTATATATCAACCTATTTTAGATCTAAAAATCAACCTATTTTAAACGTCTACTTTAGGTCTATAAATCAACCTAAGTGTCTATAAATCAACCTAATTTAGGCGTCTATTTTAGGTCTATATATCAACCTATTTTAGATCTAAAAATCAACCTATTTTAGACGTCTATTTCTGGTCTATAAATCAACCTATTTTAGATCTATTTTAAACGTCTACTTTAGGTCTATAAATCAACCTAAGGGTCTATAAATCAACCTAATTTAGGCGTCTATTTTAGGTCTATATATCGACCTATTTTAGATCTAAAAATCAACCTATTTTAGACGTCTATTTCTGGTCTATAAATCGTCTATTTTAGGTCTATATATCAACCTATTTTAGATCTAAAAATCAACCTACCGTTTTTTTCCGTGTATAGTGCGCCCCCATGTATAGTACGCACCCCTAAAAATGGCATGCTGATGCTGGAAAAAAGCTTGTACCCATGTATAATACGCACCGAATTTTTATGAATTTTTTTTTAAAAAAAATTAATTTTTTTTTTTTTTTTTTTTTTTTAAGTCCCAATGATCGTCACACACGCAGGGAGGCAATGGGTCCCATTTTTATAGTCTTTGGTATAGTCTTAACTAGGCTGGATGTAATTTTTTTTGTTGGCGTTGATTTCTCCGACTGCCCATAAACGCACCACCGCGCTCCGTGCGCATGGAGCGTGTTTGAAGTGAACAGCAGAGAAGAAAGGAACAAGGCAAAGTGTTGTGAAATAAAATATTACCTGTAATACGGATTTAGGTAGAGAACTGAACTCTCGCTCTTTATATAGCTGACGTGTCTTGCTCATCCGTTCTGCGCATCTGTAATGGCGGCCTCCGTATGATATCCGGTTTGCGTGTGTGCGAGAGCGAGAGAGAGAGCGTGCGAGAGAACGCTCAACCGTAGCGCGCCGCCGACCGCCCAACTGCACCGGGCTGGCCGATTATTGTGACAGAGCCGTCGCTGAAATTTAGAAGATATTTTTAAAGTCCTGATGTACTTTCTAAAATTTAAGTGGACCTCAGTGCGCACTGCGCAGGGAGCTTAATTTGGTGCGGTCGCGCAACCGCAGCGCACCGGGCGCTCACTGTCGCATTGCTTAAAGAGCGCCTTTGTGTTTTAGGATGAACAGCAGAGACCAAAGGAACAAGGCAAAGTGTTGTGAAATAAAATATTACCTGTAATACGCATTTTGTTATTTGCTGATTGAAACTGCTAATTAAACTGTGAATTGAAACTAATAGGAAGAAAACAACTCTCGCTCTTTATATAGCTGACGTGTCTTGCGCATCCGTTCTGTGCATTTTATTTCACAACACTTTGCCTTGTTCCTTTCTTCTCTGCTGTTCACTTCAAACACGCTCCATGCGACCGCAATGCTCTCGTATCAGACGCTTGCTCGATCACCTGCTCGTTTGCTGTCCCGTGCGCGCACGAAGCGCGGTGGTGCGTTTACGGGCAGTCGGAGAAATCAACGCCAACAAAAAAAATTACATCCAGCCTAGTTAAGACCATACCAAAGACTATAAAAATGGGACCCATTGCCTCCCTGCGTGTGTGACGATCATTGGGACTTAAAAAAAAAAAAAAAAAAAAAAAAAATTTTTTTTTTTTTTTGTACCCATGTATAATGCGCACCCCGGATTTTAGGACAATAAATTAGTAAAATTTTGCGCACTATACACGGAAAAAAACGGTATTTTAGACGTCTATTTCTGGTCTATAAATCAACCTATTTTAGATCTATTTTAAACGTCTACTTTAGGTCTATAAATCAACCTAATTTAGGCGTTTATTTTAGGTCTATATATCAACCTATTTTAGATCTAAAAATCAACCTATTATAGACGTCTATTTCTGGTCTATAAATCAACCTATTTTAGATCTATAAATAAACCTATTTTAAACGTCTACGTTAGGTCTATAAATCAACCTAAGGGTCTATAAATCAACCTAATCTAGGCGTCTATTTTAGGTCTATATATCAACCTATTTTAGATCTAAAAAATCAACCTATTTTAGACGTCTATTTCTGGTCTATAAATCGTCTATTTTAGGTCTATATATCAACCTATTTTAGATTTAAAAATAAACCTATTTTAGACGTCTATTTCTGGTCTATTTGAGATCTATAATTAAACCTATTTTAAACGTCTACTTTAGGTCTATAAATCAACCTAAGGGTCTATAAATCAACCTAACTTAGGCGTCTATTTTAGGTCTATATATCAACCTATTTTAGATCTGAAAATCAACCTATTTTAGACGTCTATTTCTGGTCTATAAATCAACCTATTTTAGATCTATTTTAAACGTCTACTTTAGGTCTATAAATCAACCTAAGGGTCTATAAATCAACCTAATTTAGGCGTTTATTTTAGGTCTATATATCAACCTATTTTAGATCTAAAAATCAACCTATTATAGACGTCTATTTCTGGTCTATAAATCAACCTATTTTAGATCTATAAATAAACGTATTTTAAACGTCTACATTAGGTCTATAAATCAACCTAAGGGTCTATAAATCAACCTAATTTAGGTGTCCATTTTAGGTCTATATATCAACCTATTTTAGATCTAAAAATCAACCTATTTTAGACATCTATTTCTGGTTTAAAAATCAACCTATTTTAGACGTCTAGATTTGGTTTAAAAATCAACCTATTTTAGACGTCTATTTTTGGTTAAAAAAAAATCAACCTATTTTAGACGTCTATTTTTGGTTTAAAAATCAACCTTTTTCAGACGTCTATTTTTGGTTTAAAAATCAACCTTTTTCAGACGTCTATTTTTGGTCTATAAATCAACCTATTTTAGATCTATTTTAAACGTCTACTTTAGGTCTATAAATCAACCTAATTTAGGCGTCTATTTTAGGTCTATATATCAACCTATTTTAGATCTAAAAATCAACCTATTTTAGACGTCTATTTCTGGTTTATAAATCGTCTATTTTAGGTCTATATATCAACCTATTTTAGATCTAAAAATAAACCTATTTTAAACGTCTACTTTAGGTCTATAAATCAACCTAAGGGTCTATAATTCAACCTAATTTAGGCGTCTATTTTAGGTCTATATATCAACCTATTTTAGATCTAAAAATCAACCTATTTTAGACGTCTATTTCTGGTCTATAAATCGTCTATTTTAGGTCTATATATCAACCTATTTTAGATCTAAAAATAAACCTATTTTAAACGTCTACTTTAGGTCTATAAATCAACCTAAGGGTCTATAAATCAACCTAATTTAGGCGTCTATTTTAGGTCTATATATCAACCTATTTTAGATCTAAAAATCAACCTATTTTAGACGTCTGTTTCTGGTCTATAAATCGTCTATTTTAGGTCTATATATCAACCTATTTTAGATCTAAAAATCAACCTATTTTAGACGTCTATTTCTGGTCTATTTGAGATCTATAATTAAACCTATTTTAAATGTCTACTTTAGGTCTATAAATCAACCTAAGGGTCTATAAATCAACCTAATTTAGGCGTCTATTTTAGGTCTATATATCAACCTATTTTAGATCTAAAAATCAACCTATTTTAGACGTCTATTTCTGGTCTATAAATCAACCTATTTTAGATCTATAAATAAACCTATTTTAAACGTCTACTTTAGGTCTATAAATCAACCTAAGGGTCTATAAATCAACCTAATTTAGGCGTCTATTTTAGGTCTATATATCAACCTATTTTAGATCTAAAAATCAACCTATTTTAGACGTCTATTTCTGGTCTATAAATCAACCTATTTTAGATCTGTTTTAAACGTCTACTTTAGGTCTATAAATCAACCTAAGGGTCTATAAATCAACCTAATTTAGGCGTCTATTTTAGGTCTATATATCAACCTATTTTAGATCTAAAAATCATCCTATTTTAGACGTCTATTTCTGGTCTATAAATCAACCTATTTTAGATCTATAAATAAACCTATTTTAAACGTCTACGTTAGGTCTATAAATCAACCTAAGGGTCTATAAATCAACCTAATCTAGGCGTCTATTTTAGGTCTATATATCAACCTATTTTAGATCTAAAAATCAACCTATTTTAGACGTCTATTTCTGGTCTATAAATCAACCTATTTTAGATCTATTTTAAACGTCTACTTTAGGTCTATACATCAACCTAAGGGTCTATAAATCAACCTAATTTAGGCGTCTATTTTAGGTCTATATATCAACCTATTTTAGATCTAAAAAATTTGAGACATCTATTTCTGGTCTATAAATCAACCTATTTTAGATCTATAAATAAACCTATTTTAAACGTCTACGTTAGGTCTATAAATCAACCTAAGGGTCTATAAAATCACCACTAATCTAGGCGTCGATTTGTAGGGTCTATATATCAACCTATTTTAGATCTAAAAAATCAACCTATTTTAGACGTCTATTTCTGGTCTATAAATCGTCTATTTTAGGTCTCTATATATCAACCTATTTTAGATCTAAAATAAACCTATTTAACATCTATTTGAGATCTATAATTGAAACCTATTTTAAACGTCTACTTTAGGTCTATAAATCAACCTAAGGGTCTATAAATCAACCTAATTTAGGCGTCTATTTTAGGTCTATATATCAACCTATTTTAGATCTAAAAATCAACCTATTTTAGACGTCTATTTCTGGTCTATTAATCACCTATTTTAGATCTATTTTAAACGTCTACTTAGGTCTATAAATCAACCAAATTTAGAGCGTCTATTTTCAGGTCTATATATCAACCTATTTTAGATCAAAAATCAACCTATTTTAGGCACGTCTATTTCTGGTTCTATAAATCGTCTATTTTAGGTCTATATATCAACCTATTTTAGATCTAAAAATAAACCTATTTTAAACGTCTACTTAGGTCTGTAAATCAACCTAAGGGTCTATAATTCACCTAATTAAGGCGTCTATTTTAGGTCTATATATCAACCTATTTTAGATCTAAAAATCAACCTATGTTAGATGTCTATTTCTGGTCTATAAATCGTCTATTTTAGGTCTAATATATCAACCTATTTTAGATCTAAAAATAAACCTATTTTAAACGTCTACTTTAGGCTCTATAAATCACCCTATAGGGTCTATAAATCAACCTAATTGAGGCGTCTATTTTTAGGTCTATATATCAACCTATTTTAGATCTAAAAATCAACCTATTTTAGACGTCTATTCTGGTCTATAAATCGTCTATTGTAGGTCTATATATCAACCTATTTTAGATCTAAAAATCAACCTATTTTAGACGTCTATTTCTGGTCTATTTGAGATCTATAATTAAACCTATTTTAAAACGTCTACTTTAGGTCTATAAATCAACCTAAGGGTCTATAAATCAACCTAATTTAGGCGTCTATTTTAGGTCTATATATCAACCTATTTTAGATCTAAAAATCAACCTATTTTAGACGTCTATTTCTGGTCTATTTTAGATCTATAAATAAACCTATTTTAAACGTCTACTTTAGGTCTATAAATCAACCTAAGGGTCTATAAATCAACCTAATTTAGGCGTCTATTTTAGGTCTATATATCAACCTATTTTAGATCTAAAAATCAACCTATTTTAGACGTCTATTTCTGGTCTATAAATCGTCTATTTAAGTCTATATATCAACCTATTTTAGATCTAAAAATAAACCTATTTTAAACGTCTACTTTAGGTCTATAAATCAACCTAATGGTCTATAAATCAACCTAATTTAGGCGTCTATTTTAGGTCTATATATCAACCTATTTTAGATCTAAAAATAAACCTATTTTAGATCTATAAATAAACCTATTTTAAACGTCTACGTTAGGTCTATAAATCAACCTAAGGGTCTATAAATCAACCTAATCTAGGGGTCTATTTTAGGTCTATATATCAACCTATTTTAGATCTAAAAAATCAACCTATTTTAGACGTCTATTTCTGGTCTATAAATCGTCTATTTTAGGTCTATATATCAACCTATTTTAGATCTAAAAATAAACCTATTTTAGACGTCTATTTCTGGTCTATTTGAGATCTATAATTAAACCTATTTTAAACGTCTACTTTAGGTCTATAAATCAACCTAAGGGTCTATAAATCAACCTAATTTAGGCGTCTATTTTAGGTCTATATATCAACCTATTTTAGATCTAAAAATCAACCTATTTTAGACGTCTATTTCTGGTCTATAAATCAACCCATTTTAGATCTATTTTAAACGTCTACTTTAGGTCTATAAATCAACCTAATTTAGGCGTCTATATTAGGTCTATATATCAACCTATTTTAGATCTAAAAATCAACCTATTTTAGACGTCTATTTCTGGTTTATAAATCGTCTATTTTAGGTCTATATATCAACCTATTTTAGATCTAAAAATAAACCTATTTTAAACGTCTACTTTAGGTCTATAAATCAACCTAAGGGTCTATAAATCAACCTAATTTAGGCGTCTATTTTAGGTCTATATATCAACCTATTTTAGATCTAAAAATCAACCTATTTTAGACGTCTATTTCTGGTTTATAAATCGTCTATTTTAGATCTATATATCAACCTATTTTAGATCTAAAAATAAACCTATTTTAAACGTCTACTTTAGGTCTATAAATCAACCTAAGGGTCTATAAATCAACCTAATTTAGGCGTCTATTTTAGGTCTATATATCAACCTATTTTAGATCTAAAAATCAACCTATTTTAGACATCTATTTCTGGTCTATAAATCAACCTATTTTAGATCTATTTTAAACGTCTACTTTAGGTCTATAAATCAACCTAAGGGTCTATAAATCAACCTAATTTAGGCGTCTATTTTAGGTCTATATATCAACCTATTTTAGATCTAAAAATCAACCTATTTTAGACGTCTATTTCTGGTCTATAAATCAACCTATTTTAGATCTATAAATAAACCTATTTTAAACGTCTACGTTAGGTCTATAAATCAACCTAAGGGTCTATAAATCAACCTAATCTAGGTGTCTATTTTAGGTCTATATATCAACCTAATTTAGATCTAAAAAATCAACCTATTTTAGACGTCTATTTCTGGTCTATAAATCAACCTATTTTAGATCTATTTTAAACGTCTACTTTAGGTCTATAAATCAACCTAAGGGTCTATAAATCAACCTAATTACGCGTCTATTTTAGGTCTATATATCAACCTATTTTAGATCTAAAAATCAACCTATTTTAAACGTCTACTTTAGGTCTATAAATCAACCTAAGTGTCTATAAATCAACCTAATTTAGGCGTCTATTTTAGGTCTATATATCAACCTATTTTAGATCTAAAAATCAACCTATTTTAGACGTCTATTTCTGGTCTATAAATCAACCTATTTTAGATCTATTTTAAACGTCTACTTTAGGTCTATAAATCAACCTAAGGGTCTATAAATCAACCTAATTTAGGCGTCTATTTTAGGTCTATATATCGACCTATTTTAGATCTAAAAATCAACCTATTTTAGACGTCTATTTCTGGTCTATAAATCGTCTATTTTAGGTCTATATATCAACCTATTTTAGATCTAAAAATCAACCTATTTTAGACGTCTATTTCTGGTCTATAAATCAACCTATTTTAGATCTATTTTAAACGTCTACTTTAGGTCTATAAATCAACCTAATTTAGGCGTTTATTTTAGGTCTATATATCAACCTATTTTAGATCTAAAAATCAACCTATTATAGACGTCTATTTCTGGTCTATAAATCAACCTATTTTAGATCTATAAATAAACCTATTTTAAACGTCTACGTTAGGTCTATAAATCAACCTAAGGGTCTATAAATCAACCTAATCTAGGCGTCTATTTTAGGTCTATATATCAACCTATTTTAGATCTAAAAAATCAACCTATTTTAGACGTCTATTTCTGGTCTATAAATCGTCTATTTTAGGTCTATATATCAACCTATTTTAGATTTAAAAATAAACCTATTTTAGACGTCTATTTCTGGTCTATTTGAGATCTATAATTAAACCTATTTTAAACGTCTACTTTAGGTCTATAAATCAACCTAAGGGTCTATAAATCAACCTAACTTAGGCGTCTATTTTAGGTCTATATATCAACCTATTTTAGATCTGAAAATCAACCTATTTTAGACGTCTATTTCTGGTCTATAAATCAACCTATTTTAGATCTATTTTAAACGTCTACTTTAGGTCTATAAATCAACCTAAGGGTCTATAAATCAACCTAATTTAGGCGTTTATTTTAGGTCTATATATCAACCTATTTTAGATCTAAAAATCAACCTATTATAGACGTCTATTTCTGGTCTATAAATCAACCTATTTTAGATCTATAAATAAACCTATTTTAAACGTCTACATTAGGTCTATAAATCAACCTAAGGGTCTATAAATCAACCTAATTTAGGTGTCCATTTTAGGTCTATATATCAACCTATTTTAGATCTAAAAATCAACCTATTTTAGACATCTATTTCTGGTTTAAAAATCAACCTATTTTAGACGTCTAGATTTGGTTTAAAAATCAACCTATTTTAGACACCTATTTTTGGTTAAAAAAAATCAACCTATTTTAGACGTCTATTTTTGGTTTAAAAATCAACCTTTTTCAGACGTCTATTTTTGGTTTAAAAATCAACCTTTTTCAGACGTCTATTTTTGGTCTATAAATCAACCTATTTTAGATCTATTTTAAACGTCTACTTTAGGTCTATAAATCAACCTAATTTAGGCGTCTATTTTAGGTCTATATATCAACCTATTTTAGATCTAAAAATCAACCTATTTTAGACGTCTATTTCTGGTTTATAAATCGTCTATTTTAGGTCTATATATCAACCTATTTTAGATCTAAAAATAAACCTATTTTAAACGTCTACTTTAGGTCTATAAATCAACCTAAGGGTCTATAATTCAACCTAATTTAGGCGTCTATTTTAGGTCTATATATCAACCTATTTTAGATCTAAAAATCAACCTATTTTAGACGTCTATTTCTGGTCTATAAATCGTCTATTTTAGGTCTATATATCAACCTATTTTAGATCTAAAAATAAACCTATTTTAAACGTCTACTTTAGGTCTATAAATCAACCTAAGGGTCTATAAATCAACCTAATTTAGGCGTCTATTTTAGGTCTATATATCAACCTATTTTAGATCTAAAAATCAACCTATTTTAGACGTCTGTTTCTGGTCTATAAATCGTCTATTTTAGGTCTATATATCAACCTATTTTAGATCTAAAAATCAACCTATTTTAGACGTCTATTTCTGGTCTATTTGAGATCTATAATTAAACCTATTTTAAATGTCTACTTTAGGTCTATAAATCAACCTAAGGGTCTATAAATCAACCTAATTTAGGCGTCTATTTTAGGTCTATATATCAACCTATTTTAGATCTAAAAATCAACCTATTTTAGACGTCTATTTCTGGTCTATAAATCAACCTATTTTAGATCTATAAATAAACCTATTTTAAACGTCTACTTTAGGTCTATAAATCAACCTAAGGGTCTATAAATCAACCTAATTTAGGCGTCTATTTTAGGTCTATATATCAACCTATTTTAGATCTAAAAATCAACCTATTTTAGACGTCTATTTCTGGTCTATAAATCAACCTATTTTAGATCTGTTTTAAACGTCTACTTTAGGTCTATAAATCAACCTAAGGGTCTATAAATCAACCTAATTTAGGCGTCTATTTTAGGTCTATATATCAACCTATTTTAGATCTAAAAATCATCCTATTTTAGACGTCTATTTCTGGTCTATAAATCAACCTATTTTAGATCTATAAATAAACCTATTTTAAACGTCTACGTTAGGTCTATAAATAAACCTAAGGGTCTATAAATCAACCTAATCTAGGCGTCTATTTTAGGTCTATATATCAACCTATTTTAGATCTAAAAATCAACCTATTTTAGACGTCTATTTCTGGTCTATAAATCAACCTATTTTAGATCTATTTTAAACGTCTACTTTAGGTCTATACATCAACCTAAGGGTCTATAAATCAACCTAATTTAGGCGTCTATTTTAGGTCTATATATCAACCTATTTTAGATCTAAAAATCAACCTATTTTAGACATCTATTTCTGGTCTATAAATCAACCTATTTTAGATCTATAAATAAACCTATTTTAAACGTCTACGTTAGGTCTATAAATCAACCTAAGGGTCTATAAATCAACCTAATCTAGGCGTCTATTTTAGGTCTATATATCAACCTATTTTAGATCTAAAAAATCAACCTATTTTAGACGTCTATTTCTGGTCTATAAATCGTCTATTTTAGGTCTATATATCAACCTATTTTAGATCTAAAAATAAACCTATTTTAGACATCTATTTGAGATCTATAATTAAACCTATTTTAAACGTCTACTTTAGGTCTATAAATCAACCTAAGGGTCTATAAATCAACCTAATTTAGGCGTCTATTTTAGGTCTATATATCAACCTATTTTAGATCTAAAAATCAACCTATTTTAGACGTCTATTTCTGGTCTATAAATCAACCTATTTTAGATCTATTTTAAACGTCTACTTTAGGTCTATAAATCAACCTAATTTAGGCGTCTATTTCAGGTCTATATATCAACCTATTTTAGATCTAAAAATCAACCTATTTTAGACGTCTATTTCTGGTTTATAAATCGTCTATTTTAGGTCTATATATCAACCTATTTTAGATCTAAAAATAAACCTATTTTAAACGTCTACTTTAGGTCTGTAAATCAACCTAAGGGTCTATAATTCAACCTAATTTAGGCGTCTATTTTAGGTCTATATATCAACCTATTTTAGATCTAAAAATCAACCTATTTTAGATGTCTATTTCTGGTCTATAAATCGTCTATTTTAGGTCTATATATCAACCTATTTTAGATCTAAAAATAAACCTATTTTAAACGTCTACTTTAGGTCTATAAATCAACCTAAGGGTCTATAAATCAACCTAATTGAGGCGTCTATTTTAGGTCTATATATCAACCTATTTTAGATCTAAAAATCAACCTATTTTAGACGTCTATTTCTGGTCTATAAATCGTCTATTTTAGGTCTATATATCAACCTATTTTAGATCTAAAAATCAACCTATTTTAGACGTCTATTTCTGGTCTATTTGAGATCTATAATTAAACCTATTTTAAACGTCTACTTTAGGTCTATAAATCAACCTAAGGGTCTATAAATCAACCTAATGTAGGCGTCTATTTTAGGTCTATATATCAACCTATTTTAGATCTAAAAATCAACCTATTTTAGACGTCTATTTCTGGTCTATTTTAGATCTATAAATAAACCTATTTTAAACGTCTACTTTAGGTCTATAAATCAACCTAAGGGTCTATAAATCAACCTAATTTAGGCGTCTATTTTAGGTCTATATATCAACCTATTTTAGATCTAAAAATCAACCTATTTTAGACGTCTATTTCTGGTCTATAAATCGTCTATTTTAGGTCTATATATCAACCTATTTTAGATCTAAAAATAAACCTATTTTAAACGTCTACTTTAGGTCTATAAATCAACCTAATGGTCTATAAATCAACCTAATTTAGGCGTCTATTTTAGGTCTATATATCAACCTATTTTAGATCTAAAAATAAACCTATTTTAGATCTATAAATAAACCTATTTTAAACGTCTACGTTAGGTCTATAAATCAACCTAAGGGTCTATAAATCAACCTAATCTAGGGGTCTATTTTAGGTCTATATATCAACCTATTTTAGATCTAAAAAATCAACCTATTTTAGACGTCTATTTCTGGTCTATAAATCGTCTATTTTAGGTCTATATATCAACCTATTTTAGATCTAAAAATAAACCTATTTTAGACGTCTATTTCTGGTCTATTTGAGATCTATAATTAAACCTATTTTAAACGTCTACTTTAGGTCTATAAATCAACCTAAGGGTCTATAAATCAACCTAATTTAGGCGTCTATTTTAGGTCTATATATCAACCTATTTTAGATCTAAAAATCAACCTATTTTAGACGTCTATTTCTGGTCTATAAATCAACCTATTTTAGATCTATTTTAAACGTCTACTTTAGGTCTATAAATCAACCTAATTTAGGCGTCTATTTTAGGTCTATATATCAACCTATTTTAGATCTAAAAATCAACCTATTTTAGACGTCTATTTCTGGTTTATAAATCGTCTATTTTAGGTCTATATATCAACCTATTTTAGATCTAAAAATAAACCTATTTTAAACGTCTACTTTAGGTCTGTAAATCAACCTAAGGGTCTATAAATCAACCTAATTTAGGCGTCTATTTTAGGTCTATATATCAACCTATTTTAGATCTAAAAATCAACCTATTTTAGACGTCTATTTCTGGTCTATAAATCAACCTATTTTAGATCTATAAATAAACCTATTTTAAACGTCTACTTTAGGTCTATAAATCAACCTAAGGGTCTATAAATCAACCTAATTTAGGCGTCTATTTAAGGTCTATATATCAACCTATTTTAGATCTAAAAATCAACCTATTTTAGACGTCTATTTCTGGTCTATAAATCAACCTATTTTAGATCTATTTTAAACGTCTACTTTAGGTCTATAAATCAACCTAAGGGTCTATAAATCAACCTAATTTAGGCGTCTATATTACGTCTATATATCAACCTATTTTAGATCTAAAAATCAACCTATTTTAGACGTCTATTTCTGGTCTATTTTAGATCTATAAATAAACCTATTTTAAACGTCTACTTTAGGGTCTATAAATCAACCTAAGGGTCTATAAATCAACCTAATTTAGGCGTCTATTTTAGGTCTATATATCAACCTATTTTAGATCTAAAAATCATCCTATTTTAGACGTCTATTTCTGGTCTATAAATCAACCTATTTTAGATCTATAAATAAACCTATTTTAAACGTCTACGTTAGGTCTATAAATCAACCTAAGGGTCTATAAATCAACCTAATATAGGCGTCTATTTTAGGTCTATATATCAACCTATTTTAAATCTAAAAAATCAACCTATTTTAGACGTCTATTTCTGGTCTATAAATCAACCTATTTTAGATCTATAAATAAACCTATTTTAAACGTCTATTATAGGTCTATAAATCAACCTAAGGGTCTATAAATCAACCTAATTTAGGCGTCTATTTTAGGTCTATATATCAACCTATTTTATATCTAAAAATCAACCTATTTTAGACGTCTATTTCTGGTCTATAAATCAACCTATTTTAGGTCTATATATCAACCTATTTTAGATCTAAAAATCAACCTATTTCAGACGTCTATTTCTGGTCTATTTTAGATCTATAATTAAACCTATTTTAAACGTCTACTTTAGGTCTATAAATCAACCTAAGGGTCTATAAATCAACCTAATTTAGGCGTCTATTTTAGGTCTATATATCAACCTATTTTAGATCTAAAAATCAACCTATTTTAGACGTCTATTTCTGGTCTATAAATCAACCTATTTTAGATCTATAAATAAACCTATTTTAAACGTCTACTTTAGGTCTATAAATCAACCTAAGGGTCTATAAATCAACCTAATTTAGGCGTCTATTTAAGGTCTATATATCAACCTATTTTAGATCTAAAAATCAACCTATTTTAGACGTCTATTTCTGGTCTATAAATCAACCTATTTTAGATCTATTTTAAACGTCTACTTTAGGTCTAGTAAATCAACCTAAGGGTCTATAAATCAACCTAATTTAGGCGTCTATATTACGTCTATATATCAACCTATTTTAGATCTAAAAATCAACCTATTTTAGACGTCTATTTCTGGTCTATTTTAGATCTATAAATAAACCTATTTTAAACGTCTACTTTAGGGTCTATAAATCAACCTAAGGGTCTATAAATCAACCTAATTTAGGCGTCTATTTTAGGTCTATATATCAACCTATTTTAGATCTAAAAATCATCCTATTTTAGACGTCTATTTCTGGTCTATAAATCAACCTATTTTAGATCTATAAATCAACCTATTTTAGATCTATAAATAAACCTATTTTAAACGTCTACGTTAGGTCTATAAATCAACCTAAGGGTCTATAAATCAACCTAATATAGGCGTCTATTTTAGGTCTATATATCAACCTATTTTAAATCTAAAAAATCAACCTATTTTAGACGTCTATTTCTGGTCTATAAATCAACCTATTTTAGATCTATAAATAAACCTATTTTAAACGTCTATTATAGGTCTATAAATCAACCTAAGGGTCTATAAATCAACCTAATTTAGGCGTCTATTTTAGGTCTATATATCAACCTATTTTAGATCTAAAAATCAACCTATTTTAGACGTCTATTTCTGGTCTATAAATCTACCTATTTTAGGTCTATATATCAACCTATTTTAGATCTAAAAATCAACCTATTTCAGACGTCTATTTCTGGTCTATTTTAGATCTATAATTAAACCTATTTTAAACGTCTACTTTAGGTCTATAAATCAACCTAAGGGTCTATAAATCAACCTAATTTAGGCGTCTATTTTAGGTCTATATATCAACCTATTTTAGATCTAAAAATCAACCTATTTTAGACGTCTATTTCTGGTCTATAAATCAACCTATTTTAGATCTATTTTAAACGTCTACGTTAGGTCTATAAATCAACCTAAGGGTCTATAAATCAACCTAATCTAGGCGTCTATTTTAGGTCTATATATCAACCTATTTTAGATCTAAAAAATCAACCTATTTTAGACGTCTATTTCTGGTCTATAAATCAACCTATTTTAGATCTATAAATAAACCTATTTTGAACGTCTACTTTAGGTCTATAAATCAACCTAAGGGTCTATAAATCAACCTAATTTAGGTGTCTATTTTAGGTCTATATATCAACCTATTTTAGATCTAAAAATCAATCTATTCTAGACGTCTATTTCTGGTTTAAAAATTAACCTATTTTAGACGTCTATTTTTTGTTTAAAAATCAACCTATTTTAGACGTCTATTTTTGGTTTAAAAATCAACCTTTTTAGACGTCTATTTTTGGTCTAAAAATCAACCTATTTTAGGTTAAAAATAAACCTTTTTTAGACGTCTATTTTTGTTTTAAAAATCAACCTATTTTAGACGTCTATTTTTGGTTTAAAAATCAACCTATTTTAGACGTCTATTTCTTGTCTATAAATCAACCTATTTTAGATCTATTTTAAACGTCTACTTTAGGTCTATAAATCAACCTAAGGGTCTATAAATCAACCTAATTTAGGCGTCTATTTTAGGTCTATATATCAACCTATTTTAGATCTAAAAATCAACCTATTTTAGACATCTATTTTCGGTCTATAAATCAACCTATTTTAGATCTATTTTAAACGTCTACTTTAGGTCTATAAATCAACCTAAGGGTCTATAAATCAACCTAATTTAGGCGTCTATTTTAGGTCTATATATCAACCTATTTTAGATCTAAAAATCAACCTATTTTAGACGTCTATTTCAGGTCTATAAATCAACCTATTTTAGATCTATAAATCAAACCTATTTTAAACGTCTACGTTAGGTCTATAAATAAACCTAAGGGTCTATAAATCAACCCTAATCTAGGTGTCTATTTTAGGTCTATATATCAACCTAATTTAGATCTAAAAATCAACCTATTTTAGACGTCTATTTCTGGTCTATAAATCAACCTATTTAGATCTATTTTAAACGTCTACGTTTAGGTCTATAAATCAACCTAAGGGTCTATAAATCAACCTAATTACGCGTCTATTTTAGGTCTATATATCAAACCTATTTTAGATCAAAAAATCAACATATTTTAGACGTCTATTTCTGGTCTATAAATCGTCTATTTTAGGTCTATATATCAACCTATTTTAGATTTAAAAATAAACCTATTTTAGACGTCTATTGCTGGTCTATTTGAGATCTATAATTAAACCTATTTTAAACGTCTACTTTAGGTCTATAAATCAACCTAAGGGTCTATAAATCAACCTAACTTAGGCGTCTATTTTAGGTCTATATATCAACCTATTTTAGATCTGAAAATCAACCTATTTTAGACGTCTATTTCTGGTCTATAAATCAACCTATTTTAGATCTATTTTAAACGTCTACTTTAGGTCTATAAATCAACCTAAGGGTCTATAAATCAACCTAATTTAGGCGTTTATTTTAGGTCTATATATCAACCTATTTTAGATCTAAAAATCAACCTATTATAGACGTCTATTTCTGGTCTATAAATCAACCTATTTTAGATCTATAAATAAACCTATTTTAAACGTCTACATTAGGTCTATAAATCAACCTAAGGGTCTATAAATCAACCTAATTTAGGTGTCCATTTTAGGTCTATATATCAACCTATTTTAGATCTAAAAATCAACCTATTTTAGACGTCTATTTCTGGTTTAAAAATCAACCTATTTTAGACGTCTAGATTTGGTTTAAAAATCAACCTATTTTAGACGTCTATTTTTGGTTAAAAAAAAATCAACCTATTTTAGACGTCTATTTTTGGTTTAAAAATCAACCTTTTTCAGACGTCTATTTTTTGTTTAAAAATCAACCTTTTTCAGACGTCTATTTTTGGTCTATAAATCAACCTATTTTAGATCTATTTTAAACGTCTACTTTAGGTCTATAAATCAACCTAATTTAGGCGTCTATTTTAGGTCTATATATCAACCTATTTTAGATCTAAAAATCAACCTATTTTAGACGTCTATTTCTGGTTTATAAATCGTCTATTTTAGGTCTATATATCAACCTATTTTAGATCTAAAAATAAACCTATTTTAAACGTCTACTTTAGGTCTATAAATCAACCTAAGGGTCTATAATTCAACCTAATTTAGGCGTCTATTTTAGGTCTATATATCAACCTATTTTAGATCTAAAAATCAACCTATTTTAGACGTCTATTTCTGGTCTATAAATCGTCTATTTTAGGTCTATATATCAACCTATTTTAGATCTAAAAATAAACCTATTTTAAACGTCTACTTTAGGTCTATAAATCAACCTAAGGGTCTATAAATCAACCTAATTTAGGCGTCTATTTTAGGTCTATATATCAACCTATTTTAGATCTAAAAATCAACCTATTTTAGACGTCTGTTTCTGGTCTATAAATCGTCTATTTTAGGTCTATATATCAACCTATTTTAGATCTAAAAATCAACCTATTTTAGACGTCTATTTCTGGTCTATGTGAGATCTATAATTAAACCTATTTTAAATGTCTACTTTAGGTCTATAAATCAACCTAAGGGTCTATAAATCAACCTAATTTAGGCGTCTATTTTAGGTCTATATATCAACCTATTTTAGATCTAAAAATCAACCTATTTTAGACGTCTATTTCTGGTCTATAAATCAACCTATTTTAGATCTATAAATAAACCTATTTTAAACGTCTACTTTAGGTCTATAAATCAACCTAAGGGTCTATAAATCAACCTAATTTAGGCGTCTATTTTAGGTCTATATATCAACCTATTTTAGATCTAAAAATCAACCTATTTTAGACGTCTATTTCTGGTCTATAAATCAACCTATTTTAGATCTATTTTAAACGTCTACTTTAGGTCTATAAATCAACCTAAGGGTCTATAAATCAACCTAATTTAGGCGTCTATTTTACGTCTATATATCAACCTATTTTAGATCTAAAAATCAACCTATTTTAGACGTCTATTTCTGGTCTATTTTAGATCTATAATTAAACCTATTTTAAACGTCTACTTTAGGTCTATAAATGAACCTAAGGGTCTATAAATCAACCTAATTTAGGCGTCTATTTTAGGTCTATATATCAACCTATTTTAGATCTAAAAATCAACCTATTTTAGACGTCTATTTCTGGTCTATTAATCAACCTATTTTAGATCTATAAATAAACCTATTTTAAACGTCTACGTTAGGTCTATAAATCAACCCAATCTAGGGGTCTATTTTAGGTCTATATATCAACCTATTTTAGATCTAAAAAAATCAACCTATTTTAGACGTGTATTTCTGGTCTATAAATCAACCTATTTTAGATCTATAAATAAACCTATTTTAAACGTCTACTTTAGGTCTATAAATCAACCTAAGGGTCTATAAATCAACCTAATTTAGGTGTCCATTTTAGGTCTATATATCAACCTATTTTAGATCTAAAAATCAACCTATTTTAGACGTCTATTTCTGGTTTAAAAATCAACCTATTTTAGACGTCTAGATTTGGTTTAAAAATCAACCTATTTTAGACGTCTATTTTTGGTTTAAAAATCAACCTTTTTTAGACGTCTATTTTTGGTTTTAAAATCAACCTTTTTTAGACGTCTATTTTTGGTTTAAAAATCAACCTTTTTCAGACGTCTATTTTTGGTTTAAAAATCAACCTATTTTAGACGTCTATTTTTGGTCTATAAATCAACCTATTTTAGATCTATTTTAAACGTCTACTTTAGGTCTATAAATCAACCTAATTTAGGCGTCTATTTTAGGTCTATATATCAACCTATTTTAGATCTAAAAATCAACCTATTTTAGACGTCTAATTCTGGTTTATAAATCGTCTATTTTAGGTCTATATATCAACCTATTTTAGATCTAAAAATAAACCTATTTTAAACGTCTACTTTAGGTCTATAAATCAACCTAAGGGTCTATAATTCAACCTAATTTAGGCGTCTATTTTAGGTCTATATATCAACCTATTTTAGATCTAAAAATCAACCTATTTTAGATGTCTATTTCTGGTCTATAAATCGTCTATTTTAGGTCTATATATCAACCTATTTTAGATCTAAAAATAAACCTATTTTAAACGTCTACTTTAGGTCTATAAATCAACCTAAGGGTCTATAAATCAACCTAATTGAGGCGTCTATTTTAGGTCTATATATCAACCTATTTTAGATCTAAAAATCAACCTATTTTAGACATCTATTTGAGATCTATAATTAAACCTATTTTAAACGTCTACTTTAGGTCTATAAATCAACCTAAGGGTCTATAAATCAACCTAATTTAGGCGTCTATTTTAGGTCTATATATCAACCTATTTTAGATCTAAAAATCATCCTATTTTAGACGTCTATTTCTGGTTTATAAATCGTCTATTTTAGATCTATATATCAACCTATTTTAGATCTAAAAATAAACCTATTTTAAACGTCTACTTTAGGTCTATAAATCAACCTAAGGGTCTATAAATCAACCTAATTTAGGCGTCTATTTTAGGTCTATATATCAACCTATTTTAGATCTAAAAATCAACCTATTTTAGACGTCTACTTTAGGTCTATAAATCAACCTAAGGGTCTATAAATCAACCTAATTTAGGCGTCTATTTAAGGTCTATATATCAACCTATTTTAGATCTAAAAATCAACCTATTTTAGACGTCTATTTCTGGTTTATAAATCGTCTATTTTAGATCTATATATCAACCTATTTTAGATCTAAAAATAAACCTATTTTAAACGTCTACTTTAGGTCTATAAATCAACCTAAGGGTCTATAAATCAACCTAATTGAGGCGTCTATTTTAGGTCTATATATCAACCTATTTTAGACGTCTATTTCTGGTCTATAAATCAACCTATTTTAGATCTATTTTAAACGTCTACTTTAGGTCTATAAATCAACCTAAGGGTCTATAAATCAACCTAATTTAGGCGTCTATTTTAGGTCTATATATCAACCTATTTTAGATCTAAAAATCAACCTATTTTAGACGTCTATTTCTGGTCTATAAATCAACCTATTTTAGATCTGTTTTAAACGTCTACTTTAGGTCTATACATCAACCTAAGGGTCTATAAATCAACCTAATTTAGGCGTCTATTTTAGGTCTATATATCAACCTATTTTAGATCTAAAAATCAACCTATTTTAGACGTCTATTTCTGGTCTATAAATCAACCTATTTTAGATCTATAAATAAACCTATTTTAAACGTCTACGTTAGGTCTATAAATCAACCTAAGGGTCTATAAATCAACCTAATCTAGGCGTCTATTTTAGGTCTATATATCAACCTATTTTAGATCTAAAAAATCAACCTATTTTAGACGTCTATTTCTGGTCTATAAATCGTCTATTTTAGGTCTATATATCAACCTATTTTAGATCTAAAAATAAACCTATTTTAGACATCTATTTGAGATCTATAATTAAACCTATTTTAAACGTCTACTTTAGGTCTATAAATCAACCTAAGGGTCTATAAATCAACCTAATTTAGGCGTCTATTTTAGGTCTATATATCAACCTATTTTAGATCTAAAAATCAACCTATTTTAGACGTCTATTTCTGGTCTATAAATCAACCTATTTTAGATCTATTTTAAACGTCTACTTTAGGTCTATAAATCAACCTAATTTAGGCGTCTATTTCAGGTCTATATATCAACCTATTTTAGATCTAAAAATCAACCTATTTTAGACGTCTATTTCTGGTTTATAAATCGTCTATTTTAGGTCTATATATCAACCTATTTTAGATCTAAAAATAAACCTATTTTAAACGTCTACTTTAGGTCTGTAAATCAACCTAAGGGTCTATAATTCAACCTAATTTAGGCGTCTATTTTAGGTCTATATATCAACCTATTTTAGATCTAAAAATCAACCTATTTTAGATGTCTATTTCTGGTCTATAAATCGTCTATTTTAGGTCTATATATCAACCTATTTTAGATCTAAAAATAAACCTATTTTAAACGTCTACTTTAGGTCTATAAATCAACCTAAGGGTCTATAAATCAACCTAATTGAGGCGTCTATTTTAGGTCTATATATCAACCTATTTTAGATCTAAAAATCAACCTATTTTAGACGTCTATTTCTGGTCTATAAATCGTCTATTTTAGGTCTATATATCAACCTATTTTAGATCTAAAAATCAACCTATTTTAGACGTCTATTTCTGGTCTATTTGAGATCTATAATTAAACCTATTTTAAACGTCTACTTTAGGTCTATAAATCAACCTAAGGGTCTATAAATCAACCTAATTTAGGCGTCTATTTTAGGTCTATATATCAACCTATTTTAGATCTAAAAATCAACCTATTTTAGACGTCTATTTCTGGTCTATTTTAGATCTATAAATAAACCTATTTTAAACGTCTACTTTAGGTCTATAAATCAACCTAAGGGTCTATAAATCAACCTAATTTAGGCGTCTATTTTAGGTCTATATATCAACCTATTTTAGATCTAAAAATCAACCTATTTTAGACGTCTATTTCTGGTCTATAAATCGTCTATTTTAGGTCTATATATCAACCTATTTTAGATCTAAAAATAAACCTATTTTAAACGTCTACTTTAGGTCTATAAATCAACCTAATGGTCTATAAATCAACCTAATTTAGGCGTCTATTTTAGGTCTATATATCAACCTATTTTAGATCTAAAAATAAACCTATTTTAGATCTATAAATAAACCTATTTTAATGGTCTACGTTAGGTCTATAAATCAACCTAAGGGTCTATAAATCAACCTAATCTAGGGGTCTATTTTAGGTCTATATATCAACCTATTTTAGATCTAAAAAATCAACCTATTTTAGACGTCTATTTCTGGTCTATAAATCGTCTATTTTAGGTCTATATATCAACCTATTTTAGATCTAAAAATAAACCTATTTTAGACGTCTATTTCTGGTCTATTTGAGATCTATAATTAAACCTATTTTAAACGTCTACTTTAGGTCTATAAATCAACCTAAGGGTCTATAAATCAACCTAATTTAGGCGTCTATTTTAGGTCTATATATCAACCTATTTTAGATCTAAAAATCAACCTATTTTAGACGTCTATTTCTGGTCTATAAATCAACCTATTTTAGATCTATTTTAAACGTCTACTTTAGGTCTATAAATCAACCTAATTTAGGCGTCTATTTTAGGTCTATATATCAACCTATTTTAGATCTAAAAATCAACCTATTTTAGACGTCTATTTCTGGTTTATAAATCGTCTATTTTAGGTCTATATATCAACCTATTTTAGATCTAAAAATAAACCTATTTTAAACGTCTACTTTAGGTCTATAAATCAACCTAAGGGTCTATAAATCAACCTAATTTAGGCGTCTATTTTAGGTCTATATATCAACCTATTTTAGATCTAAAAATCAACCTATTTTAGACGTCTATTTCTGGTTTATAAATCGTCTATTTTAGATCTATATATCAACCTATTTTAGATCTAAAAATAAACCTATTTTAAACGTCTACTTTAGGTCTATAAATCAACCTAAGGGTCTATAAATCAACCTAATTTAGGCGTCTATTTTAGGTCTATATATCAACCTATTTTAGATCTAAAAATCAACCTATTTTAGACGTCTACTTTAGGTCTATAAATCAACCTAAGGGTCTATAAATCAACCTAATTTAGGCGTCTATTTAAGGTCTATATATCAACCTATTTTAGATCTAAAAATCAACCTATTTTAGACGTCTATTTCTGGTCTATAAATCAACCTATTTTAGATCTATTTTAAACGTCTACTTTAGGTCTATAAATCAACCTAAGGGTCTATAAATCAACCTAATTTAGGCGTCTATATTACGTCTATATATCAACCTATTTTAGATCTAAAAATCAACCTATTTTAGACGTCTATTTCTGGTCTATTTTAGATCTATAAATAAACCTATTTTAAACGTCTACTTTAGGGTCTATAAATCAACCTAAGGGTGTATAAATCAACCTAATTTAGGCGTCTATTTTAGGTCTATATATCAACCTATTTTAGATCTAAAAATCATCCTATTTTAGACGTCTATTTCTGGTCTATAAATCAACCTATTTTAGATCTATAAATAAACCTATTTTAAACGTCTACGTTAGGTCTATAAATCAACCTAAGGGTCTATAAATCAACCTAATATAGGCGTCTATTTTAGGTCTATATATCAAGCTATTTTAAATCTAAAAAATCAACCTATTTTAGACGTCTATTTCTGGTCTATAAATCAACCTATTTTAGATCTATAAATAAACCTATTTTAAACGTCTATTATAGGTCTATAAATCAACCTAAGGGTCTATAAATCAACCTAATTTAGGCGTCTATTTTAGGTCTATATATCAACCTATTTTATATCTAAAAATCAACCTATTTTAGACGTCTATTTCTGGTCTATAAATCAACCTATTTTAGGTCTATATATCAACCTATTTTAGATCTAAAAATCAACCTATTTCAGACGTCTATTTCTGGTCTATTTTAGATCTATAATTAAACCTATTTTAAACGTCTACTTTAGGTCTATAAATCAACCTAAGGGTCTATAAATCAACCTAATTTAGGCGTCTATTTTAGGTCTATATATCAACCTATTTTAGATCTAAAAATCAACCTATTTTAGACGTCTATTTCTGGTCTATAAATCAACCTATTTTAGATCTATTTTAAACGTCTACGTTAGGTCTATAAATCAACCTAAGGGTCTATAAATCAACCTAATCTAGGCGTCTATTTTAGGTCTATATATCAACCTATTTTAGATCTAAAAAATCAACCTATTTTAGACGTCTATTTCTGGTCTATAAATCAACCTATTTTAGATCTATAAATAAACCTATTTTGAACGTCTACTTTAGGTCTATAAATCAACCTAAGGGTCTATAAATCAACCTAATTTAGGTGTCTATTTTAGGTCTATATATCAACCTATTTTAGATCTAAAAATCAATCTATTCTAGACGTCTATTTCTGGTTTAAAAATTAACCTATTTTAGACGTCTATTTTTGGTTTAAAAATCAACCTATTTTAGACGTCTATTTTTGGTTTAAAAATCAACCTTTTTTAGACGTCTATTTTTGGTCTAAAAATCAACCTATTTTAGGTTAAAAATAAACCTTTTTTAGACGTCTATTTTTGTTTTAAAAATCAACCTATTTTAGACGTCTATTTTTGGTTTAAAAATCAACCTATTTTAGACGTCTATTTCTTGTCTATAAATCAACCTATTTTAGATCTATTTTAAACGTCTACTTTAGGTCTATAAATCAACCTAAGGGTCTATAAATCAACCTAACTTAGGTGTCTATTTTAGGTCTATATATCAACCTATTTTAGATCTAAAAATCAACCTATTTTAGACGTCTATTTCTGGTCTATAAATCAACCTATTTTAGATCTATTTTAAACGTCTACTTTAGGTCTATAAATCAACCTAAGGGTCTATAAATCAACCTAATTTAGGCGTCTATTTTAGGTCTATATATCAACCTATTTTAGATCTAAAAATCAACCTATTTTAGACGTCTATTTCTGGTCTATAAATCAACCTATTTTAGATCTATAAATAAACCTATTTTAAACCTCTACGTTAGGTCTATAAATCAACCTAAGGGTCTATAAATCAACCTAATCTAGGCGTCTATTTTAGGTCTATATATCAACCTATTTTAGATCTAAAAAATCAACCTATTTTAGACGTCTATTTCTGGTCTATAAATCGTCTATTTTAGGTCTATATATCAACCTATTTTAGATCTAAAAATAAACCTATTTTAGACGTCTATTTCTGGTCTATTTGAGATTTATAATTAAACCTATTTTAAACGTCTACTTTAGGTCTATAAATCAACCTAAGGGTCTATAAATCAACCTAATTTAGGCGTCTATTTTAGGTCTATATATCAACCTATTTTAGATCTAAAAATCAACCTATTTTAGACGTCTATTTCTGGTCTATAAATCAACCTATTTTAGGTCTATATATCAACCTATTTTAGATCTAAAAATCAACCTATTTCAGACGTCTATTTCTGGTCTATTTTAGATCTATAATTAAACCTATTTTAAACGTCTACTTTAGGTCTATAAATCAACCTAAGGGTCTATAAATCAACCTAATTTAGGCGTCTATTTTAGGTCTATATATCAACCTATTTTAGATCTAAAAATCAACCTATTTTAGACGTCTATTTCTGGTCTATTAATCAACCTATTTTAGATCTATAAATAAACCTATTTTAAACGTCTACGTTAGGTCTATAAATCAACCCAAGGGTCTATAAATCAACCTAATCTAGGGGTCTATTTTAGGTCTATATATCAACCTATTTTAGATCTAAAAAAATCAACCTATTTTAGACGTATATTTCTGGTCTATAAATCAACCTATTTTAGATCTATAAATAAACCTATTTTAAACGTCTACTTTAGGTCTATAAATCAACCTAAGGGTCTATAAATCAACCTAATTTAGGTGTCCATTTTAGGTCTATATATCAACCTATTTTAGATCTAAAAATCAACCTATTTTAGACGTCTATTTCTGGTTTAAAAATCAACCTATTTTAGACGTCTAGATTTGGTTTAAAAATCAACCTATTTTAGACGTCTATTTTTGGTTAAAAAAAAATCAACCTATTTTAGACGTCTATTTTTGGTTTAAAAATCAACCTTTTTCAGACGTCTATTTTTGGTTTAAAAATCAACCTTTTTCAGACGTCTATTTTTGGTCTATAAATCAACCTATTTTAGATCTATTTTAAACGTCTACTTTAGGTCTATAAATCAACCTAATTTAGGCGTCTATTTTAGGTCTATATATCAACCTATTTTAGATCTAAAAATCAACCTATTTTAGACGTCTATTTCTGGTTTATAAATCGTCTATTTTAGGTCTATATATCAACCTATTTTAGATCTAAAAATAAACCTATTTTAAACGTCTACTTTAGGTCTATAAATCAACCTAAGGGTCTATAATTCAACCTAATTTAGGCGTCTATTTTAGGTCTATATATCAACCTATTTTAGATCTAAAAATCAACCTATTTTAGACGTCTATTTCTGGTCTATAAATCGTCTATTTTAGGTCTATATATCAACCTATTTTAGATCTAAAAATAAACCTATTTTAAACGTCTACTTTAGGTCTATAAATCAACCTAAGGGTCTATAAATCAACCTAATTTAGGCGTCTATTTTAGGTCTATATATCAACCTATTTTAGATCTAAAAATCAACCTATTTTAGACGTCTATTTCTGGTCTATAAATCGTCTATTTTAGGTCTATATATCAACCTATTTTAGATCTAAAAATCAACCTATTTTAGACGTCTATTTCTGGTCTATTTGAGATCTATAATTAAACCTATTTTAAACGTCTACTTTAGGTCTATAAATCAACCTAAGGGTCTATAAATCAACCTAATTTAGGCGTCTATTTTAGGTCTATATATCAACCTATTTTAGATCTAAAAATCAACCTATTTTAGACGTCTATTTCTGGTCTATAAATCAACCTATTTTAGATCTATAAATAAACCTATTTTAAACGTCTACTTTAGGTCTATAAATCAACCTAAGGGTCTATAAATCAACCTAATTTAGGCGTCTATTTTAGGTCTATATATCAACCTATTTTAGATCTAAAAATCAACCTATTTTAGACGTCTATTTCTGGTTTAAAAATCAACCTATTTTAGACGTCTAGATTTGGTTTAAAAATCAACCTATTTTAGACGTCTATTTTTGGTTTAAAAATCAACCTTTTTTAGACGTCTATTTTTGGTTTTAAAATCAACCTTTTTTAGACGTCTATTTTTGGTTTAAAAATCAACCTATTTTAGACGTCTATTTCTGGTCTATAAATCAACCTATTTTAGATCTATTTTAAACGTCTACTTTAGGTCTATAAATCAACCTAAGGGTCTATAAATCAACCTAATTTAGGCGTCTATTTTACGTCTATATATCAACCTATTTTAGATCTAAAAATCAACCTATTTTAGACGTCTATTTCTGGTCTATTTTAGATCTATAATTAAACCTATTTTAAACGTCTACTTTAGGTCTATAAATGAACCTAAGGGTCTATAAATCAACCTAATTTAGGCGTCTATTTTAGGTCTATATATCAACCTATTTTAGATCTAAAAATCAACCTATTTTAGACGTCTATTTCTGGTCTATTAATCAACCTATTTTAGATCTATAAATAAACCTATTTTAAACGTCTACGTTAGGTCTATAAATCAACCCAATCTAGGGGTCTATTTTAGGTCTATATATCAACCTATTTTAGATCTAAAAAAATCAACCTATTTTAGACGTGTATTTCTGGTCTATAAATCAACCTATTTTAGATCTATAAATAAACCTATTTTAAACGTCTACTTTAGGTCTATAAATCAACCTAAGGGTCTATAAATCAACCTAATTTAGGTGTCCATTTTAGGTCTATATATCAACCTATTTTAGATCTAAAAATCAACCTATTTTAGACGTCTATTTCTGGTTTAAAAATCAACCTATTTTAGACGTCTAGATTTGGTTTAAAAATCAACCTATTTTAGACGTCTATTTTTGGTTTAAAAATCAACCTTTTTTAGACGTCTATTTTTGGTTTTAAAATCAACCTTTTTTAGACATCTATTTTTGGTTTAAAAATCAACCTTTTTCAGACGTCTATTTTTGGTTTAAAAATCAACCTATTTTAGACGTCTATTTTTGGTCTATAAATCAACCTATTTTAGATCTATTTTAAACGTCTACTTTAGGTCTATAAATCAACCTAATTTAGGCGTCTATTTTAGGTCTATATATCAACCTATTTTAGATCTAAAAATCAACCTATTTTAGACGTCTAATTCTGGTTTATAAATCGTCTATTTTAGGTCTATATATCAACCTATTTTAGATCTAAAAATAAACCTATTTTAAACGTCTACTTTAGGTCTATAAATCAACCTAAGGGTCTATAATTCAACCTAATTTAGGCGTCTATTTTAGGTCTATATATCAACCTATTTTAGATCTAAAAATCAACCTATTTTAGACGTCTATTTCTGGTCTATAAATCGTCTATTTTAGGTCTATATATCAACCTATTTTAGATCTAAAAATAAACCTATTTTAAACGTCTACTTTAGGTCTATAAATCAACCTAAGGGTCTATAAATCAACCTAATTTAGGCGTCTATTTTAGGTCTATATATCAACCTATTTTAGATCTAAAAATCAACCTATTTTAGACGTCTATTTCTGGTCTATAAATCGTCTATTTTAGGTCTATATATCAACCTATTTTAGATCTAAAAATCAACCTATTTTAGACGTCTATTTCTGGTCTATTTGAGATCTATAATTAAACCTATTTTAAACGTCTACTTTAGGTCTATAAATCAACCTAAGGGTCTATAAATCAACCTAATTTAGGCGTCTATTTTAGGTCTATATATCAACCTATTTTAGATCTGAAAATCAACCTATTTTAGACGTCTATTTCTGGTCTATAAATCAACCTATTTTAGATCTATTTTAAACGTCTACTTTAGGTCTATAAATCAACCTAATTTAGGCGTCTATTTTAGGTCTATATATCAACCTATTTTAGATCTAAAAATCAACCTATATTAGACGTCTATTTCTGGTCTATAAATCGTCTATTTTAGGTCTATATATCAACCTATTTTAGATCTAAAAATCAACCTATTTTAAACGTCTACTTTAGGCCTATAAATCAACCTAAGGGTCTATAAATCAACCTAATTTAGGCATGTATTTTAGGTCTATATATCAACCTATTTTAGATCTAAAAATCAACCTATTTTAGACGTCTATTTCTGGTCTATAGATCGTCTATTTTAGGTCTATATATCAACCTATTTTAGATTTAAAAATCAACCTATTTTAGACGTCTATTTCTGGTCTATTTGAGATCTATAATTAAAGCTATTTTAAACGTCTACTTTAGGTCTATAAATCAACCTAACTTAGGCGTCTATTTTAGGTCTATATATCAACCTATTTTAGATCTAAAAATCAACCTATTTTAGACGTCTATTTCTGGTCTATAAATCAACCTATTTTAGATCTATTTTAAACGTCTACTTTAGGTCTATACATCAACCTAAGGGTCTATAAATCAACCTAATTTAGGCGTCTATTTTAGGTCTATATATCAACCTATTTTAGATCTAAAAATCAACCTATTTTAGACATCTATTTCTGGTCTATAAATCAACCTATTTTAGATCTATAAATAAACCTATTTTAAACGTCTACGTTAGGTCTATAAATCAACCTAAGGGTCTATAAATCAACCTAATCTAGGCGTCTATTTTAGGTCTATATATCAACCTATTTTAGATCTAAAAAATCAACCTATTTTAGACGTCTATTTCTGGTCTATAAATCGTCTATTTTAGGTCTATATATCAACCTATTTTAGATCTAAAAATAAACCTATTTTAGACATCTATTTGAGATCTATAATTAAACCTATTTTAAACGTCTACTTTAGGTCTATAAATCAACCTAAGGGTCTATAAATCAACCTAATTTAGGCGTCTATTTTAGGTCTATATATCAACCTATTTTAGATCTAAAAATCAACCTATTTTAGACGTCTATTTCTGGTCTATAAATCAACCTATTTTAGATCTATTTTAAACGTCTACTTTAGGTCTATAAATCAACCTAATTTAGGCGTCTATTTCAGGTCTATATATCAACCTATTTTAGATCTAAAAATCAACCTATTTTAGACGTCTATTTCTGGTTTATAAATCGTCTATTTTAGGTCTATATATCAACCTATTTTAGATCTAAAAATAAACCTATTTTAAACGTCTACTTTAGGTCTGTAAATCAACCTAAGGGTCTATAATTCAACCTAATTTAGGCGTCTATTTTAGGTCTATATATCAACCTATTTTAGATCTAAAAATCAACCTATTTTAGATGTCTATTTCTGGTCTATAAATCGTCTATTTTAGGTCTATATATCAACCTATTTTAGATCTAAAAATAAACCTATTTTAAACGTCTACTTTAGGTCTATAAATCAACCTAAGGGTCTATAAATCAACCTAATTGAGGCGTCTATTTTAGGTCTATATATCAACCTATTTTAGATCTAAAAATCAACCTATTTTAGACGTCTATTTCTGGTCTATAAATCGTCTATTTTAGGTCTATATATCAACCTATTTTAGATCTAAAAATCAACCTATTTTAGACGTCTATTTCTGGTCTATTTGAGATCTATAATTAAACCTATTTTAAACGTCTACTTTAGGTCTATAAATCAACCTAAGGGTCTATAAATCAACCTAATTTAGGCGTCTATTTTAGGTCTATATATCAACCTATTTTAGATCTAATAATCAACCTATTTTAGACGTCTATTTCTGGTCTATTTTAGATCTATAAATAAACCTATTTTAAACGTCTACTTTAGGTCTATAAATCAACCTAAGGGTCTATAAATCAACCTAATTTAGGCGTCTATTTTAGGTCTATATATCAACCTATTTTAGATCTAAAAATCAACCTATTTTAGACGTCTATTTCTGGTCTATAAATCGTCTATTTTAGGTCTATATATCAACCTATTTTAGATCTAAAAATAAACCTATTTTAAACGTCTACTTTAGGTCTATAAATCAACCTAATGGTCTATAAATCAACCTAATTTAGGCGTCTATTTTAGGTCTATATATCAACCTATTTTAGATCTAAAAATAAACCTATTTTAGATCTATAAATAAACCTATTTTAAACGTCTACGTTAGGTCTATAAATCAACCTAAGGGTCTATAAATCAACCTAATCTAGGGGTCTATTTTAGGTCTATATATCAACCTATTTTAGATCTAAAAAATCAACCTATTTTAGACGTCTATTTCTGGTCTATAAATCGTCTATTTTAGGTCTATATATCAACCTATTTTAGATCTAAAAATAAACCTATTTTAGACGTCTATTTCTGGTCTATTTGAGATCTATAATTAAACCTATTTTAAACGTCTACTTTAGGTCTATAAATCAACCTAAGGGTCTATAAATCAACCTAATTTAGGCGTCTATTTTAGGTCTATATATCAACCTATTTTAGATCTAAAAATCAACCTATTTTAGACGTCTATTTCTGGTCTATAAATCAACCTATTTTAGATATATTTTAAACGTCTACTTTAGGTCTATAAATCAACCTAATTTAGGCGTCTATTTTAGGTCTATATATCAACCTATTTTAGATCTAAAAATCAACCTATTTTAGACGTCTATTTCTGGTTTATAAATCGTCTATTTTAGGTCTATATATCAACCTATTTTAGATCTAAAAATAAACCTATTTTAAACGTCTACTTTAGGTCTATAAATCAACCTAAGGGTCTATAAATCAACCTAATTTAGGCGTCTATTTTAGGTCTATATATCAACCTATTTTAGATCTAAAAATCAACCTATTTTAGACGTCTATTTCTGGTCTATAAATCAACCTATTTTAGATCTATAAATAAACCTATTTTAAACGTCTACTTTAGGTCTATAAATCAACCTAAGGGTCTATAAATCAACCTAATTTAGGCGTCTATTTAAGGTCTATATATCAACCTATTTTAGATCTAAAAATCAACCTATTTTAGACGTCTATTTCTGGTCTATAAATCAACCTATTTTAGATCTATTTTAAACGTCTACTTTAGGTCTATAAATCAACCTAAGGGTCTATAAATCAACCTAATTTAGGCGTCTATATTACGTCTATATATCAACCTATTTTAGATCTAAAAATCAACCTATTTTAGACGTCTATTTCTGGTCTATTTTAGATCTATAAATAAACCTATTTTAAACGTCTACTTTAGGGTCTATAAATCAACCTAAGGGTCTATAAATCAACCTAATTTAGGCGTCTATTTTAGGTCTATATATCAACCTATTTTAGATCTAAAAATCATCCTATTTTAGACGTCTATTTCTGGTCTATAAATCAACCTATTTTAGATCTATAAATAAACCTATTTTAAACGTCTACGTTAGGTCTATAAATCAACCTAAGGGTCTATAAATCAACCTAATATAGGCGTCTATTTTAGGTCTATATATCAACCTATTTTAAATCTAAAAAATCAACCTATTTTAGACGTCTATTTCTGGTCTATAAATCAACCTATTTTAGATCTATAAATAAACCTATTTTAAACGTCTATTATAGGTCTATAAATCAACCTAAGGGTCTATAAATCAACCTAATTTAGGCGTCTATTTTAGGTCTATATATCAACCTATTTTATATCTAAAAATCAACCTATTTTAGACGTCTATTTCTGGTCTATAAATCAACCTATTTTAGGTCTATATATCAACCTATTTTAGATCTAAAAATCAACCTATTTCAGACGTCTATTTCTGGTCTATTTTAGATCTATAATTAAACCTATTTTAAACGTCTACTTTAGGTCTATAAATCAACCTAAGGGTCTATAAATCAACCTAATTTAGGCGTCTATTTTAGGTCTATATATCAACCTATTTTAGATCTAAAAATCAACCTATTTTAGACGTCTATTTCTGGTCTATAAATCAACCTATTTTAGATCTATTTTAAACGTCTACGTTAGGTCTATAAATCAACCTAAGGGTCTATAAATCAACCTAATCTAGGCGTCTATTTTAGGTCTATATATCAACCTATTTTAGATCTAAAAAATCAACCTATTTTAGACGTCTATTTCTGGTCTATAAATCAACCTATTTTAGATCTATAAATAAACCTATTTTGAACGTCTACTTTAGGTCTATAAATCAACCTAAGGGTCTATAAATCAACCTAATTTAGGTGTCTATTTTAGGTCTATATATCAACCTATTTTAGATCTAAAAATCAATCTATTCTAGACGTCTATTTCTGGTTTAAAAATTAACCTATTTTAGACGTCTATTTTTGGTTTAAAAATCAACCTATTTTAGACGTCTATTTTTGGTTTAAAAATCAACCTTTTTTAGACGTCTATTTTTGGTTTAAAAATCAACCTATTTTAGACGTCTATTTCTTGTCTAAAAATCAACCTATTTTAGGTTAAAAATAAACCTTTTTTAGACGTCTATTTTTGTTTTAAAAATCAACCTATTTTAGACGTCTATTTTTGGTTTAAAAATCAACCTATTTTAGACGTCTATTTCTTGTCTATAAATCAACCTATTTTAGATCTATTTTAAACGTCTACTTTAGGTCTATAAATCAACCTAAGGGTCTATAAATCAACCTAACTTAGGTGTCTATTTTAGGTCTATATATCAACCTATTTTAGATCTAAAAATCAACCTATTTTAGACGTCTATTTCTGGTCTATAAATCAACCTATTTTAGATCTATTTTAAACGTCTACTTTAGGTCTATAAATCAACCTAAGGGTCTATAAATCAACCTAATTTAGGCGTCTATTTTACGTCTATATATCAACCTATTTTATATCTAAAAATCAACCTATTTTAGACGTCTATTTCTGGTCTATAAATCAACCTATTTTAGGTCTATATATCAACCTATTTTAGATCTAAAAATCAACCTATTTCAGACGTCTATTTCTGGTCTATTTTAGATCTATAATTAAACCTATTTTAAACGTCTACTTTAGGTCTATAAATGAACCTAAGGGTCTATAAATCAACCTAATTTAGGCGTCTATTTTAGGTCTATATATCAACCTATTTTAGATCTAAAAATCAACCTATTTTAGACGTCTATTTCTGGTCTATTAATCAACCTATTTTAGATCTATAAATAAACCTATTTTAAACGTCTACGTTAGGTCTATAAATCAACCCAATCTAGGGGTCTATTTTAGGTCTATATATCAACCTATTTTAGATCTATAATTAAACCTATTTTAAACGTCTACTTTAGGTCTATAAATCAACCTAAGGGTCTATAAATCAACCTAATTTAGGCGTCTATTTTAGGTCTATATATCAACCTATTTTAGATCTAAAAATCAACCTATTTTAGACGTCTATTTCTGGTTTAAAAATCAACCTATTTTAGACGTCTAGATTTGGTTTAAAAATCAACCTATTTTAGACGTCTATTTTTGGTTTAAAAATCAACCTATTTTAGACGTCTATTTTTGGTTTTAAAATCAACCTTTTTTAGACGTCTATTTTTGGTTTAAAAATCAACCTTTTTCAGACGTCTATTTTTGGTTTAAAAATCAACCTATTTTAGACGTCTATTTTTGGTCTATAAATCAACCTATTTTAGATCTATTTTAAACGTCTACTTTAGGTCTATAAATCAACCTAATTTAGGCGTCTATTTTAGGTCTATATATCAACCTATTTTAGATCTAAAAATCAACCTATTTTAGACGTCTATTTCTGGTTTATAAATCGTCTATTTTAGGTCTATATATCAACCTATTTTAGATCTAAAAATGAACCTATTTTAAACATCTACTTTAGGTCTATAAATCAACCTAAGGGTCTATAATTCAACCTAATTTAGGCGTCTATTTTAGGTCTATATATCAACCTATTTTAGATCTAAAAATCAACCTATTTTAGACGTCTATTTCTGGTCTATAAATCGTCTATTTTAAGTCTATATATCAACCTATTTTAGATCTAAAAATAAACCTATTTTAAACGTCTACTTTAGGTCTATAAATCAACCTAAGGGTCTATAAATCAACCTAATTTAGGCGTCTATTTTAGGTCTATATATCAACCTATTTTAGATCTAAAAATCAACCTATTTTAGACGTCTATTTCTGGTCTATAAATCGTCTATTTTAGGTCTATATATCAACCTATTTTAGATCTAAAAATCAACCTATTTTAGACGTCTATTTCTGGTCTATTTGAGATCTATAATTAAACCTATTTTAAACGTCTACTTTAGGTCTATAAATCAACCTAAGGGTCTATAAATCAACCTAATTTAGGCGTCTATTTTAGGTCTATATATCAACCTATTTTAGATCTAAAAATCAACCTATTTTAGACGTCTATTTCTGGTCTATTTTAGATCTATAAATAAACCTATTTTAAACGTCTACTTTAGGTCTATAAATCAACCTAAGGGTCTATAAATCAACCTAATTTAGGCGTCTATTTTAGGTCTATATATCAACCTATTTTAGATCTAAAAATCAACCTATTTTAGACGTCTGTTTCTGGTCTATAAATCGTCTATTTTAGGTCTATATATCAACCTATTTTAGATCTAAAAATAAACCTATTTTAAACGTCTACTTTAGGTCTATAAATCAACCTAATGGTCTATAAATCAACCTAATTTAGGCGTCTATTTTAGGTCTATATATCAACCTATTTTAGATCTAAAAATCAACCTATTTTAGACGTCTATTTCTGGTCTATTTGAGATCTATAATTAAACCTATTTTAAACGTCTACTTTAGGTCTATAAATCAACCTAAGGGTCTATAAATCAACCTAATTTAGGCGTCTATTTTAGGTCTATATATCAACCTATTTTAGATCTAAAAATCAACCTATTTTAGACGTCTATTTCTGGTCTATAAATCAACCTATTTTAGATCTATAAATAAACCTATTTTAAACGTCTACTTTAGGTCTATAAATCAACCTAAGGGTCTATAAATCAACCTAATTTAGGCGTCTATTTTAGGTCTATATATCAACCTATTTTAGATCTAAAAATCAACCTATTTTAGACGTCTATTTCTGGTCTATAAATCAACCTATTTTAGATCTATTTTAAACGTCTACTTTAGGTCTATAAATCAACCTAAGGGTCTATAAATCAACCTAATTTAGGCGTCTATTTTACGTCTATATATCAACCTATTTTAGATCTAAAAATCAACCTATTTTAGACGTCTATTTCTGGTCTATTTTAGATCTATAATTAAACCTATTTTAAACGTCTACTTTAGGTCTATAAATCAACCTAAGGGTCTATAAATCAACCTAATTTAGGCGTCTATTTTAGGTCTATATATCAACCTATTTTAGATCTAAAAATCAACCTATTTTAGACGTCTATTTCTGGTCTATTAATCAACCTATTTTAGATCTATAAATAAACCTATTTTAAACGTCTACGTTAGGTCTATAAATCAACCCAATCTAGGGGTCTATTTTAGGTCTATATATCAACCTATTTTAGATCTAAAAAAATCAACCTATTTTAGACGTGTATTTCTGGTCTATAAATCAACCTATTTTAGATCTATAAATAAACCTATTTTAAACGTCTACTTTAGGTCTATAAATCAACCTAAGGGTCTATAAATCAACCTAATTTAGGTGTCCATTTTAGGTCTATATATCAACCTATTTTGGATCTAAAAATCAACCTATTTTAGACGTCTATTTCTGGTTTAAAAATCAACCTATTTTAGACGTCTAGATTTGGTTTAAAAATCAACCTATTTTAGACGTCTATTTCTGGTTTAAAAATCAACCTATTTTAGACGTCTATTTTTGGTTTTAAAATCAACCTTTTTTAGACGTCTATTTTTGGTTTAAAAATCAACCTTTTTCAGACGTCTATTTTTGGTTTAAAAATCAACCTATTTTAGACGTCTATTTTTGGTCTATAAATCAACCTATTTTAGATCTATTTTAAACGTCTACTTTAGGTCTATAAATCAACCTAATTTAGGCGTCTATTTTAGGTCTATATATCAACCTATTTTAGATCTAAAAATCAACCTATTTTAGACGTCTATTTCTGGTTTATAAATCGTCTATTTTAGGTCTATATATCAACCTATTTTAGATCTAAA